>NC_139974.1:29706851-30216851 GCF_963993115.1 Abramis brama
ATACAAGAGTCAAAGTGAGATTGACTCTTGTATTACATGTATCTTGACTCAGTGATGCAACAAGATGGAATTGTTTCAGAATATGGAATTAGCCAAGAAGAAAGTTTGCTGAATTGACACTGAAAAAGTCTGCATGATAAAAGTTTCAGAAGGTCAGGTTCTATGGATCCCTTCATGACTTGATTCCTAAAGTTATGTGTTTGATTATGCTAGTCAGGAATTTCCTGATTTGACTTGATCTATAGGCACCAGGGGTCATGAGGTTTATATTTAAAGCACAGGACTGTACATACACTATATTTCAAAGTGCAGTACAAGTATCCACAAGCAGATGTAAACCTAATTCAAACCACTCCTGAGCGTTCGCTCATGGGCCAACAAGAAAGATGGAAAATAAAAAGAAGAAGGGGAGGATATAAATGGAAAAGGAAGAACATTTTAAAAACGGAGAGCAAAACTGCAAAGGACGGTTGGAAAAAGATGAGGTAAGGCTTTGAGAGGAAAGTGTGTTCAGACTGAAAAGGAGGAAAGGGTTAAATAAGAGGAATGTCCATGGAATGACCAAATATCTATTTCATCACTCAGACATGGGATATTTGACTCTTTAAACTGCTTTAAATGTTTTCTTTTTAAAATACCATGCATAAAATAACAGTTCTTTGACAGCCCTGTAGACCAAATGGACTTGTGGCCTGTGTGTGTTTAACCAATCAGATAACTTTGAAGTGCTTCTCTAGGCGGGACAATTTGTTGCTATTTTGTTTGCTGCCACTAGTGGCACAGAAATAACTTTCAGACCTGACACAATTGGCCACAACAAAGATTCACTCACAATAAATTCTCGCTGACCACATTATCACTGTTTACTAATTAAGGATGAATGAAAATACTAATATTTCTGACCAATACTTAAATACTAAATTATATTTCAATACTTTTGCGATAGTTCGTTCGCTCGCAAAAGCACTGAAGTTCCTTGGGGGAATGCAAAGGTTTTTCAAGCAAATGCAAAGTTCCTCTAGGGAACGTAAAAGAAACATTTTGCAAGCGGACGCAAACGTTTTTCAAGCAAATGCAAAATTTATCTGGGGAACGCAAAAGTTTTGCGAGAGAACGCAATCAATTTTTTCTACCATCTCATTTTTCTTCACCATCACCATGTCACTAAGGCCGGCCCGGGACACACCAAGCCAACCGTCGGACAACATCTGGCTGTTTTTTATTTTTTTTATTTTACGTCCTCTTACCTGAACATTCAAATGCACAAATATTTTCATAATAACATGAGCCGACTGGAATGAAGAAAGTGATCAGCTTGATTGATATTCAAAAGGGTAAGCAAGCGTTGCTTTGTTTATGGGTCCTAGATTCGGTTTCCCTTTTTAAATGACGAAAATAGACTATTGAATCTGATATAGACAAATATTTACTTGCAAGCAGGTGCAGAACTCACATGCTAGTTGACAGCCGCCTTTAATCCTTTTGGTGTGTTCAAGCACAGCTTTTCGTCCGAGACCTAGCCGGCAACAGTCAGCTTTCGTCAATGCTAGTTCTTTGACGTTGGCTTGGTGTGTCCCAGGCTTTAGGGGGTCCGTATACTCAAACATTGAAAGATGTGTAGATACTTTTTAAATCATGTAAAGAACACATATAATGGCTTGATGAGACAATTTTATTCCTGTGTCGACAATTCATACTGAAACAGGAAGCTGAAGTGGGAAATAACCCTTTTTTTTTTTTTTTTATTGGCACTATCCTTTAGCTTACAACACAGTTGTTGCTAGAAGTAACTGGTTCTCCCCAATTAACACCCCACACCCAACAGTATCAGGATCAGTAATCAACATTTTTTAAACCATTTTCCTAAAATTTTTAATTTTAAGCTTTAAGCTATTTTAATTTTAAATGCGTCTATCTGATAAATGTTCCTTTTGCTTAATTGAGGAGTACACTAGCATTAAGCAGACAGGCCTTAGAGCAATGAGGTCTTTAACTGAACCACACTGTGTGATTTTCCCAGTGAGAATGTGCTAGACAGGATTGTGCTTAAACAGATTACATTACAGGCGTACTTCCTGGGAAAACCCGGATATTTGGACAAGATGTGATTAACATGTGGAAGAGAGAGCTTTGGGAGCTAAAACTGTGCTATTTTACACTGAGCTCTGCTAATGGTTTATAGAGGAAGTGCACTTCAGTAAATGAAAACAATCGTTGCCTAATGCTTCTCATCAGTTTGGTCTTGGTTGGTGGCCACTCAGCTTAAGGAGGTGCTAAACACACTTGTTCCCTACTTTCTTCTATTTAAGGATACTGTGCTGCTTTACAACATGCAAAATTACGGCAATGGCTTTCATATGTTGAAAAAAATATACTAAAAAGATGGAGAGTTCATTGTTTGACAGCTTCTGTTCCACTTTAACTTTGTGAAGGTTCTACATTCTCTCCCATTTCATTTTTTAGACTCCTTTAAAGATCACAGAGTCCTGAAGCTAGTCCAAGACTTATTAAATAAACAACCCAAAATATAGGCAACTGAGAACCCCTACATTAATAAATCGCTTTATTAAATTATGAGAGCATGTGAGCTGTAATATATGCTTAAAAGTCAACTCTGCTTCATGAATCTTTTTCCTCATTACCCTGAGAAAACACCCCCATCATTCTCATACGAGGGAGAGGAGGATGTCAAACAGACCGACAGACTGTGCCAAGGATAACTCCACTTTTCTTGAGTGTCTCTGGCTTTCTCAGAAAAACTGTGGTGCCTGCTCGCAGCCCTTGAGAGCTGATTTCACACACCCACCCACTATACTTTATCCCATGACTCTCCGGCACTGGACGACAGCCCGATTCTTCATTTGTGAACTCAGAAAAGAAGAGTGAGACTGGTTTTCCACATGTGAGAGTATTGTGGATAGACAGTATTATCAGAACTCTTATTATTAATTACCAGAGGGCAGAGTTAAAAGGATAGTTCACCCAAAAATGAAGACCATGTCATAATTTACTCACCCTCATGTTGTTCCAAACCTGTATACGCATAAACAGAGAATTGTTTGGTGACTCTTTTCCTTGCAATTACAATCTATGGGGCTTTCAAGCTTAAAAAAAAAACACACAAAAGCACCATAAAATCAGTCCATGCAACTTATGCACCACATTCTGAAGTCAGATAATGACTCACTGATAATCATCCACTAATGAGCCATTAACTCTTGCGACCCAATCGATTACGTTGAATTTAAAGTGCCCCAATTATGTTTTTTCGAATATTCCCTTTTATGCATTGTGTAATATAGCTGTTTGTGAATGTAAACATTCTACAAAGTTGTATAGTCAAAAGTGCACAATAAATAAAGTTATTGTCTCCCAAAAGAAAGAATCGACTCTGAACCGCCTATAAACTAGTCATCTATAATTCGAATCCCACTGCGTGATGGTTCTACATCAACTGCATAATATCCCCCTTTGTTGTACGTTGTCCGCCCGCGAACAACTTGACCCGCCCTCAAACACATAATTTTACTGATGACTGCTTCTCAAATCTCTGAGTTCAAAGCGAGATTTGCAAAACGCTTGCTCTTGAACGATGGGTCAGTACTCAGTTTATGTGGACCAGCTTTCTCCTCAGAATCACAACCTGTATGAATAATTATTGATGTACATATTTCCTACTGGGTGTTCAAAATACAGTTTTGTGTTTTATATTGTGTAGGTCTCCAGCTAACCGGCTAACTTGCATTATTACTGTCTTACTGAAATACTTCTGCAAATCAACTGTGGGCCACTATTACCAAAAACTGTGTCTATTAAAGGTGCTCTAAGCGATGTTGGGTGACATCACTTCTTGTTGACGTTCGAAGTATTGCTAGCTCGACCCTCCCTCCTCCTCATCCCGTCCCCTCCCCCTCGGGAATTCACGCGTTCCTTCTCCTTTTCCCTCTTCTTTGTTATTTGTTCATCGGAACGTCGTCTCTTTGGTTGTGTGTCGGCCATATCAAAATTCAAGAGAATATAATTCTAGCGTTAGTCGTTGTCTATGACATCTCTCCTCTAGCTAACTTCCCTCTTCATGCTTCTCTCTCCTCCACTCCCCACACCCCCCTTCATGTGCACACGCACTAACCCCCCCCAACCCCCACCCCCAAATCATTCTTGTCGGTTATTGGCTGGAACACTGTTTGTTATGTTTCGTGGTCCAGGCTGGGCCAGTTTGTTTTTGTTGCCATTTGTGGAGCCTGGGCTGTCTACAGAGACCATGTTTTTTTACAGTGTGTTCAGGGGACAAGCAGCTAGCGGATAGTGAGGAGATGTTTGCTGTAGGTGACAAAAAAATGTTTCGGCCTAAAAAACACGTGACATCGCTTAGAGCACCTTTAATGCAGATTGTCTGTCGTTCTTACTTCTTTGAGTAAAGATAAAGGCTGTAGAAATATTTGTTGTGCAAACTTTAATGTTACACCAGCCATGCAAGATTTTACAAAGTTGTTAATAAAACAAAGATTATTTGAGTAAACTTTACAAGAATATACTACCTCAAAAATATTATGTTTAGTTCAGTGTGCTACTTTTTAGAAATTGCTAGTAAATTTCACAAATAATTACAGAGTAAAAACAGTTTCAAAGTAAATCATACGGCAAATATTATTCAGAACTATCAGCTAATTGTTCTTGTAATACGAAAGCATACTGGAAATATCTGGAGGACGCAGTACAAGGAAAGGCCAATATTCTTTCAAGATGTTAATACATGAGCAAAATGTGTAATTTTGCTTCAGATCAAAACAGCTGAACTCATCAATACGCCTCCGCCTTGCATAAAAGTGTCCGTGAAGACATTTAAAGCCAATTAAACCCATGTTAATGGTTCACTCACGCAAATGAAGGTGATATTACATTGAAAATTCATACATTTTGAGGGTGTCAACAAAAGATAGTATATATGTTAATTAGTGGGTGCATGTGACCATCTAATTAGAATGATGCTAATGAAGCTCCAGAGTTCTTTGTGACATATTTGATGGAGAGCCAGAGTGTCCAAACCCCAGAGGAGAAAGAGCAGCTTCTGCCATCGCCTCTAATCACAGGCGGCAGAAATCAATTTGGTTAATTGTCTAATATGTAAATGTTGGGAGAGTCCAGGTCCCATATATCCAAGCCGCTGCCATGCTAACATTCAGTCGCCCATGCACTGACATGACGTTCTGCTGTAGTTCACCCACTCCACCTTCATTAATATGCAGAGGTTTGTATGTCCCAATTACGCTTATCCTTAATTAGAATATGCGCTCGAAGCAAGTCGTTAATTTGCGGATTGGACGCATTGACATTGCACACCGATGTTGGCGGACTGTAATACAGTATGATCGCATTAGGATCTTTATGAGGTATGATATTGTGATTAACCTGATATTTTACTCTCAGGATGTCAAGAGTTTTGGTTTTGGACATTATGCAAGACAATCAAAGCAAAACGATATCTATTGAGATATATCACCCTCAGTCAGTCAGTGCACATACTGGGTATCCCACCACACACAAAAACATCAATCAAAAGATTTGTTTCTCTTTTTTTCCCCCCTTCAACTAGGTTAATTGAATTTGTATGCAAATGAGGAGTGTACATATTTAACATGTTCCTTGTGTAACTCATTAACATACTGAGAGATTGGAATGCTCCAGGCAAGAATTACCTAAAAGAGTACATCAAGAAAGGGCAATTTTAATAAATTACTAATTCAGCTCACTATTCCAATTATACAAATGGCACTGTGTTGTTAAATTTGCAATGCACGTTATTATGAAAAATACAGACACATACACAGACTCCGCTAATAGCTTAATTTTCCATTTTGAAATTGTGACAGTCATCAGAGGAACTCCAGCATAAACATATTAATAATGGATTCAGCAGCTATCATTGTCAATGTACAGCTGCTTCAAAATAATGGGGATGAAAAAAAAAAACCATCTAAAAAAAGACTCAATCACTCATTAGTGAACACACTGTTGTGTTTTTTGTTGTTGTTGTTGTTGTTGTTGTTTTTTAAAATAAGAGCAATTCCAAAGGAGTGTAATTAACTCTTCTGGCGAATCGAGTTAATAATTTCTCACAAGACTCCAAGAGTCTTCCGTACATACCAACATTGTCAGGGGAAGCTACTTTTAAACTTGAAAAGCTACAAGCTTCTTATAATAATTTAAACTAGTTGAACTACAGTCAATCTCCAAATTTAGCAACACTTCCAGCTACTAATAAGTAGTGTAATTTAGGGGGTGTTTACACAAAACCATTTTCAACTAATATGGGGAACTTTTTCTGCACTTTAGTCATTCATTTACACGACAGCGGGGGCCTGAAAATGTAAACTTTTGAAAAAGGATTTCAAAGTACAAATTTTTGAAAACAATACCATTATTGTCTCTACGTAAACTACAAAAAAGCTTATTTTTTTTAAACGGTGACACCATACACATGCTTGTTATGTGTTAAGTCTATTGGCACGTAGTTTCTTTACAAAGTCACATCGCCAACTACTGGCCTGGCATGCATAATACAGCGGTTTTAGTCATTTTTGCAGATCCGTGTGAACAGCGATCTTTTTGAGAACATTGTAGTCTGTGCACGAAACTATTCAAAAAGAAAATCTTTTCTGTTTTAATACATTGTTGTCATGTAAACGTGCCCTAAGCAAGAAAGTTGTTATTGTTGCATTTAAGTTTATTGCCAAATCAGCTTTGCATGCAATTTCATGTGTGGCAGACACAGTTTTAACATTCAATAGATAGATACAAACAATACAATGAATAAAGTGGTTTAGTAAAACTCAAGTTAGAGAAAACAGACTAAACTATCTTGTATCTCTAACTCAATCAAATATTTTAAATTGTACTTGTAATCTTTACTTGTAATTGTTGTTTTTCAGGGTACATCATACAAAAAGTCCCAAGTAAGTAACTAACTCATACAGTTTTTTCATTTAATTTCATTTTATTTTTATAAAGAATAATATAATAACAATTAGGGTGAAAGCATTAAGTACCTTAAACTATATAACTAGGTCAAATATTGATGAAGACTTTTGATTAAATATTTAACAAAATCACTAATAAATATGGAAATATTTTCATATTTAAAAACAATGTAAAATTACATTTTTGCAGAGACATTTTTCAGTATCTGAATCTTATTTGCTAAAAATGAATCAAGGTAAGAGAGAAGACATTTTCAGCAAGCAAGTACTAGGTGTGCCATATAGTGTTAATATAGCTCTATAGCATTAATACCAGGAAACCACAGTGTTTTAAAAAGAACACTGTCACAATAAGGATGAATGCTGTTAAGTTAGCACTGTCAATACTTTAGCTACTCGCCAATGCATACCAACAGCCCTGGCAACCTTCTCACAATCCTGGGATAAAAGTACTGTAATTCAAATGACAGCAAAAATCCCCTGACACATGAATGACCCTTTTCTGTAAACTGTCAACGTAATGCGCTAACAATACAGTGCGTATTATCATGTTTAACACAATATGCTATGTAGCACAAGAAGACATTACAATGAAGTCTGGCAAAATAACCAATACAGAACAGCCCCGGAGGAGCTGGAAGGAAAGGTTCAACAGGTTCACTATGAAGTGTCATTTCTAGTTCTGAGATAAGGACATCACCTGAAGTTTCCAATTATCTTGTGTAACTGATGGGCATACTATACCTCTTAACCTCTATCTAAAGTCTTGAAGACTAAAATACGGGACGAGGTCCTGCTCTATGCAAATGCAATTTATCAGTGCCGTGAAATGGCGTGGTGGTGGAATCTACATATCCATGTGCCCTTTAAAAGCACTATGTATGATGGCTTAACCCTGCTAGAATACCTAGAATGAGGCCATCATTGATAAATCCACTGCACTTCCCATTGACAATTTTTAGCTGTGTTGCTATGACGACAGTGTATTTTGTGCACTGGTTTTGAAGGCAGGGTTGGTGTGTGACTGATAGACTGTAATCACCTCTCACAACAGGAAGCGGGAACTGCAGGATTCCACACACACGCTAAAGTGACATTTACAAAGACACTTGCTCACCATCTAAAACTCACACATATACGCATATGCAACACTTCAAACCTCCCCACGGTCCTTTGACGTTCCTGCTCGTCTGATGTCATCTCAAGTTTTATTCAAAGCAGGTTAAGCATGAGTCCAAAAAAGGGGATTTGCGAAGTTGCGCTCGTGGAGTGTACACAGCTTTACATGCACCTTGAAAGAGTGCTAAAGCAAAGCAGCTTAGAGTTGGGCTTTTTTCTTTGATGGCCTTTAAGAGCAATCCTCAAAAAGACGCCACGTAGAGGCACGGGCAAACAGAGATCCTCTGCACTCTCGAGATGACAAACAACGCCACTGTCAGATTAACAGTGAGAGAGTTTAGAGTTTGCGTCGGAAAATTAACACCTGGTATTGGCCAATCAGAGCAGACCTCTCTTTTGGATGAGCAGACTGCATGGATAAGCTAAATAAAGGGGAATTAAAAATATATATATATACACACATACATACATACATACATACATACATACATGTATATTTTTATATGTATGTATATACAAATGTACATACATACATACATACATACATCTGAAAGATTAATGGTCTGGCATCGACTAATGAAAATCAGCCAGCTCGAGGGGCGGCACCAAGCATGCATTTGAAAATCTCACTGCACGCAATTGGATAACACTACAACCAATCACAACAAGTTATCGCTTAGCTACCAGCGGAGCTAACTGGTAGATTAGACTCTTACCGTATCCGGTCTGCAAAACAGCAAAAATGCCCGTCTTGTAAAGGAACGTTTCGAGCGCCGTCCTCTGGTTCTCTTTTAGATAAAAAGCCAAGTCTAACTCGTTCATTGTAGTGGCCAAAGCCGTTTCAAAAAACTGGTTTTCATCCATAGCCATCTTGCAATGTTTACTAATGACTTCGACGTAACAGCGCTGTCATCATCTGTTTAGCTCGCCTCTGGCCCGCCTATATCAGATAACCTGATGTGATTGGTCGGATCCAAGGGCATATTTAATGAGCATCATTACTCGACGCCAGAGTAACTCGCTGAGCAAATTCAATTTGTGCTCTCGCGAGAACTCTGGATTTCCAGGGTAATTTTCAACATTGATAAAATAAGAAATGTCTCATGAGCAAATCAGCATATTAGAATGATTTCTGAAGGATCATGTGACACTGAAGACTGGAGTAATGATGCTGAAAATTACTGTTTTTCCTGTATTTTTGATAGTATAAAAACTTAAAAGGCTATCTGTAAAATACCTATATAATAAATTAAATATTTATCAAATGTATTATATCAAAATAAACAGCCATGCTTGAATGAATGTCGACTGAAAAAGATGCTTTAATAGTTTGCGACGGAACTTATCGAACATCCACAACAGTGCTGTGTGCTGGGATAAATGCTCTCGCTGTATGTGCGTAGCCTACATCTGATGGTATTTTGACCACCTGAGAACTTGTGAAGAGCTTATAAAACGTGTTAAAAAAGTCAAAACAGCCGTAGGATTCCCACAAATGAAGATCTGCTGGGAGGAGACACGGTTCTGATGCCTGTACCGAAATTTGATGGGCAACATCATGACTACGCTGAGAAAAAAACAGGTGTGCTTCAGCATTCTGTCCCTTTTGAGGTCGCATCATGTTCCGTTTTTGGTTCGTTTACATGTCTTTAGTCCGTGTTGCGTTCATGTTTCATTCGAACTGCGACAGAACGCATTTGGAAGCAGCTGCGGTCCACTTGTTTGGTGCACACCAGGGTTCGGATGGCAGCGTTCACATTTTTTCACATGAACTGCACTAACAGAGCAATCGCACCAGGGTTTGATTTAATCGAAACCAAAAACACCAACTGTCAGCAAATGCTAACCAGTCAAACCTTGACCCCTTGCATATTTCAAACAGTCTATGGCCCTTTCCCAAGCCTTTGTGGTCCTCCTTCAACTCCAAACTTTGAGGATGTAATTGCCCACAGACTGTTGAGCAATTGTGACATTGGAAAAGGGAAAGATCACAAGCGCTTATGAGCACCCTTCTGAATCATTTACAAACATATGGGAGACCATACGGTCACACGGACGTCAATGACACATGCAAGCTAAGACTACAAGACCATAAGTTCACAAGTAGGTAATTTGGGACAAGACCTAAATCAAATTCTCTTTCAAAGTCCAGTTCCTTAAAAACATGTCATAGATCTAACAGGGGCAAGAGCAGCATCATGCTCTTGGTCTCCGTCTAGACAGCACAAGGCTGAACGCTTCATTTGACTTTCAAATGCACCGGGGAGTGCTTAAATTAAGGGGGACTTACCCTCCCATTTCACGGGCGCAGGATAAAATAACTCTAGACCCTACATAATTACCACAATTACTACTCCCAAATTGCATAATAACCCATACATTCAAAAGGTTTAGAAATTTGCTATGTATGTGGTTGGGACAGAAAGGGGGCTGGGATATTTCAGACATGTTTCCTCTGTGTTTAAGTACGGCTCTGCTCTAACGATGAGGTTTGGCTGCGCAGAACCCGAGCGGGTCTGTGTTCACATTCACAGGAGCAGCACAGCTGCAGATAGCTGTATGGAAGGCCAACTAAGGACTCGAGGGAGACCATCATTAACATTGTGATTGTGTGAATACAAGTCAGGGAGTCAACAAATTTCCAACCCAAGAGCTTAAGTAATGCTGGTAATGTGGTTTTATGAGGAAAATGCAATCTGCTGTAAAGGAAGTGGCCAATAGACTTCATAAGCTTATAGTACTGTTCGAAAGTTTGGGCTCAATAAGATTTAAAAAAAATAATATTATTCAGCAAGGACACATTAATTTGATCAAAACTGACAGTAAAGATATTTATAATGTTACATTTATAAGATTTATATTTCAAATAAATGCTGTTCTTTTTAACTTTCTATTCATCAAAGAATCCTGATGGTTTCCACAGCAGCAGCATAACAGTTTTCATCTATGCTGAATGTTTCTCAAATCAGCATATTCGAATGATTTCTGAAGGATCATGTGACAATGAAGACTGAAGTAATGGCTGTTGAAAGTTCAGCTTTGCATCATAGAAATAAATTACATTTTAAAATATATGAAAATAGAAAACAGTGTTAGTGTTACAAAATGCTAGTTTAAATTGTAATAATATTACTAAATGTACTGTATTTTTGATCAAATAAATGCAGCCAAACTTTTGAACTGTAGTGTATTTTCAGTGCATACAGCAATGAACATTTTAATATAACATTTTAAGATTTAATTAAACTTAAAATATTTCAACCTTGTATCAGATTTTTCTTCTAAAAAACCTGAAGAGAAATAAAATCCTGCACAAGTGAGGTAATACAATGATAATAAGCTAAAAAGAACAATATGGACCTCATATCTCAGAGCATTCAGTCATGGAGGAATTTATTAAGAAATGTTTTATCATATTGAAACGTCTGACCTTTGATTCCAGCCTTCAGTATCTTTTCATAGTGTATCTGAAACACAGATCTTTTCTGAAACTGTGGAAAAGACATGTGATATTACTGTTTTTATAAATATTACTGTATGTATGTATGTATGTATGTATGTATGTATGTATGCATGCATGTATGTATGTATGCATGCATGTATGCATGTATGTATGCATGCATGTATGCATGTATGCGTGTGTGTATGTATGCATGCGTGTATGTATGTAGGCATGCATGTAGGCATGCATGTATTTATTTGCCAGAAAAAAAGAAAAAAAAGTTAAAATTAGTATTAATTTTCTTGGTATTGGTACTCATTTTGATTTGGAATTTTGACCTTCACAAATATGTGAAGTCAAAGTTAAAAAAATAAATTGACCATTTGCTGCTAATGATATAACCTTCCCTTTTGGATTTTCAATGCATCACCACATTCTAGTGAGTTCCAATCTATATCTCCAAATAGCTCCCACAAACACTGATGAAAGCAAAGGCCACGGTGTCAATAAAACAGGAGAAGTGGACTGTCTTTAGTCACTAGAGCATGACATGCTAAGCTAATTGGAACCAACCAAATTACGCTCTAGTAATGTCATGTACATGATGATCCATCAACTGTGCTCTCACAAACACAAAAAAACGCTTTTTTTAATTGTCACGAGCATGGAACTCTTTAACACCCTGTCAGAGATATTCCTCTATTTGTCCAGGTCATTAGCAAACAAGTGAATTCATATACCGCTAAAGAATGGCAAACACTGAGGTCTAATTAACACTGTGGTCCTCTGTGGGTGGAAGCAGAAGTTAATTTAGAAACTGCACTATTTATGGAAATTCTGTTTGATGAGATAGAATTCAAATAATAATTCAGCTAAAAATGAGAATTGTGTCATTATTTACCCATGCTGTTCCAAACCCATATTTTTTTTATTTATGTCTTAAAGGTGAATGAATGACGACAGAATTTTCATTTTTAGGTGAACTGTCCTTTTAACCTCAAGATATCCTGTAAAAGTCCACAGGACCATCCCAAGACTGAATACCATGAAAGGCCCAAAGGACCACAAATATTACTGCATTTATAGTCTTTAGATGGTCCACTTCAGCAGAGACCAGAGAGAATAAAGCACACAAAGTGAGAGAGAATGAGAAAAAGAGTGCTCAAGATCAGCCTTAGGTTACAGGAAGAGAGCCAGAATAACACATGTCTTCCTGCAGGTTTTATATATAGGCCGTAGAATCCAAGGCTTTTCCTTTGATGTCACATGGAAGCAGATGGAGAGATATGTCCACAGTTTCCCGCTTTAGCCCAAAGGTATCATTCAGAACCAGAACACGGCTATCCTCCACACTCGGCCATCAGTAATATGTGGTTCCCACGCTGAAGGCTTTGAGAGATAAAGGATGGAAATACATAATAAAACAAACCACAATAAATACAGGAAAGACAAAAATCCCACTCAGTCCAGATGTGCAGAAATTTGTTTTCCTGCAACTTCATATAAATCTCAAGTAACTACTGTCAATTAGAAACGCTGTCATTTTTAGCATGCTAACATGCTTTGTCCACACACCCATAGGGATTGTCTTCACAAACTAGAGTTTAATGTAAAAAGACTTTGTTTTTTTTAAATTGGCTAGTCAGAATTAAAGGGATAGTTCACCCAAAAAAAAAGTAAATATGACAATTTTCTTTTCTGGGTGAACTTTAAGGAAGTCCTATATTAAAAGTGCTACATAACATAACATTAACTTTACATTAATGTTGTATTCATTTTTTTTATTTTATTTTTACATAATGATCATAGTGCAAGATGCTGAAAAAAATGCTAAAAAATCTGTCAGTTTATCCCAACATCCAAAATCACCTTACTCTCTGTGTAGGTTCTACATTTGAATACGAACTTCTCAACTTAAAAAAAAGTATATTCTATATAGTATGAATATGTGTAGTATGAATGTAATTTGAAATGTAATTTGGACTAAATTTGTCAACCTGACCCATACCTAAAATTTTGCTTGTTCAGAGTCCAGACTCCAGAGTGGTGGCACAACAAACATCTCTCAACTCCATAGTCATCTGATTGTTTTCAATTATCCCCAACAAACATTATTTTAAACATGACAGCCTCTCTCATGAAAAACATGACTGGAGAGCTTTATACAGGCCAATTAAACACCTAACAGCATCCCACTAAACAAAGGGGATTTTCAGATTAGCAAACCTGGTTAAGCCACTTCAGACTCTGTTTATTTCCCCACATTGGTGGCTTCCTCTTCCAGCTCAACTTCTGATGAAGCTTAAACCGCCCCCTCGTTCCCACTCCTCCTCTCTTTCGCATTCCTCACCCCTCGCTCCTCTCCACATCCTCTGCCTGACGTGCCGAAGAGGAGGAACAGGGAACTGAGAACGAGGAACGGCGTAGGGATGTTTGTCTGAATACGTCCTGTACAATTCTACTCCTGTGCCATTTCAGATTATTTGGATTTCATAGTGCTAAAGCAGATAAAGGGATTTGTCAAAGGAGCCACTCTGGACACTCAAAGAGTCATGGATTTGTGAATTTTGTAACTTTTTTTTGTGGCCTACTTTTCTAAATTCCAATCAGAACCCAACGAGGCTGATGTTTATCAGAGCTCACCAAGTATTAATTGGCGCAAGGACTACCAAGCATCCAGTATGACTCTATTAGCACTAATGGTTCTGCTCAGGAGTAGATAAAGCAGACTTAACAGCAGCTACTAAGCTGCACTCCCAGTCCTCCTTGTATAATGAGTGGAACATCTGTTGACAGACTAATACAATTAAAGGAAGATCTCTTAATCACCATGCCACACTCCGCCTAATCCTGCCTAACGCTGAGGTCATTCTCCCAGAAAGTCCACTCCATTAGTGCAACACGCAAACTGACATCAGTGCTTTAACATCGACATAGACAATTACTGCTATTTCCTTTGAGCATCTCAAAGATATGGAGGTCAATATCAACCAAGGGTATCCATAATAAAGAAAATTCTTTCACGCGTTTTAAATCACACAGAACGTTTAAATTCAATGTTATGTGGTGTATCCGTCAAGTAAAAAGCAACAACATATTTCGAATGCATGTACACATCTTAATCATTATTGTTTAAAAGTTTTTGCATAATTATTTTATAGTATTTATAGTAGCATTTAAAATGATAAATAAAAATGACAAATATGAACACATTAATAAATATTACATTGTTTTGGGACACACCACACCAGTGTAGATATTGTTAACTAAAACTAATAAAACATTTCCGTTAATCGAAATAAAGCTGAAATAAAATATGCGATGAAAAACTTAAACTTCCAATGTAAATTAGAAATGTTGCCTTGGCAACTAATAGAAATAAAATAAGTTTAAATTGAAGTACAAAAATGACTAAAACAAATTTAATTAAATACTAAATAGAAATGAACACTTGTGGAAATATACTAAAAATGACAAAAGCTCAAACTAAATTACTAGCTGCATTTATTACTGCATTTTATGAGATTAAGAGATCCAGACAAAAATCTGTGCCATGTTATAAACCCAGGAGAATAAAACTACTGCTAAAACTGCTTGCTAATACTAAAGTATTTGCAAGTTTTTTTTTTGTTGTTTTTTTTTTTCTCCAGATAACAAAATAAATTCTGGCTTTAGCTGTTTGTAATTTTGTTTAGTAACCTAGGGAATAGGGAGAAGGCCATCATTACATTATATTCCAAGTAGCAAAAAGTGTTTTCAGATGCCTGTATAAATTTCACGAGGAAATAAAACAGAAAGCCAAAACCGAGTCCCAACGTTTCACATTAGAACAAGTGACTCTTCTGTGACCTGCCATACAAGACTAAGCCATTTGATAGAAACCCAAAACCCAATAAATCTGACGTGGTGAAACACATAGAAGTGGCCTTTTCATTTCACATGACTCCGTTACATCATCATGCACAGGTTCCCATGTCTGAAAACTGCTACTGAGTGAATACCTGAGATAAAGTGGACATAAATATGAAAATGATCTGAAAATATCCACAGGAGCAAGTATGAGTGAGAGGTTAGCGATTTAAAAGGAGTGGTGAGGTTTTGACCTGATACTGAGAGATGCTGAGCTAGTTAAACCGAGAGTATGAAGAAGAGAGGTCACGTGAAGTCAAGGTTCAGGAGGTCAGGGCAATGCTGGAGAGCTGAACTGTGAGTGATGTGGTAATGCTTCCTTGATGCTCTTTGCTGCTGAACTCCAACTGTAATTAAGAAGAACACATTGCTCGCAGATGTTTCACAGAAGTCAACACCTTAAAGAAAGCCCTGAGAGAGTTTGAGAAGGGGAAGGACAGAGAGATTTTTGTTTCAAGTGGATTTCAAAGAGTATTTGTGCCGAACAGAATCAAAGTGGAGTCAGCAGAAATGCGGCCAGGGTCGTCACTAAAAATCACGGGACCCAAGACAATATTTTTATGGATATTCTACCTTTCTCCCAGGGCCAATGAGTAAGCTATACAAAGAGGAACTCAGTGGGCCCCCTAATCACAGGGCCCTGGACAACATTCTCGGCCGTACCCTCCTGACGACTGCTCTGGATGTGGCTAAATGATGGATATGGAAAAAAAAAAAACCTAATCTTTCCATTACAAATAAGAACCTGAACTGATTTCTGAGATAACGTTTTAATTTTCCAATAGCTACATTGTTTGACAAAAGGAACCTTCAATGTGACATTGAAGACATTCAACACTTTCAATGTGTAAACTTGTCATAGCGGTGTTTGGTTCATAAACTATTAAATATTTTTAGCAAAACTTTTAAGCAAATGAAAGTTATAATTTTTAGCCTACACTGACTGTAGCAGAGGTAAATAGCATTCAAATGCAGGCCATAATGGACCATTTCACTGGTTGGACTTACTAAACGAGTCTCGCAGCACTGAACTAGACATCTCATTTATGAACAAAGTGAATAAACAAAAATGACTTGCTGAAAAGAACACACACAAATAATAAAAGCTATACCTACTGGTGTAACATTGTTGCCTGCAGAAAGGGACATCAATAAATAAATCTGTGCAAATACTTTTGGTAAACAGCCTCAAAAGATTCAAGTCACAAAAGTGAATCGAGCGAATGATTCAGCGACTTCAAACTCATCGCTACCTATTAACAATAATATAGAAATTGTCACTGTCTGAATTCTGACTCGAAAAAAGTCATTGAGGTCAATTAAAAATCACCACCACTGATGTGTAACTCGTGAATCTGCATTTAAATACATACATTATTCATCTAATACTACCCTAAATAATTTCCAAAATTGGTTTAAAAGTAGTTTGTCAGTCAGGATTAGATGTTGAAAGAAACATTTAATGTTTTCTTTGTCCCATCAATACAGTTTCCACAGACAATCAGTCTGCCAAACCAATCTGCCTCCCAGGCAACTTCACCTTCTGAATTCATTCCCACAAACAGGACAGAGCGTTTAAATCCCCACATGCTCTCCGCAGGATATGCTTTAAACAGCCCACTTCTATCTAACAGTCACAAACACGCACATTTCACTTCCAGCTCATGTCAAACACCCTCAGGATCCTAGTTTGAAGGATGATAATCTCTCCACTCACACACAAACTTCCCCATTTTGATAGTGGCTACATCCCTCTGCAAAACAGTGGCGAGAACAAAACGAGAAGTAAACGTGCCTGCGGGGGATGGCGGTTAAGCTCAGATAGCCATGAAGAGACGTCGCCTGTCTCCATGCATTCAGTGGACCCTCTCAGTAAACAGCGTATTTGCTTTCTCTGCCACATATCAAAAGTCAAATATCAAGGCAATTGACCTTGTTAATACATCACTGCTTCTGTCTAACCCTCTCTTAAAGGCTGTTGTGCCATTGTTTCAGCATGGCTGACTTTCTATAGTCACTGTGTGCTTTTCAGATTTCACACATCACTGATTTGTTGCTCTATTGACGACGACACTGAGTCATACCCCATTGAGAGCTGATCAGGTTTATGAAAGTATATGCAGGAACACACATGCACATAGACAAGGCCTGTAGAGGTCAAGACGATACCTAACAAAACATATTTCAATTGTTTCTTGAAGGCAGCAATGAGATAGCCTGGTCATACCAGACTCGCCGTACATTTCATTTGTACAGAGAGTCTGGCCAATCTCCATTGACAAGCGTTAACCTCCTTGAAGGCGGGTACTCTGTTGAAGTTTAAAACTATTGGATCTGCCCAGAGCCACTCTGGATCTGCCATAACCGATCGCTAGCGTTTGGTCGTGACGTAACCATACAACTCAAACTAGCGCACGACCTCAACGTCATCGTTCTCAGCCACTCCCTCTGTTCGCTGATTGGACCGCTAAAAAATTTGGCTGGAGAAATATACCGCAAACCCAGATGGAGTACTGAAGGAAAATGAATATTGAGCGGAAGTACGTAGGAGGGCGGACCCAGGCTAGTAATGAGATTTTAAAAGGAACATTCTTCACTCTCTTGTTGTCTCAAATATGTAAGACTTATGATTTGGTTATTGCTCTTCAAAGGAAATGTTCTCTATGGTTCCATGTATAAAATGTTGCTTTTGAATTCTTGTGTAATGGAAGTAGTAACAGATATTTTCTTTTGAATTGGGATGTCAAGTGAAATGGAGTATTTTAAGAAAAACAATGTAGGGCGGGACTTGATTAAATCCATTGGTTTTTGATTGGAAGGAGGGAGATCTGAACGCAAGCTTGAAGCCCATTGTGAAAAAAGTTTAAAACAGACTAAATGATTAGAGAAGTCCAGCATTCATACGACATATCAATAAGTCATTTCACTGAAAAATCAGGTAATGACATTGATAAAAAAAATTATGAGGGCAAAAAAAAAAAAAAGATAAACAAACATGAATGGATGAATCGTTCACAATAGGTCACTATCAATAACATGCATTTTTTTTTTTTTTTAAGTTTAAGGTTAATTTACATTTTATTCTGACTTATATGCCAAATTTAACATTTAAAAAAAAATGTTGATAAAACTGTTCAATTTAATGAATAAAAATGAATGGTGATTTATTCATTTAGAAGACATGAAAAAAAAAAAAAAAGATAAAGTACATTCTCCTTTTATGTTCCACTAAAGGAAAACAGTAATGTGAGTTTTACACAACATTGGGGTGAGTAAATTATGACAGAACATTCATTTTTAGGTCAATTATTCCTTTAAGCCCCCTTTGTCTCAGATAATGTCCCCAGTAATCTCACATAAGTCTCCTCTAGAGCTTCAGAAGAGATCTCAACAAACAAAGTCACACACTGTGCTCAGACTTTAAAGATTTCAAAATTAACTCAACGAACCCATTTCTCATTCAATTCTTCAAAGACCAGATTATCAGAGTTACGTGATCCAAATTAATTTCATAGCTCTTTGCTCCCGTCTGCCAACAATCGTCCCATTTATTCGTATCGTTCCTAAAGAGTTTTAGGAGAATCATCTGAGACAAAACTTATACATAACCAAGAACATAATTAAGATTCTAAAGCTTAAAAAAGGTAACCTCTGGGGAATAAAAAAAAAGTAGTGATTATCTGATTGGAGACAATATGTGTATACATTCACACAACTGGCTCGTAAGGTTTTATGGATTTGTTACTAATCTAGAGAGCAATAAAGGCCAATTCCATAAGAGTCATGGCAGTTTATTATGCCTTACCTCATACTGGACTCAACTAAAGTGCGATTGAAGGGAAATGAGTGACTATCTCGGCACCCAGAGACACCACAGCTTTTCCTTATGCTCTGCATTTGTGTGATGTATTCCGTTTTGGAGCGCCAAACTTTAATTCAGACTCAGCTCTGGGCTGCAGAGCACATGTGCTCATGATGTCATCACTGTGGTAATTGGAAGGGGCGCACTGTGCACTTACTGATGACTGACTGTATTTTGCGGTGTTGGAGATCAGTGAGAGAGCTGAGTTAATGTGTGTATGAGGAGGTACGTCTTGGCTTCAGGGCCGTGACTCTACAGAGAGCTTGTGGTAGCAGTTACAGCCTCTCAGCTCAGGAAGGATTTAGGCTCCAGCCTTTAGTCTCGAAATGCAGTTCAAAAGAAACTATGATGGATGTTTAGCATTCGTGTTTTTGTTAGGTTGCTTGCTGATGGCCTACCACAGAGATGTTAGAGGTTTTATAAAACGAGTGTGTGTGTGTGTGTGTGTGTGTGTGTGTGTGTGTGTGTGTGTGTGTTTATAGCTAAAAGTAGTCAGCTAAACAACATCACTGAGGAAGCTTTTTTTACACCTATTATTTATTTATTATTTAATATGTTTAATAATTATATTAAAATATTATATATACACAATACCGTTCAAAAGTTTTGGGTCAGTAAGGTATTTTTTTTTTTTTTTTTTTAAGAAATTCATTAAATTGATCAATAGTGAAAGTAAAGACATTTACAATGTTTCAAAAGATTTCTTTCAAATAAACGCCGTTATAATTATATGTATATATATATATTAAAGCTGGTAATTAAAGCTGCAGTCCGTAACTTTTTTGGGTTAAAAATTATCCAAAATACATTTTTGAGCAAGTACATACCCAGCCAGTTCAAACGCTTGCCTTAGCTCGATTCAAAATGGTAAGCGGGAAATTCAAGCATGTCTTTGCGTCATTACGTCACATCTGTACACATAAAGAAGGTGTCTCGGTTAGTAGGCTATACTGCGTATGAGGATGTTGGAGGTGGAGATTTATAGCCTTTTCTCACAGCACTTGATATAATTAAAACCGTTTGATGGCGGATCCAGAAAGGTTGAAACAACAATCACCAATGACAACTGGAGATTCACCCGTTGTAAAATGCAAAAGACTTCAGAGTGGCTAGAGGAAAAAAAAAAAAAAAGAGACTGCAACCAGGCCCATGCAAAAACAAGGATAAATATTGGAAGGGCTTTTGAAAGGTGGAGTGAACTCCGTGTTTTGAAGGGGTTCAGAACAGACGCAGAGACATTTCGCAGGTAAGACATTTCAATGGTTCAATTATGTAACAGTAGCACACTTGTTTGCTTAATTCATACAGTTACGGAGTACTGAACTACAGATAGCCCTAATACACATTAAATATAGTCAGGCAATGCTGATGATGTTAACATTATGAATTTGAGAAGAAACTATAATTTGCATGATTTGACGTGATATGATAAGCGATCGTTAGATTTAATCAGCGCGATTTACTGCAATGCTTTTTTTAGTTGGTCAGAACAAAAGTGGATATTACTTGTTCAGACGACATTTTCCGGTGAAAATTCTTATGTTGATCATACTTCCAAAAAGTAAAATCTGTGATTCCAAATGACAGTATCCACTCTGGCGTGGTGACTGACAGCCGCACATTCTCCTCAAAACGTATTAATCCGCGTTGTGCCGTGCCGAGGCACAACCCAAGTAAAGTTGATAATTCCGCGAATAACTGCAATTGCAGATTACAAACAAAGATGGCGACAAAGAGGAAAAACTACGGACTGCAGCTTTAAATATTAACCTAAGAAAACTTTTTTCACAGTTTCCACTGAAAATACTTAGCATAGCAGCACAACTGTTTTCAACAGTGATCATAATAAGAAATGTTTTTTTGAGCACCAAATCAGCATATTAGAATGATTTCTGAAGGATCATGTGACACTGAAGACTGATGAGCAATAATGATGCTAAAATTTCAGCTTTGCCTTCACAGGAATAAAATTACATTTATAAATATATTGAAATAGAAAACAGCTATTTTAAATTGTAATAATATAAATTACAAATATAAACAAAATATTTCAAGTGCCACTTTCTTATTCTTGCTTTTTGTCTCAATGTAACAATTTCATATTTAATTGTTTTTTAAATTATTAGTATTTTTATACAAGCTTCCATACTGTACTTCTTTTAAGATGGTCAAATTACATTTTAAGTCATAATAAAATAGGTAATTTCATTGATATATTGACTCTTAAAAGTCAAAAAAAATCTATGTTTCTAATTTTAATTTCAGAAATCGGGTCACCTTAGAATAGATTGCGTTTTGGATGCAGGTTCCCTCCCAGCATGCAAATGCATGCTAGCCTAATCTGGTCTTTTCAGACGAGTTTTGAAACCCAGTGTTAATAAAATCAGAAGAGTGGGAAAAAGGTGAAAAAATCTTGTAACAGCCTTGCACGAACATCTCTCAGGTTTATCCAACGCTAGTGTGTGAAAATACCTCATCTCATTTGACCCCCACTTAGAAGTCATAAATTAATCAGTAAGTGTGACTATTTCCATTTCCTTCATGCCCGTTTTCGGCCAGCAGAGCATTGGGTGAGAAAAAGAGACACAAGTGCTACCAGACCTCTGGCTTACATCCTTACCAGAAAGTCAGAGAATAGGAAAATGCAATTTCTTTCCAAGCTTTCCATCTATTATTAGACCGCCATCATTCACAGTTAAGAAGATGGACAGATAGGTGCGATATCTCAATGGGTAAATGCAACACCAACGCTCGAAGAGCATGTGTCACCGTGCATAGGGAGCGTGTGCGAATAACCCACGGGCCTGTGACAGCGTGTGAGTGATGATGTCACCATCGAGAAGGAAGGATGAGGGGTGTCAATCCTTTTCCCTCTCATTTATCTTTAAATGGCCGTCAAAGGGAAGTAGTGAGACCTCAGTCAATGGAAAACGACTTCCAATCCAATACCAACTGTCAGGAAATTATGACTACGTTTGCAGTCGAATATTGTCACAAAAAAGGCAGCAACTCTCAAGATGAATGTGAAGGCACATGACATATTTCAATGATGTATTCTAACTGAGCCTGTATATTTTCCAAGTATAGTGTTCTTATTATGTTTTAGAGCGAGGAAATTCAAGAAGCACATAATGAAAAAGCATAGAGATTTTTGAGACGCCTCCCTTGTGGTAATCCAATCAAACAGTTTTTTCCCCCCCTTTCTAAATATTTACATATCAAGAGCAGGAATACAGTTTTCTTTGGCATGGAACAATATTTATACCCCAGAATAATGAACTAGTGTTGTTTTTCTTCAAAGTAAGAGGATTCAGATCATTTTCATATCAACACCAAGTTGTTTAAGAGGAAAACACATCTTCCCTTGACTCTCCCAAGAGTGCTCACTGTCTCTCTGAGATCTGACTGTGGAATATCAAGACGATGAAAATAGAACAGTCTATCTTGACCTCTCCAGAGGAGCAGGACCTGAGGGAGAGAAGGAACAGTGTTTGTTGCATCTAGACCTCTGGAAAAGGCTAAAGCTAACCCACCCATAAAGAAAAATCACAAACGAGATCTTTTTAATATCTCAATTGTTTCTCTAAGACAACAAGATTAAACAGAGGGTTTTTTTTAAGCGTAAAATAATCTGGCTATCTCGTCTTTCAGAACAAGATATCAACATTGGCATCTTCCAATCAATGAACTCAAACATTCCTCACCAAACTCTTTCTTGACCAGTAATATGGACTTTACAATACACTTATTTTATAGCGTTTTTTAAAAATTGTACAAAATGATGTCAAAATACCCGTCTAAATGCCTGTCTCAGCAAGTATTCTCTCGTTTATGTCATAAGTGAACAGTTGAGAAAGAAACCAGATGTTTGTCAGTTTTTTTGGTTCGTGCAATCGGTCTTAAGTGACAGCACTAATATTCCTACTGGTGTCTGTGTCATTAATATTAATAAAACCACAAAATACAGCTTTAACAATTTTTACAGTGAACAAATAGTGTTATTTTACATTTAGGCTACATTATTAATTTCTGTACCTGAATACTACTGTAAGACTGTTACTTTGTTATTTAGTATTCATCTCTGCTTGTAATTTGTGTATTTGTTCTTATTTTATTACTGACCGTTCACTGGTTTTAAATAATGTGTGAACTTTATCAGTTAGGCTAGTAGTTTTTGATGTAGTATCGAAGAACTTCAAGAGAGCTTTAAAGGGATACTCCACTTTTTTTGGAAATAGGCTCATTTTACAACTCCCCCAGAGTTAAACAGTTGAGTTTTACCGTTTTCGAATCCATTCAGCCGATCTCCGGGTCTGGCGGTACCACTTTTAGCATAGCTTAGCATAGATCATTGAATCGGACAGGACCATTAGCATCTCTCTCAAAAAAATGACCAAAGAGTTTCGATATTTTTCCTATTTAAAACTTGACTCTTCTGTAGTTACATCGTGTACTAAGACCGACAGAAAATGTAAAGTTGCGATTTTCTAGGGTGATATGGCTAGGAACTATACTCTCATTCCTGCGTAATAATCAAGAAACTTTGCTGCCGTACCATGGGTGCAGCAGGCGTAATGATATGACGCAGCGCATTAAAATAGGTCTAATAGGTTAGACAAACTAAGTCCCGGTCACGTTGGAAGTTACCGAGCTGGGGACTATTTTCGTTCCACCACTACTAAGCAATGCCATTTTATAAGATAACCAAATAGCTAAAATAACAATTTAAATGTATATAATCAATCCAAAGTGTAAATAAAAAAGATAATAATAGTTAACATCAGTATAGCAAAAACTGCAAAGTTTGTTAGGGCAGGAGAGACCAGCATGAGGTCATGAGGACTCTTCTGCAACTCTTTAGTATAAGACCGCCATATACTCCACCCACTACTCATGGGACTGGTCAAGACGGAGCGAGAGAGACTCCCAGCACTCCACTCTCCCACGATTTGTTTATAAATAAAAACAATAGCAATTTACAGTGAAAGCGTGGAGGGAGGGAGACCTTCCGAAAGCAGAAAGAGCCAATGGGAAAGTGGAAGTGGAAAGCGCATGAGAACAGAGAGAACTAATCCGTCTCGTGTTGTTTCATTTGACAGATTTAGAGGAAATCGCAACATGTCTGCAGTCAAAATGATATTATTAGAGGACACGACCTCTTGCGATAGAAAAATGATCTGTTGTGGGTATAGCAGGGGAAAATAAGGAGGATTTTTTTGGAATGGGATTAAAGAAAAGCTGACAGAGATGGAGAGGCTAGAGGCTTGTCATGCGTCTCTGATCCAGCCAATGAGATGGCACAAGCGCTGGTTCATTTGCGAGTTTACTGGGTCACTGGCACAGCTGTGTGCGGGGAGGGCTGTTAAAGCAGTGTCTGGAGGTACCAGTGAGTGTCTGATTGGGAGAAGCCTGTGCTAGACTGCTTCGCAATTTTTGGCTGCATGTCTGCGAGGCAGAAACGGAGCACAGGAGAGAGTGTGTAAGCAGAAACAGAGCCAGGGAAAGACATAAAGTGCATAATTCTAACTGATGTGCATATGTGTGTGTGTTTGCATGAAAGGAGGAGACGGAAAACAAGCTGAAAGCCACGGGTATTGCATCAGAATTCAGGGTAATGTTCAATGAGGTGAAAAAGCAATTCAGGTCTACCGAAGGGTTACGCAAACACATTTTCTATGTGTGTCCAAGACTGAAATGCACAAGCATAATAATGGACTGTTTGGAAATATTCTGTTGCCATGCAATGACCTTCAGCTTAAGCCAATATCCTCACACATGGGTTTAGCGGCTGAACATTAAAACAATGTCTTGTTTATAAGATACAGATACATTTTATCGTATTATTTTCTACTGAGTGTAGTGAAGTGGTGAGGTTGTTTTTTCTACCTTATCATTAGTTTACAAATGTACAGAAGCTATATGGAGACAAATATGGCGAGACACATGCAGGGCTTGACATTATCGATACTGAAATATCTGAAAGGCTTCCAATAGGCTACTCATTTTCCACAGAATAGATACCAGCTACACTTTCTCGTTCTTTCATCTCTCCGACAGCAAGTTACACACAAACCCGCCTCCCCTCACTCGCTCGTTTAATTTGCTCCGGATGAATATTGGTAGTGTTACAGGGCTTGAACTTTGGCGTGGGATTGCACATAATTTTACTCATTTGCACAGATTTCGGGCTCACAACCAAAGTGTGCGCACATAAAGCCACCTCTCAGTACTAAATTTAGTTATTTTTCGCTGCTTATTGCGCTTAAACAGTCAAATACACACAAAATAATGTCAAAATGGCGAGTATTCACGTAAACACAGTCAGTTATGTTTTAAGTGGATGGTACATTTACATTTACATTTACATTTAGTCATTTGGCAGACGCTTTTATCCAAAGCGACTTACAAAGCAGGACTAGATTAAGCGAATCATCATGAAGAGGCAAAAACCAAAGCTACGCAAGGAGTGCTCAAGATACAAAGTTCAGGCATTATTCAGAGTAGCATAAGCCCGATAAGTGAGGTTTTTAGAGGGAAAGGGGAGGGGTTTTTTTTTTTTTTTTTTTTTTTTTTTTTTTTTTTATGTGGTTAAGTGCTCACGGAAGAGATGGGTTTTCAGATGCTTTTTGAAGGTTGTCAGGGATTCAGCATTCCGGATGAGGGAGGGGAGAGTGTTCCACCAGCATGGAACTGTGAATGAGAATGTTCTGGAAAGTGATTTTGTGGCTCTCTGCGATGGAACCACGAGACGTCGCTCGGATGGTAACAGTTGAGAAAGAAAACACGTGTAACTATAACGGATCCGTGCGTCAGGTCTTAAAGCGACAGCAGCCTAATATACCTGCTGCCAAATTATGAGATAATATTAAAAATATCTATATGGCAGTTTACCCCATGGTAACAATGTCAAAATTGTGGCCAGTGAAAATGCTATGCGGCTAGTAACCACTAGAAAACCACTAGCCACAGTGGCTGGTGAGCAAAAAAGTGAATGCCAAGCCCTGGACGCAGCAATATTTAGAATGGAATACTAACTAAGTACACACTATATACTGCAAACTAACTAACTAAATAAAAACAGAAAATAAAAATGTACATATAATCTGTACACAGAAAATATTAAATACAAACAGTACATATGACACTTTTTTTTTTAAACTGTAGTACAAACTCTATTGTCATTACATGAACACAGGGCTCCAGATTGGGACTTAAATGGTTTAAATGCATGACAAATGCAAAAGTTAATCTTTTTTAGTCATTACAGTCATGCGTTTATGGATGGTTTCGTTATTTATAATCTCATGATGTGCGGTTAGTTAATTACAGCTTTAGAGTTCACATCAGCATGAGTTGAAATGTTGGATTCATAAACAATGACTCTTGTAAACAGCTTCTTTTTAATGAGTCAGTCAAAAAGATTCATGACAGTCTCAAACTCACTCAAGGGTTAACGATTCAGAATCACTCGATGTGTGAATAGTTCAGAGAAGTTACTGATTCGCTACTGACTCTCTTGAACCCCCAAGTCATTTTTTGGTTGTGTCCAATTTTATAGGAACTGGGAACCGCTAATTAAAATGAAAGATACATATTCACAACAGAGTTTTGTAGTAATAAATTGTATTCAATAATAGTAAAACAAAACAAATATAAATCACAAACAAATTATTGAAAAGCATTGTGAGGGTTATATAGTCAATTTTTTAGTCTGGAGTCCTGCCTCATCATGTTGCATATTTAATACAGCAAGTGGCGTCCAACTAACATATTGGAAGTAAAAATTGTCATTATGCATTTTAAATTCAATACCAGTCCAATTAAATACGTAAAAAAAATAAAATAAAAAAAAAACTGCATTTCCAGATCATTTATCACATTGCAAATGGAATGTCAAGTTGAGCATGTTGCATTGTGCAATACAGTATTCAGCAGAGAGTGATTTGATATATACTGCTAGTAAGAGTGGCATGCTATTCTGAATAATAAACTTTTACTTTAAAACATATATCCTGCCAATTTGACCTCCAGGAGCGGACCAATCAGAAATGCTCTGAAGACGTGTACAGCAAAAGGTTTAAGACACTGGGTTTTAGTTTAAATGACAACCAAGACTAATGCAAGGTTTGGAACATCAAAAAGTTAGTTAGAATAATGAACAAAACAAGAAAGTGGTCAGTAGACGATAAGAACTGCAAGAAAATACAGACTTATTGTGGCAGTGAGGCTGTCTCTGCACGTTCCACAAACCTCGCCCAGAGCATGTGAATAGCCAGGAACAATTAGGCAATTTGTCATAAATTAGAGGACGCCGTCATGGCTGGTTCCTCATTAAGTCGTGAGTGGACAGCCTAATTGAGCAGCATTCTTGTGCCTGGAGAAGCTTTGAAAAATGAAAAGCCTATACAGCACAAGACCACAGCAATATGAGGATCTCTCTATTTCTTGCTCCTTATAGCCCACCCTTCCTAATGAGGTAGACTCGACTCCCCTTTCCCTGCTGAAATCAATAGGGGAGCACAATAATGCTGGCTCCGGTCTGCTCCTGCCAGCAGGGGGCAACCATAAGGATCAGTCTTACCACATCAGTCCAACCCTTCATTCTTCTCTGGGCTCTCACTCACCATCTCTGCTATATCACTAGAAAGGAGCCATGCATCATATCACTAATGCGAAAGTAATGACTGCATTTCTCGTCACAAAAGTGCCTTGGGGTGCAGAAATAATGATGTGCAGAGTGCAAACCAGTGGTTTTACATGATTTCAAACTAGTCCACCCTGTTGGGGGTCCCAAGTTAGCTTGCGGGTCTTGGCTGGTTTTAGAAAGCTTTTAGCTGGACTGGGAGTCCAGCTAGACCTTCTTAAACAAAATAAGACCAGCTAAAGTCAGAAAAGGCCGGATTAAAGGGGTGGTATAATGCCCTTTTCACAAGATATAAAATAAGTCTTTGATGTCCTGTTACGAACTTTAAAAGGTCTAAGGAATGTACCGTAACATTTATATATTAATATGCTGCTGGATGTGAAATGAGGTGGAAGAACATGACAGACAATCTTTGAAAGAGAAAAATTACTGGATTTTTATTCACATGAAAGCCGAAGCCACTAGATCCAGTAAAATAACAATAATATGTCAGTATATGCCAACAATACAAATAATATTTATAATATTATTTGTACAATACAAATAATATGGCATAACAGTAATATGCCACTATATCAGCTGTTGCCCGATACCCCAGAGCAAATGAAAAGGTAGACAACACAATACAAAGAACAAAGCACATAGCACACAACTCAGGCCGCGGGCAGAGACAAAAACGCGATTCACTACAGAAAACTCATTGCGCTACAAAGAGCTCAGTCCGCTACAGAAAACTCATTGCGCTACAAAGAGCTCAGTCCGCTACAGAAAACTCATTGCGCTACAAAGAGCTCAGTCCGCTACAGAAAACTCATTGCGCTACAAAGAGCTCAGTCCGCTACAGAAAACTCATTCCACTACAAAGAGCTCAGTCCACTAAAGAGAGTTCAGTTCGCGATCGAGAGAGAAAGCATGAATGAACACGCCATCCTTTTAAACCAGCTGGGCGGCCTCCGATTGGCTCTCAAGCGCCGCCTTAATGAAGACTGACGTCCAACTCGGCCAATCACAGCAACCTGCGAGCAGAGAGAGTGAGCTAGAGACAGAGAGAAGATAATGAGCACAACAGCCAACACGTGCAAAGTACACTAACGTGCACAGATCAGTAAAAACAAAACACAAAACACGCGTGGAGCGTAACATGTCCCCAGAGTGTGTATGCGAAGTTTTAGCTCAAAATACCCCACAGATATTTTTATATAGCATGTTAAAATTTTCACTTTTTGTGGGTGAGCAAAAACGCACCGTTTTTGTGTCTGTCCCTTTAAATGCAAATGAGCTGCTGCTCCCAGCACAGGGGGCGGAGCTTCAACAGTTTGTGCCCTTAAACCTCACACAGACATGCACTGAAAATGTAAATGTAAATTTTAGGAATGTCATGTAGTCCCTACCAGTCGTTTGTTGTAGTCTTAAAAAACGATTTTTCAAAAGAAAATATCTTCTTTTGCTTTGAACTTTGAGCGTTGTAACTTTGCAGATGTTGTTTATGCTCAAACAGCAACATTACACACAACTTGGCCACTATAGATTTGATTGAGTGCATTAGCTTAGCCAATCAATCTATCAATAAACAAGCAAACAAACAAATAAAAACAAATATTTTATTTATTTCTAAAAAAAAAAATACATGAATAAATTTTTATTTTATAAATTGATTTCTAAATATAAATATTTATAACTATTTGTATTTATTTCTAAAACTAAAATATATAGGCTATTTAAACAAGTAAACAATTATTTTTTAATTTATTGATGTATTTTTTATATATATTTATAACTACAACAATTTTTTAATTGTTTGATTTATTTCTAAAACTAAATACGATCGATCGATCTATCGATCGATTGATCGATAGATGTTTCAATAAACGTTTCATAGGAGCATGACTACAAAAAAGCAGCCCAAACTACATTTTCATTCTCACACCTGCTACTATTTAAACGCTTCAAGTGACTGTTAGATTCTGGTCAGTTGTTTCTACTTCTACTTGCGTTTAACCACAGGGTCATCCCCCTGTGCTCTGCTAAACAGGAAGTTGAGTTTGTGAGAGCAGGGGGCCAAGGCTTGAGGTTACCTTCATGGCGTGCTGCAGATCTCAGCATCTGCTGTTTGCCTTTCCTGTTTTGACGGCTACTGTCTGGCTCACTCCAAATAATGCTTTTGGCACCAGCGCACCCTTAACTGCCCCACTCAGACCTCATATCGTTCCACACAAAAAGAGGAACTGACTTAAACGTACATCCGCTCTCTCTCCCTCACAACTCCCCAAACACACTGACAAACAAGGAACTCACCGTTCTCCAAACAGGCTTGGGAAAGGAGACGCGTCTGCCTGTTCAGTTTGTTTGTTTGATCATGGGTGAATCTACTCCCAGTCTGGGGACAAATATCAGTTTTAAAAGGCTGATACTGACTTATGGTTTGTCTGTTAACTTATAAGGCATGCCCTCTGCAAGGTCTTGAAAATAAAGACATTTATCTTCACTGAATGAACACAATGTTCTTCTCTCTAGGGCCACTGCGGCCTTTTCAGCTGGAATGAGAATCAGTAATTGTGTGGTGAGATGTCCAAATAACAGCCTCTGTCCTACATGTTTATTTGGCTGTAGAATGGAGAAGATATGGCTGCAGAAGATATGTGGTAAAATGGTGCTGGATAGGAAATTATAAACTGATGTAAGTGGATTGGATTATGGCTCATCCTTTTATTTAGCTATGGAAAGATTCCTTTTATTATAATAGTTATATTATGTTTAATTATATTATAACATTAATATGATAATTATGACAGTCAATTTAACACTTCAATATCTAGGGTCCATGATAAACAAAAGGAAATCTAGTTGAAAACACATCCCAAGTTCTCTCTATATACACACACATATTATATAAAACTTATGTTAGATGCGATTAATCGCAATTAATCGATTTGAGAGCATAAATATACAAACTGTATATTATAAACTGTAAACTGTTTAAAATATTTATGAATGCATTCATGAATGCATTTATTGAATACATTTTTTAAATATTTATAGATTTTTGTAAATATTTGTGAATATATACATGAATGCATTTATTGATTTATAAACAATAAATAAATAAAACCATGTTTCAAATACTGGTCTCTTTTTCAGAAGAGTATGAATACACAACAGTAGACCAAACTACACATTTTTGTCACACCTGTTACTATTTAATTTAGAAATGTAATTTTATGAAAAATGTTACATTTTGGGGAAGTCACATAAACTGACTCTTTACAACATGAACTAACATTACCTTGTCATTAAAATATTGAATTATTCAATATTTATCGGCTTTGATCTTGACACACATTCACGATGGTCATCATATCATATATATCCTGCTTCATTTTTTTGCTTATTTAAACTTATTTACATTGTGCTCCTAAATTTTTATTATTATTTTTAACTCAGAAATGAAACATGCTCATCATAGAAGAGATGTATTAATTCCATTGTATATATGAATTGCATTTTTATTTAATTATTTATCTTAAGCCAATTTACTCATGTGCTCATATTATCTTAAATAAATCTGCATACATATGCCCATATCTGTGTGTAAATCCCATGATAAGGGATTTGTTTATAGGCACTATAAATGAGTCCGTATGTAAACAGTATAGACATATAAAAGGAGGAAGGAAACATTAACACTAAACATAAGGTTTTCATGCAGATATTGTGTGAGTGTATGTCCTTAAATGCATGCGTTTGTATGGATATGCAATAGGTATGCACGTGTGTGACTGCTGATGCTTCTGAGCGGTTGTGATCTCTCTCGCTAACTCCCAACCATCTTAGTCAGCAAAGCTTTGCATTGGTTAAGTGTCTGCTTACAGAAATTACAAACCCGAAAAAGATAAAAGTCTTAAAATCGGTATAAATCCATCTGAGGGAGGTAGTGTCGGGAGGACGGGACGAAGGGGATTTGGATATGGCACAGAATTTACTCAGCAAAATTTCGAACAGCGTAAATCAGCATGAAGAGAGCGATGGAGTGGGGCGGCTGGGGAGCGGGATGGAGGTATTGTGTCAGTCACATCATGGCAGGCGAAATGCTACAGATGAAAATACTTAAGTGGGAAGAAAAATCTTCAGGAATCCAGGGTGGCTGAATATATATATACACACACACACACACACACACAACAATACACAAAAGAAAATGCATTAAGTTCCTCAATCAAAGTGGTTGGGTTGCTATGAACATGTGGATGACTGGTGTGTCAATGAATAGTGCATCGCTAACAAGCGCATTTTTAATCTTTAGCTTTTGAACTGAAGGAATGGCACTTTGACTAAACATGCCGGACAACCAAGAAATACATGCTAAACTTTGATCATTATTGTTTGCAGGGCTTCCAAATTCTCCTAAAGAGTCTTTAAAACATGCCTGCCTTTGATGTTGAACATTCTGATGAGCAGATGGAAACCCAAACTTAAGTGCAGACTGATGAAAGCTAAATATGCTAGCTTAAAGCGATAGTTCACCAAGAAAAAAAAAAAAAAAAAAAGAAGAAGTGAACTATCGCTTACCCTCATGTTGTTCCAAACCTGTGATTTTCTCTCATGTCGAGTTCTTCAGTCTATGCAAATACAATGATTGGGGACTGAAGATCACAAGGAAAATAATGTAAAAAACATCACAGAAATATCATAAAAATTGCCTATACGACTCACACACTACATTCAAAGTCTTTTGAAGCCATACAATGCTTTGTTCAGGAATTTTGTCATTATTCAAGTCACCTTTATTTGTATTGTGCTTTATACAATACAGATTGTTTCAAAGCAGCTTTACAGCGATAAACAGGAAAATAATGATGAATGATGCTAACAGACTTCAATTACGCTGTAAAGCAGCTCTAAAAAAAAGACAATATTGCCATTATTCATCTGAAGTCAGTGAAGTGTTGATTCAGTTCAATAACTGTGAAAAGTTTAGCAATTATGAAATTAGTTTAATTCAGCTATAAAGCAGCTCTGCAGAAAACAGTGATGTCATTATCCAGTTCTCATCCAACAGAGCCAGGGCAGTCAAATCAATAATACTGTCCCAACCAGGGGCGGTTCTAAGGTCAGTGGATATTCGGTATTTAAAACTAAAATTGGGTATTTTTATTTAAAGGAATTAATTAATTATAAAAGCGATTTAAGGGAATAAAGAAAAAGAAAGGCTTATTGTATTAGTGAAATAATTAAAACTATTTGTAAATAATATTTTATTTAATAATATAATATTTAAGTATGCATACATTCGCTCTACATGAATCAAGGAAATTATAGCATATTTTAAATTCAAAAAGGCAAAATTTAATAAATAAAAAAAAGTTAAGTAATTTGCGTCACCGGATACTGTCGAACTGTAGTTGAACATTTCTATTGTAAAACAGTTGTCAGATATTAACTGTTTATCTACTTACATTTTACCAGGCATTCGTTCACTGTTAACACCCTTCTGTGAATGGTAAGCTCCACTTTCTTGAATCATTTTGACATTGATGAGCTAGACCGCTGAACTTTTAGTCATCCTAACAACAAACAGAGCGGTGCGTAATAAAGTGCATCAGAGCAGCATCAAGAATATCAAATACATTGCAGTGAATCCCTTATTCCCTATAAGTTCATTGCCAATAATAATGACAGGTTTGCGAAAGTGTAGAACTCTGTGAGCTTGCGCAAAACACATCTTCAGCACAGCGACTCTTTTAAACGCCTCTGATTGGCCGATGCGTTCAACAGACATGTCTGTGATTGGCTACAATGCTCAACGCTGCAAAAGCACATTGTAAGTACCTTTAATGCAAAGGGGAAAATATAAATAAAACTGTGATATGCACTTTTCATGACTGGGTAATCGCGGCAGCTGTAATATTATTCACATTTGTCCATCTGATTAATTGTTTTGCTCTATGAGAAAGACAAGGAAACAAAATATTCAGGGCTTTACCAAAAGACATTCGGGGCTTAAGCCCCCTTAGCCCTGGTCCCAACTAAGCAAGCCAAAGGCAGCAGTCAAGGAACCAAAAATCTATCAGGTGACAGAAAAACTTGGGAGAAATTAGGCTCAGTTGGGGGGGGGTGCAGGTCTCCTCTGGTCAAACGAACGAACATGGCGTGATTATGATTCCAGGCTGCATCACGAGTCAGATTGCGAATTGATCGATCAGAAATTCAGAGAGTGGATTGATCTTCCTTCTCTGACAATCTTTCCCCCATTGAGTTCATTGAGTCTATTGAGTGATTCGAATCCAAGGACCAGCTCAGTATGTTTTGTGAGCTAATCATTCAGGTTTTGTCAATCATTGACTAGACTCAGAATAATTTGCTCACAAAAGGGACATATGTCCTTCTACATCAATGTGACTTTCAGTGAATAATTACTTCCATTTCAGTTTGTTTCTCACACAAACTATTGTATGACTTGGAATAAATTGCATATGACTTACTTTTGTGTCATATGAACTTTTTTATGATACTTTAATGGTGACTTGATATCCTTTTTAAAGCTTGAAAGCTTCGGTCACTGTTCGTTGTTGTTCCTCAGCAAAAAGTGTGGACAATTAAATTGCCAAAAAATTGCTGTTTGGAATTTAACATAAAAGAGTAAATCATAAAATCATCACTATGAATAAATAAAGACATGATGCCGATTGGTAAACTCTTCCTATTGAGAAATGCAAACCATAAATCTTTCTAACAAATGCTTCTAGTTATTAAAAGGATAACATGAAAATCCTTTTATTTAGTCATCATTATGTCGATCCAAACCTATATGACTTTCTTCTGTGAAAAACATAAGATTTTCTGACACTGAATTATGGACAAAAAATAAACATTTCTCAAAATATTTTCTTCTTTACTGAAGAAATTCATACAGGTTTGGAATGACATGACAAGTTTAATTTGTGGGTGAACTATCCCTTTAAGAAGTACACAGTCAAAATCAAAAGTACTTTTTGACTTCTTGTGTTCTACAACTTTCCAGTAGATCTCATATGTTTTAGAATATTGCAAAATTTTCCTTTTATAAGATTATCAGTGACATTCTCACATTTCAGAAACAAGTGCTCCTAAGGCTTTCATCACTTTTTAAATTAAAAAGCCTTTCTGTTAGATGTGATAAGCAGGAGATCTCATGAACAAAACAAGAAAATAAAAACCTCCATAGCCATGAAAAAAAAAAAAAAATCCATAATTCATAGTCTTCTGTCTAGTCTGGGGGCAAAAGTCATAGTGGCATCTATTATTGATCATACTTATGTTATTAATTCACAATACGAGTTTGAGGAAGAGCTAGACATGAGATCTGACAGTTTCTGCAGTGCATGGTGATCTTCAGAGTACAGCATTATAAGTGCTGTCTTTAAGAAAGTCTTACATGAGAGAGCAATGAGTGCTAAATCCAGTTTGCAGTTCCTCTTTTTAAAACATTATAAAAAACCTGAATCCTTCACTGTTCACGTAAATGGTGTAACAAAAGATACTACAAATTACAAAAAACAGAGCACTTAAAAAAAATCCTGTTATATAAATCCTGTTATTGTTTTACTCCTAAAGATTAATTGCCTGATTGAGCTGTCAGAATGATTCAGACTGAATCGTAAGCTGATTCATACTGTTTTGCTAAAAATGTTTGACTAATCCATTGTGAACAATCGACTCATCTGATTCACACATGAATCACTCTAGAACAGTCAACAGAGAATACGGAACTGACTTTGATTGCCAAATTATTGTGAGGGAAAATGTAACAGCACAGAATTTCAATGTCTAAATCATATAGTACAATAGAGGAGAATATGGACGCATGTATAAAATCAAGGTGTTTTTTCCACCTTGAGTAGGAGACCTCGATTTTATACAGATTTTTTTATTTTATGCAAATTCTGATATTTATATTCAGTGTTGGGGGCAACTCAAGTAACTCGAGGTACGTAATTAGATTACTTTTTCAAGTAACTAGTAAAGTAACGCATTACTTTTTCAATTTACAACAAAATGTCCAAGTTACTTTTTAAAATAAGTAACGCTAGTTACTTTTTCACATTTATTGACTGACAGCTCTCCCATGTTGAGAGAAATAAAGTGAGGAGGTGTTGTGTGCGCTGTGTAAACATGATGGCTATTTTAGTAGACTAAAAGTGAACATGCATTTACTCATCTCACTTGCACAAAAACATTCAGTATTCCTCAAAATGATTAAAAACAGTAAAATGCAATCTCAGAATTGCACGCACAACTTTTATAATTAACTATATTAAATTACACAAATATACTTTATGCATTTAATCTCACTTTATTAACCAATGTCTTTGCTGCTGACCTCCATTGATCTAATTCAGCCATACTAATAAGCAAAAATTACTTTAGATTAGATTTAGAAATAAGAGTGTTGAACTTCCTTCTCCTGTATCCTATTGTTCTTTAATCCAGAATGGCAGCAAAGCTGAAAGGTTTCTACTGTCTCTACTGTACAGGTGTAAATATGCATTTCCTTCAGCCTGAGGCTTATTCATTTCACTTTTGTTTGTTTTTTTCCACTTTTTTTTGTTATTAAAAAACATACAAGCAACCCCAGCCCATGTGCTAAAAAGTAATACAAATGTAATTTAACGTATTACTTTTCATAAAAAATAACTAACGCAATTAGTTACTTTTTTTGGGAGTAATGCAATATTGTAATGCATTACTTTTAAAAGTAACTTTCCCCAACATTATATTATATTATATTGTATATTATATTATGAAATTCTGATAGCTTGTATTGTAAATCAATGAGATCTTTATAATAGGATTACAGATTGCTTATATAAAATGCAATTAAATATCAGTTGTCACTCTCCCTATAATATGTCTTAGTAAGATTATTTAAATGCTTAATTTCATGATCAAAGCTCTGTACTTTTATTGCTGGGGTCAAAACATGATGCAATGCAAAACAATGATGATTGAGAGATGTACATATATATGTCCCTCAAAAGCCTGTTGATACTCACATTTTTAGCAATAATATATGTATGCATGTATGTATGTATGTATGGATAATCAAGTAAACCAAAGTTGCTTCAGTCCAGTAACGGTGTGTTCACACGGTGCATTCTCATTTACTTTATATGGGTGATGTCATGCTTTGCCGAACTGAAATGTGGGTTCTGCTGCATCGCGTCACTGGTGTTGCTTGGGCAGAAGTTGAAAAATTTTCAACTTTAAGCGCCAAGGCAGGCATCAGCTAATCAGATACCTTACAAATACCCTAGCGCAGACGCTAGCCAATTGCGTTCATGCAACACCGGAAAAGTAATGTAATTGGCTGTTGTCACTATGACGGTCGCATCAGCACCAAGCTTCAGACACGCCCTCCATCAAGCGTCAAGGCCGACGAGCCATGTGAATGCACCATAAGTGTTCATCTTACAATATTTCTTACAATATAAAAGTTATTCTTATGTTTACTTTTTTTTAATTATTAAAGATTTTCTAAGGCCTTGGAAATTTGTATCAAATATGATACAATAGGCTTTATAGGGTAAAGACAGCTTTGCTACTGTACTGAAAAATAGCCACACTACTACCTCACTACTGAGAAATGTAGTTAAACTAATAGCGTCAGTATCTGTAGCAATGCTACGGCCCATTGCCTGGATGTGGATGGAGCTGTAACACACACGTGTCTCTGGAGAGCGGTTGAATTTCAGAGTCTGTCACTGGTTCTTCCTGTGGGGGAGGTCAAAGGGGAAAGAGCTAACACAGGGTAACTGAGCGGCCCCTGAACAAAAGAATAGATGGCAGGAGAGAGAGACGTGAGAGAAATGGTGGGAGTCCCATACATCACCCTTTCTCCAGGCCTGCAGGATGCCCCCCGTTCACGATTTGTTACCGCCAGGAAGAAACAGCCCTGTCATTGTGAGCAAGTAGGTCAGTGGACCCCAAGCAGCTGAGAGAACACAAATCAGTCAAATACACACGAGAAGAGCACTGAGGACAATGAAAACATTCCCTTTGAACAAGTATTATTGTTTGACTGCATCAAACAAAGTTAATGCTCCACAAAACCAATATAAGCATTATGTTACTAAAAGGATGAAAAATTAAAACCTTAAAGTAGTTTTGGCATAATAATGCTGTACTGTTATTTAGGATCTTGTTTAAAAAAAAAAACTGCTTATAGCTAAAAAAAAAACTTTTAGCCACCAAGTCAAGTTCTGTGCGACAAAGTTGTAGTGCAAGTTCAAACAACATATAGAAAAATAAAACTTTTTATTTTTATATATATATACACACAGTACCAGTCAAAAGTTTGGAAACATTACTATTTTTAATGTTTTTGAAAGAAGTCTCTTATGCTCATCAAGCTTGCAGTTAAAAAAAAATAAAAAAAACAGTAATATTATGAAATATTATTACAATTTAAAATAATGGTTCTCTTTTTTAATATATTTTAAAATGTAATTTATTTTTGTGATGCAAAGCTGAATTTTCATCAGCAAGTACTCCAGTCTTTGGTGTCTTATGATCCTTCAGAAATCATTCTAATATGATGATTTGATACTCAGTTATTATCAATGATGGAAACAGTTGTGCTGTTTAATATATTTTTTTAGAATACTTTTTTCAGGATTCATTGATGAGTAAAACGTTAACAGCATTTATTCATAAAAACAGCATTTATTAAAAATAAAAACATTTCTAACAATATAAATCGTTACCATCACCTTTTATCAATTTAACACATCCTTGTTGAATTAAAGTACTAATTTCTTTAAAACAAAAAAAAGTTATTGTTCCCAAACTTTTGAACGGTAGTGTATATAGTTACAAAAGATTTCTATTCTAAATAAATACAGTTCTTTTTAACTTTTTATTCATCAAATAATCCTGAAAAAAGTATCTCAGGTTATAAAAAACATATTAAGCAGCACAACTGTTTCCAACATTGATCATAAATCAGCATATTAGAATGATTTCTGAAGGATCATAAGACACCAAAGACTGGAGAACTTCCTGATGAAAATTCAGCTTTGCATCACAAAAATAAATTACATTTTAAAGTATATTAAAAAAGAGAACCATTATTTTAAATTGTAATAATATTTCATAATATTACTGTTTTTTTGTTGTTGTTTTTTAACTGCAGGCTTGATGAGCATAAGAGACTTCTTTCAAAAACATTAAAAATAGTAACGTTTCCAAACTTTTGACTGGTACTGTATATATATATATATATAAGTTCCCTGAAGACCTTCATTACTGTGTGTTAAGGTCAATAATTTAAATATCAAATAATTGGTCCTCTTTTGTGACAAAGCATGGTTAGATTATACACTGCCATGTGGTGTGACTCTGCAAGTAATGATAGTAAGTAATTAATAATTCATGATATTTGTAAAATATATTACCTTGAAAAACCTTTACCTTGAAAAATGTGTTTAAAAACTTTCAGAAAATAATGATCAAAAAGTGAACACACATTCAAAGTATAAAGAAAATATGTTGTTACTTTTTACTTGGTTACACCACAACATCTTTAAAGTCATTAAATTGAAAAGGCAATAAAAGGTTTCCAACATGAGTACAAATAGTATATTTAAATGGTTGATTCTTAAATTTCAGTCCTCAAATATGTGGTTACAATTATCCTTGCATTCAAAACCAATTCAAAACAAAGATTTCCTGCCTGTATGCAATAATAAATAGTAACGACAGAGCCTGAAGCCACCATAAGATAAAACAAGTATGACTGACAGGCAAATGTGTTTATCTATATCGCCTCTGGTTACATATGCACTTCAGTGTGCATTGTGTGTTTACAATCGTCCTGAAAAGGCATAGCCAAAAGGGTTAATGCAATGAATGCCATTGGACCTCACTGTCAACCCAGGACACAGCTACAACACACACAGCATAAGACAGACATCTACAAACACCCACGCAGGGGGCCTAGCATCTGGCTAAGCTATCAACGCTCTCGTAACGTCTCTTGTCAATTTACGGGTCCTGTTTTTCTAAGTTAGTGCTCACTGCGGTGCTTTAAATATGCAGCTGAAGAGGCCAGATCCCCATCTCTGACCTCAATACGGCCTGCTTTACACTCTTATCACAACACACACAACCGAACGAAAAAGGAAATAGAGTGGAGTGCAAAATACTCAATGACGACTGGGCACAGGATTGTGTAAACCACTGAAGCAACTTGGCAGCAGTGTGCCGGGATAATTTGGACATCAAGCTGAAAGCATAGTGGAGCAACAAGGTCAGCATGACAGGTTAGAGAAGTGTGGGAAAAGCATGGCGTTCGGCCGTCGGCCTTGATTACTCACTACTTCTGAAGGAGCCAGGTCCAGTTTCTCCACAGGCTTGGTTTAAGAGCGACCAAAGTCATCTGTCTGTCACTGCCGGTTTCCAGTCACACAGACAAGCAAACAATGAGGAGGAAGTCATGAAATGAACCACAGCCTCTGGATTATGTTGTGTCTCGGAAAGGCCTCAGCTCCCACTCAAGAATCTGTGGCATTGACAAAAGAGAGAAGGTCAAAGATGATTCCGGAAACAACAAGGTTCTGGCCCAGAGCGTGTGTAAAAACCCCGTCCCACTGTTATTTTAAGCTATCAGGAACGCATTCTTTCCGAAGGCTCTGGGTTTTCAAACACTTAGACAATCAGCAAGAAGGCTAGGCAGGGAGAAAGACCTGTGCGTTTCTGACCAAGCTACACTTTTAGAGACTAAACTCTGGGAGTCTTAGGGTTTTCTTTTTGTCCTTTTCCAAAGGATTGGATGAAAAAAAAAAAAAATGAATTCTGTCATAATTCACTTACCCTCATGCCACCCTCACGCCAGTTTAGTTCTTGCACAAAACACATTAAGAGACATTTTAGAAGAATTTACTGTTTGCTATAACTATAATTAGTAAATGGGAAGTCTCCAGTAAGATAGCTATGTAAATGTGTGTATGATTGAATGACTACTGTTAGTGCTAAAACAGGTGAGAGGTTGTATAAATATACCATTCTTAGAGACACACATTAAGGTGGAGAAAAAGAAAAGAAAAATCAACAGAACTGTTAAATTTATGTCATTCCAAAGGTTGTTTCATGTGGTTAGGATTCATGTGGATACAGCATTAGCATACTTTACATTTCAGGACACAAACTGCAGCACCCACCCACCCACTCATACAGGTCCTTCATTCAGGCCTGTGGGCTGTGGAATGTGAGTGTGTCCAGGTGCAGACCGAAAAGACTCGGGACTTTCCCCCTCAGCCCTACTGATCCCTGTAGCAGAGCTCATGACTCAATATGGACACACACATCAGAGAGAGAGAGAGAGAGAGAGAGAGAGAGAGAGAGAGAGAGAGAGAGAGAGAGAGAGAGAGAGAGAGAGAGAGAGAGAGAGAGAGAGAGAGAGAGACAGAGAGAGAGAGAGAGAGAGACAGAGAGAGAGAGAGAGAGAGAGAGAGACAGAGAGAGAAAGAGAGAGAGAGAGAGAGAGAGAGAGAGAGAGAGAGAGAGAGAGAGAGAGAGAGAGAACAATTTTTCCCACCTCTTCCCTATCAGCAATAGCTAAGTTTACCCACAAGTCACTGACAAGTGCTCTCTAAGGACTCAGTAGCAGGAAAGGAAGTGTGAAAAAGCCCCTCTAGTAATTATTTATGAATATACCCCACTTTTACACCTATCAAAATATATTTCGGTGCTTAACTGAGGCTATGAATGGACCCTTGTGCCATACTTTGCTGATCTATAGGATATAGAGTTACACACCTTTGCAGAGGAATCTAACAGTCAATTGATTCCCTGAAAAACACAAACATTAAATTGGACATAAAAATTACATAGAGGATTCCATCTCAAGGCAGTGTGTCAAATACATGTGTATCTGGATGCAGTACAAACTTACAATCTTTCTAAAGCCTTAAGATAGTAGTTAGTTACATTGATCCAAAACTGGATTAGGAAATTGACCAGATTACCAGCTGGTAGGAACTTGGCTGGATGGGTAGACATCTTGGTCAAGCTGGTTAGGGCTGGTAAACATCTCTTCTGTTCAGGCTAGAAGACTGTAGAAGACTGTCAGCTGAACACCAGCTAGGCAAGACTGGGAGACCAGCTTTATCTGCCTGAAACACTTTTGACTAGTTTAGTGTAAGGCTAAACAGTCAAACACCTTATCAAGATAATTCATCTTGGACCTAGAGTTTCTGCAGTGTTGCACCAGCAAAAGTTAGGCCTACATCGTTTCAAAATCCAGCTTGACCGGGCACAGTCGACACGCTCTAATGGGAAATTGTAAGTATTACTGTTTTGGCAAATTGGTGGCCAATTTACATGAATATGTATGATCTCACTTATACATTTTCATACAATCGATTTACACCACACTGTGGTGGACTTTCACGCTGATTTATTTTATTTTTTTCTCAAAAAATCTGATGTTTCCATACAAATTACATTGTACGAATACATACAAAAAATTTCATGAGATCGGGTTAAAATTTCATGATACAATTTCACAAAAACACTAACTTTTTACAAAGTTAGACTAAAAGGTGCAGTCACTTTTACCGTTGCTCAGTGAAATGTCGCAGGCAAAGTTCTTTGCCACCGGAAGTCCATAGGTGAAATTCCTCATCACATAGATTCCCATTGAAATGACTGTTTTTTGCCACACACATTTTTGCTGAGCAATGGTCGGTAAATGTGAATTGGACTACAGCTGGGCACAGTGTTGTGCAGTAAATCCGAATTATTATTATTTTTCCCTTTTAATGTTGTTGTCGCATGTTGTGTGTGTTGTGTACTACTGAATCTTTGAGTCCAAGACAAATGTCCTGAAAAAGAACAATATTCTACTAAGACTACACTTGTTTCAAAGGAATGTCAAGCAAAAACCACTGTGAGCAGCTTGAGCACCTTAAGATGTTATGACATTGTTTTACCAGGAGGGTAGTCCAAAGGTAAAGAGCAGCAAGGACTGACCGTATCTTTAGAGCACATATGCTGAAATTGATCAAAATATGGCAGTTCTCTGAGTTCACAGCTGTGCTGCCTGCCTGGGCTGGGCCAAGCTGGCAGTGGTCAACAGCTGAGGCAGAGCTGGGCACCAAAGCAGCTCTGTGACAGCCCACATTCCCCCAGCTCAACAGCCAAACACTTCTTTAAAGGCCTGATTATGCATTCCCAGCCTTCAGCAGTAAAGCGGTCCTTTAAAATGAATGACACTGGATTCTCAGCACTTAGCACTGACGTTTCTCTTCATAGATCGTGCCGCCACAGTCAGAGGAGGTCGGTTGAAGCGCATTCTCAAAGTTCCTTCACACAGCCAGTGAGTGCATAAAGAGACCACTTGACATCATAATCAAGCTAATTAATAAAGCAAGCTTCTAGCAAAGGCACATTGTGATTAAAAAGGCAAAATGACTCGGATTTATAATGAAACTTGGTCACATGCAAATGCTAAGCGAGAAAATTTACTTAGGAATTAGCATATGAGTGCCAAGCTATTTTTTACAATGAATTGTCTGCGGTTTGTGTGCCAACAGTATTTCTAATGTACTTTCCATCACTGCTAACTGTGTACAACTGCTGTATATCCATTGCTTTAAGTTGCAGTAATCCTGCAAGCAGCTGCAAAGGGCTAAAAAAGCCACATGATTTGAAGCACTTGCCAAATGCCTGCCATCTTTGAGTTAAACACACATCAAAAGTTCTTCACTTAACACCCTGGAGGGGGTGGGGGAGAGAGAGAAAGATAGAGATGGTGGGAGAAAGACAAAGAAACAGAGAGGGAAAGAAAATAATGATAATAAATGAAAGCATGTGTGTGTAAGTGTGTGGGGACAGTCAAAGGCCTGTTTTACACCATACGTACAAACTCTAAGTGAAGCAGCGGCATGACTGCAGTTGTTCTTTCACACTGACAGCATTTCAGCTAGTAGTTTTTTGTTTGTGAACGAAAGACTAATTCACTTGACACTTTTTTTTTCGACTGAAGCCTCTCAGTTTTCATTTCCTGCCTTTAAAGACTGACTATGAGCAGATAGCATTCAAGTGTGATTCTATCTTTTTCAGACTGAAAATGATTAGCAAATTTTAAATATCAAAATGATAGTAATACATTGTCAGAAAAAAAGGGGAAAGTCAGCTGTGAGAGCAGTGCAGCACCCGTACATTTTGTTTTTAAAACAATCTAACACCGTTTATGCATTTGTAATTGCAGCGTAAATGCATTCATGCCACCTCTGAACTGCATTAAACAGTCAATGTAAATAAATCTAAATTCCACTTCAGATGCAGCGTCTGACACGTCTACAGTGCAAAGATGGCTTTTGTTGTTACTGGTGATTGACAAGACCCCTGTTAGTGTCTTATTCTAATTTAATTTATGGGTTACATATAATAATGAGAGGCAGAATCATGGTTGTTCAATTTGGCATGTTCCAGCAGCTGAGAAAATTGAGAAGAAAAAGACATGTCGGCTTTGTTATCATTTGTGGGGAAATGCTAATGATGCTTAAACACACTTTCTAGAGTCTCTTAGTATATTTGTACGCACAAATTTAAATAACGAATAAGAAGACTTGTTTTGGTGTTTGGTTGAGTGAATAATTCAGTGACTCATCATTTATAACACTCATTAAAGCCACTCAATTGACACAAAAACTAAATGAATCAGTTGGTTGAATAGTGCTTATACTGCACATCATTTTAGTAATTCCCGCAGGTTTCGCGCCCACACCAAAAGTCCATCTATATGGCGCTCTCATAAAGCTCCCTCTCAAACAGCTTGCTAGTACCAAATTGACTTTTTTTGTGCACTAAAACGGTCAAACACATTCAAAATTGTCAAAATGCCCATCTTGTTGAGTATTCAGGTAAATACATTCAGTTTTACAACGTAAATAGTAAAGAGAATGTTGTATGACAGTATATTGGATCCGCGCATACGCTCTTAAAGTGACGGCAGCCTAATAACCCTGCTGCTGTCTGTCATGTTAATCAAAGAACAAAAGACAAAGAGAAAAATCACTCGCTGCTCTTGACTTTAATTCTATGCATTAATCTGCATTTAATCTTTACAATGAAAACTATCCAGTGTTATTTTACATTTGATTACTTTCATTTCTGTAGTATTTACCTGAATACTACTGTTAGACCCACCTGAAAATCTCAAAGCCATGTTTATTTCATTTGTCTCTTTATTCTATTGTATTTATTTGTGCTATCATAGGCAATTTGTTTAGGCCTATTTGTTCTTATATTATTACTGACAGTATTTTTTTGGTAAATGTAGTTCTCTGTGTAAGTTATTACAACAAAATGACACAAATTATCAAACATTATCTATTAACAAATTATCTTTATTTGTGGTATACATGCAGTTTTCCCCCTGGTATCGTAAATAGATTTTTCAAGGTATCGTCTCAAAGTTGGAAATTTCAGTATCCAGTATCCAGAAATTCCAGTATCGTGACAACACTACAGAACAGTTGCTCTACAAAAAGAAAAAAAGTGATTTCTAGGTTAGAACACAAAGTATTTCAGCCAGAAATTATAAAATCATAATCAGAAGTTAAAAACTGCTTGAACTTGACTGTAATGAAATCAAACTTACATGAGAGCACTTTTAGATTCACCATTGGCCAAGCATTCACATCTGCAGTTGCATCATTGCAAGTATGTTTATGGCCAAAGTGTATGACAGGAAGTTTGAGGGCACTTTAGGTCCTGAGAGTCTTCTTTAAAATACACTATATTAAAGTCAATACTAAGAACAGGAAGTCAGGTGAAAAAAAAAAAAAAAAAAAACACCCGCTCAGTCAATACACCTCACACAAGCATACGTGAACAGAGAGAGAAAATAGGTTAGTCACAGAACGCTTAGTCACAGCTTTGAGCTGGGCCGCCACACACGGCGAAATAGATTTGGTTGTGGTTCCTGGCACAATGAGGTCTTTCACATGCTGCCCTGAGGGTGGTCCACTTTGGCCGATCCTATCAAGCGGCCCTCCACAGTGAGATATCTGACCAGTCACCATGACAACAACCTATCAAACACAGAGCGCTCACACAGGTGCGTCAAGCCACACAGGTGCTTTCGGTCGGAGAATAGAGAGGGGTCATGGGAAAGGATGGAAAAAGAGTTTCTAAAGACAGAAGTATACAGTGAAAGGCTAGTAAGAAAGCACAAAACAAGATTGCACCAGTCTTTATAAATGTACCCAACGCTTTCTGAGATCTGTGGCCTCGCAGGGGCCAGGGGTATGTAAAGGTCAGATCTATAAGGGAATTACTCACTCACACATACAGTACAAGCGTGCACGCACACACACATATCTTCAAACAGGACATTTGATTTATCCATGCACCAAAAAAAAAAAAAGTAGTAAAAAAAAACAACTTATTTTTCTCTTTGCAAATCATCTCATACGGAACAGAAGACAGAAACTAGATCTCCACGAGTCAAACTTAAGGCCCGGGAGGGGGTCGGCAGATCATTTGAGAGAAAACTAAATATTATTTATAGAAATATTACTAAATTCTATTATTGTTATGTTCAATGCTACCTTTTTTTAGCGCATTTACAGAATTTACTGATCACTGATTTATTCTGCTTTTCACAATTAGTCAGACATAATGTGATAAATCACAAACGTATGTATTCTACAGACCGCACTAGTTTCTAAACAGTCAAATATCAAAACTGAAAAATAAATGTTTATATTTCTTATATCACTTTAACAGGGGCTGAAAAGAGATACACTGTCAACATACAAAATAAATATTGTCCAGATAATATTTTAATTTAGTATATTTAATTAAAATATAGTAACAATATGAATGTCATACAATACTTTATAAATGTGATTCAAATATCACTCTTAATATTTTCACACACTGTATAAATAGGCCTTTATTCAAGAAAATATACAGCTGCCTGTATATTTTAGGAATTGGAGCCCTTGCAATTTCTGGGGGACCTTGGCATCAAAAAGTATGTCCCAGACCGAAATTAAATTAAATATAGAACAAATTGAGACTTTTTCCACCCAATAAACTCTCCACTAGAGTTTTCAAAGTAATCCCATTCCCAACAATGTTTTTAACACTTTTTTTTTTGCCAACATATTTGTCAGATTTGCCAACAAGTCATCTGAAATCAAGAGTTACGAATACAATATAAACTCAAATATTTCTCATCAAATTTCAATAGCAAATTATCCAAGCATTCATCTTACAGCCGTCTAATTTGTATCCATTATATTTCTCCTAAGAAATTTAAGGAGAAACATCTGTTACGAGGTTAATTCTTAACTGAGTAATTCATTAATTCCATTAAGCTATGAAAGCGCAACATCAGAGGGATAAAAATTTCTCCTGGGCTCAGTTGCTACCATGTTTGTTGATGTCTCCTTTTACTACCAAGTCATCTTATGAAACAAGACCTATTTGAAAGGCTGAAATGAAGAAAACAGAGGCTTTTAAGTCGCAGATTATGTTACGACCTGTCACAGGAAAAGAACCAGATATAAACGTATGCCTTGCTTAGCATCAAACCGATGAGCGTGGGGTAGATGAAACCGGTAGCATGCTGAGAATTGTGCATGTGTTAAAGTGAGAGGAGGTGGGTGTGCTCCTTTCCTTGCATGTGTGAGGTGGCCAGAAAGTTGTGTATTTTTGTTTAAAGTCGGTGCCCAAGTAAAACATAAAGGCATCATTACTCGTGTGGACCCTTGCTGAATGAGAAACCTCCCCGCGTGAGCACTGAGGCCGCCTTATGGATAACATACGTCTGCGGGGGGAAAGGGAGGTATAGAGAGCTATGAAATGAAAATAAAAGCTGCGAATCAATAATCATGTTTGACAACGGCAACTGACTGGAACTGGAAATATTTCAGAAAGGAACGCAAGTGTGCGAGATGCAGCAGTTCACAGGGTGTGTTTTGTCAAAGGCGGCCACTGTTACCGCTGCCAAAAGTTGCATTCCACCCCCAGACTGGACGGCTTTAGGATCTGCACTCAGGCAGGAGGGGGGAGGTTGGTGATTTTCATCATACTTCACTAACGCCCTGTGTTTTGATACCGTCAGAATTAATGAGGAACATGTCCACCTTGCACATACATCAAACATCTAGTCCATACATCAAACCACAGGCTAGGAAAATAAATGCTGACTTATCATACAACGGCTCAAGTTCTTTCTAGTTTCTCCCCAGAAAGCAATACATATTCCCTCAAATATGTGGTTATTTTGAACTTCAAGAAATTTTATATAGATGTTTTAAACAACTGACTGAAGCTTAAAGTCTTGAGCACAGAATAATGCTGTTGGTTGTGCCCTCACAACACTTTATTTAGCTGAATTCCAACACTGCAAGTGAGAAAGTTTGTGTATGTGTTTCTGCCCAGTCAGCCCAATGTCAGAAAGAAATGATGTGCATGCAAGGAATCAGGCAGTGGATTAGACCACACTTTCAACTATGCTGCTCTCCCTCTCTTAGAATATTATGTAGAGTGCATGTACAGTATGTTTTAGAAGAGATCGGGTTGATTATAAGTCATCATCATATATACATGTGAGGAGAAATTGTAAAAGCATATACGTGCATTTCAGAGCGTGTTTGTATTTCTAATTTATGGGGACAAGTTTGCCCTCAGATGGGAACCAATTCTGAAAAACCTTAAGGGAATTTCCACAAAACAAAGATAAATAAGGATTAGAATACTTTACGTATTAGTGCTTATCTTAACTTTATTTAGAACAATAGGAGCCTATTTAATTATTATCTAATTATTTTTTTCCCCAAGAAAGATTTTATTTATTTATTTTTTACATGGTGACATTTTCATTATACACGCACACACATCTTCTCATTACTGCTTTTAATTCATGCTTAAAGAAATCTAGGCTTCAACTCTAGAACAACAAAAATGGAACAGCAAAATGTGCACGATGAGATTTATAGTGAGTTATGTGATCTATTTCACATTTTATGTAATATAGTCTGATTACTTTTTGATTACTTTTGACCTAGCTGTATCTTGAAGCATATTGATATAAAAATTCTTAAGTAAGAACTTATTCCACTCTTTGTTATCAACAACAATCAACAAGCTCTCTGGAACTAGGGATGCACAATATATCGGCCATCATAACGGTATCGGACGAAATATGTTCATTTTTAATGTTATTGTTATCAGCCCGATAAGAAAATTTGGCCGATATATTAAAACCGATAAATAATTGATTATATCCTTTAGCTGAGATGCTTCAAATGCGCACTGTTCGCTATGATGGTTTTGAATTGCTTGAAATATGATTAGAATCACTTTAAAAAAAAGAAAATACAGTTAAGTGCAACATGCAGCACAAGTTTGTCATATAGGCTACATACAAATTATAATGACAACAATATAATTGTGTGCTTGGGACATGACTTTTAACCAGGCTTTCAAAAATTATATAAAAATTTGGATTTGGATTTATATTTATCGGCCAATAAATTGGTTATCGGCTTTTAAATATAAAGAATTATCGGTATCTCCCAAAATGTTCATATCTCTCACCCTAGTAGGAACTGCAGGGGGTTCGTAAATTGATGAAAAGCTAATAATGAATTAAATCTTAAAGGCACACTATGTAATTTTTCACCACTGGAGGTCGTTTATTCATAAAGGCGTAGCTTGATGATGCCTTGATTTCGCGCAATCATGGGAGTTGTTGTCTTCCCCCTACAGCCGGTGGAGAATACAACGGGACTCGGGCAGAAATCATATTCATGGATGACCAGTAATGTATTAAGATTTATTAACGTTACGAAAGCCGTTGGAGCTGAACGAGGCCGCTGGAGCGATTGCTAATGAGAGACAAGCACGACACACAGCTCGAGAGTAGTGGATCTTTTATTATGCCGCAGACTGCTCCGCTTCTTCTGGTCATGCGTATGAGGGGTAACGCAGCACTGTTTTATCATATTAGATGCATTTGAGTGTGTTGAAAGTTGTTATAATGCTACTCTGCATTTGCTCAGGGAAGCTTCTATATGAGACACTTGTTGCACACTTGTAGCTAGATCGATATTAGGCATGACAAATATGGTAGGCCTACTCAACGAGATTTAAACAAAAAGACTGTATAACAATGATTTTTTTTTTTTTTTTTTTTTTTTTTGCCGATTAATGTATCCAAATAGTTGCTCATCTATGTCGGAAATCGAGGGTTTTAAAACCCACTAAAAATTATTTCCTTGTTTGTGCCGTTTAATTATAGCTGCCTAACTAGTAGCAGTTCTTGTGTGCACAATTCCACAAAACTGGAAAACTTTCCAATATATATTAGCAATAGGCTTTTTTAGAAAGGAAATTTTAAAAGATAAATTTAGGAGAATTAGGGAGAATCACTGAATTATGAATAATTTGCTGCCATTTTGTGAATATCAAGTAATCATGTAATCCATAAAAACTTAACTGTAGTCTGATTACGAGTATTTTAAAATGCAATATAATCTAACTACAAGTAGGCCTATTTAATTTCCATAATGTGATTATGTAATAGTGTTGTCACGATACCAAAATTATTGTTTCGATACCGATACCAAGTCAAGTATTGCGATTTCGATACTTTTTCGATACTTTTCCTGAAAAGGGAGAAACACTCTCAAATATCATTGCTGTGCTTTATTTTAAAACCGGGACAACATTCTAATCATATAACACACTAATAAATGAACATATGAACAGCAGATATATTAAACATTTGAACAAAATATGAAATATCAAAATATAAAAAATATATTAGAGCAATGACATTCAAGGTAACATTTTTTATAAATTTAGCAGCATTATCTCATTTATCATAAGAAACATAAGAGCTTTATCTTGATTCTGAATTCTAAATATATAGCAGCAAAGACAACGTCGGCAGTGTTGACGGCAAAATAGGCTACATAATAATTCGTTCTGTATTGAGAAGTGCAATATTTGAAAATCGATAATATTTTTTTAAATTACATTTATATTGTATTTATGTCAAAACTTTCAAACATCAAAATGTCATTTATTAATATGTATTCGTGTCAAAATGACATAGAAACATCTTTTCCTATTCTATTTTGCCTGGAAACGCTTCCAACACGCTTGCGTGTCGCGTGAAAAATAGGCGTTGGTTCTATTTCTAGCATGCACGCGTTTTCCGCGCGTCTCGAGCTGCGCCCAGACGCGTGTCACGCAGGCAGTTAACATGGGAGCCGAAATGAAAACGGACACGACACGCAGCCAGTGTGTCGCCGGCCTTACAAATCTGGAACGCGGTCATTCTTAGAAGTATCGATACTAATAAATTAAGGAATCGTGACGTTTTTAATTTCCGATCTACTTTTGAAGTATCGGTGCACCGTGCAACAGAGCAAGGTAGGCAACGTACTTCCATATGTCACTCCTCGCGTCATCTTTTTCTACGAGTCGTGGGCCACTTGTGCTCGCACATGCAGCCATCTCGCTGTAGCGTTTTGTCACATGACACTGACAGCGGCAGGTTCTTTGCTGCGTGCGTCAGGAAAAAAACACAGACGTCCATAGGGAGGCGTTTTTTTTTTTTTTTTTTTTAAAGTATCGATACTGATAAATTTAGGTATCGTGACGTTTTTAATTTCCGAGTATCGCGATACTTTTGAAGTATTGGTACACCGTGCAACACTATTATGTAATCCAGATTACATATAATCAGTTACTACCCAACACTGTGTGTGTGTGTGTGTGTGTGTGTGTGTCTGTGTGTGTGCGCGCGTGTGCGTGTGTGTAAAGCAGGGAAGAAGGATTTTCCATAGTCTCAGACCATCATCAGTTTGTATCAGAGAGCTCCATGAACTGATGTCAGATAACGGAGACATACAAAATGAGCAGTGCTGTGGGTCCTAACCAGGAGCAAAAGCAACTGGTACAGACACTACAATGTCAACACACTCCATCAAAATGACTAATGGCCTAGCACCACGTTTCATTATTTTTCATAGATCAAGTCAACATGACTGAGCTGGACTTGTCCAGGCTGAGTAAATGCAGCTTGATCCCCAACTAGTCACCTAGAGGAGTACAACATGAGTACAAACTGTTCACAGTACAGCGCAGTGAATCAAAGATTTAATGTGTGGCCGAGTTCCTTGAGGTCATAAACCTCATCAATGCTAAAGTAAACTTTGTATTAAGCAGAGCTTGGTTTGTCCCCTTTAGCTAGTAAGCAATCAGCTATGACTGCACTTACTTCAGAGCACATGAGCCGTAGTTGGCCATTACACACTGTGCTGAAAAGCCAACAGTGATGCATTAGATTCTTATAATAAAAGCACAGTGCACCATTCTAACACCCTTGATTGGTACCTTTTATAAAAGCACAAGTCTGCCACATGAATTTAGACACTTAATGAGACAGGATTCTCTTTGCACACCACAGTTAGAAAGGGATTAATTAAAGAAAAGACAAGTAAAAAGGGTAAATGGCGCCAACACTCTTCAGATTCTCTAAGAGAAGTCGGCGGAACTGCAGCATTAGGAATACAAATGTTAAAGCCGACTGAAGAACAACTCCATCCAATACTGTCAGCACAGACTCCATGAGAAGTTTTAAAACCAATTAGTGAATATTGATGAAGCAACTGAAGGTATTAGGTGCCACTAATGAATTAAAGGCTAGGAGCTTAAGACCATTATTTCCAAAGTAAAAGGCTCCACTGACAAACCACTACAAGCACTGCACTTCACAAGTGACAGATTTAGCACTTCTTTTTACACACAAATTCTTAATTACTTTATATGAGTAGAGCGCAGATGACTATGGCTACATTCACACTGCAGCCAAATGCAGTCCATATCTTTTTTTATTCCCCCTCATGTGTAATACAGATCTGCTTTTTTTTTTTTTAATAATGACATTTCACACTGAATGTCATATTAAAGATTATTATGAAATCTGTTATGTTGGTTTCATATGGTTTTGAAAAAAAAACTTTTATACCATTTTATTATTATTTATTAATATATTATAAAAAAACAACAACTTTAATAATAATTATTATTAGCTGTTAATATAAACATTATTTGTGGTGCTTGCCAAAGGCAATATTATTATATTATTATATTAAATTATTATTATGCTGTTATACTATAACAAATTATGACAAACAACTTAAGACTTTCTTTTTAAGAATTTCATCCATTTAATTTGTCTTCATTATATCATTAGGGCTGCTGTTCTGATTTAAAATTCAGTAATTATTAATTAAGAAGATGGGTATTCAAGTCATTGTATGCACAAAATTATATGGGTGGTTGCCCTGCACGCATAATAAACAAACTACAGCTGGTCCAAAACGCAGCAGCTAGAGTTCTTGCTAGAACCAGGAAGTATGACCATATTAGCCCGGTTCTGTCAACACTGCATTGGCTCCCTATTAAATATTGTATACATTTTAAAATATTGCTGATTACTTACAAAGTACTAAGGTTTAGCTCCCCAGTACTTGAGCGAGCTCTAAATGCATTATAGTCCTTCACATCTATTGCGATCTCAAAACTCTGGCCAGTTGATAATACCTAGAATATCAAAATCGACTGCTGGCGGTAGATCCTTTTCCTATTTAGCACCTAAACTCTGGAACAGTCTTCCTAACATTGTCCGGGAAGCAGACACACTCTGTCAGTTTAAATCTAGACTAAAAACACATCTCTTTAACCTGGCATACACATAGAAAATTATACATTCCTATTATTCAAATCAGTTAAATGATTATTAGGCTCCATAAATTAGGTCAGCCGGAACCGGGAACACTTCCTATAACACCCGATGTACTCGTTACATCATAAGAAGAATGGCATCTATGCTAATGTTAGTCTTTCTGCTTATTCCGAGGATTAATGTAATCAGCTGGATCCAGGCCGTATCCAGATCAGATGGTGTACCTGCGCCTAGACACGACCACAACGCATGATGTAGTCAGCCGGATCCGGGCCGTATCCAGATCAGATGGTGGACCTGTGCCTAGACACGACCATGACGTATGATGTAGTCAGCTGGATCCGGGCCATATCCAGATCAGATGGTGGACCTGCGCCTAGACACGACCACAACGTATGATGTAGTCAGCCGTATCCGAGCCGTATCCAGATCAGATGGTGGACCTGCGCCTGGACACGACCACAATGCATGATGTAGTCAGCCGGGCCGTATCCAGACCAGATGGAGGACCTAGACATGACCACAACGCATCCCTGAAGTGTCAGCAGAGATTGTGTCAACTAGACTCTCCCCTGTGAAGGCCTCATTGACACGACAGCCATTGGGAATGATCCTCAACAAACCCATCTCCCAACCCATATAGCCACATACCATTTTCTTCTGGAAACGAACTTTTTGCATTATTTTCCTGTTATCTCTGTAAAGCTGCTTTGAAACTATCTGTATTGTAAAAAGCGCTATATAAATACATGTGACTTGACTTGACAAAATAAATTGGTCAATTTGGCTTGCGGTGTAAACATAGTCATTTATTGTATACGTAGGGTCTTTAGGGTGTTTTTCCACACCAGTGCATGTATGACATATCTTAAGTCTTAAGACATGGAATTTCACTGACCCTAAACAAAAGAGTAATAAGTCTCGAATATGTAGTTCTTAATGGCCACAGTGTCTCAGACACTTTGTGTATATTGACCGAGATGCTTCCAAGAAACCAAGCAATGGCTCTCTCTCACAGTAATGCACTGTCCCCATTTAACCTTCCTTAGAGTAAAGACATAATGCACATTTGGTTCTAAGCTGCCTTGAACACCAGCTGACTGGATGGGGGTCAGGAAAGAGAGTAGAACAATCCACACCCTAACTAGTGGAGCGGCCTCCTGCAGATTGTGAACTGTCAGTACTGAAACACCCTCCGCCTACTTGCTCTAATGAATCTGCTAGAATTCACAGGCACATTGGCAGATGTTCCAAAGGTCTGCCACTCTCTCATTTGTGCCGCCCACCTCAAAGCTCTCGTTTCAGATCTTACTCTCATAATCAAGAGTCTTCTCATCTTTTCTAAACCACCGCACATTAACTAAAAACTTCTCATGGGAAAACATCTCTCACCTTCCAGTTTACGTAGCTCAGACATGGAAGAGTTCCTTGTCAATACGGTGTTCAAAGGTGATTTCTGCAAACTGCGAGTTTAGATTGCAGTGAAGACCATTTAGTCTCTCAGTCTCCACCATGTGAAAAGTTCTTAGTGACTGGGTCTCCTGTAGTCCCGGAACATTATTCAATCCTCCCTGAACCATGTGGAACTGCTTAAACACAAACACACACACAGTGTGTAAAGCCAATCTCCAACTATCACAGGACATTGACCTTCATCCTCAAGTGCAATATACAGTGATTGCTTTCACAGATGTGTTCTGTAGTAACAAAACTTATAAAGAAAGTTCCAGCAACTCATTGCCTTTCAGTTTATCTCTAATTGTCACCTTATCACATACCATAATTTACATGATTTAAGCAATCCGCCATTTTTATTTCTCGCTGCAATTTTGTAGTAACTCTAGTTACGAGAGGGTAAGTTAAAATGTTCGGTTGTTGGATGTAGTAACCCACACGCTTCATTACACCGTCGCATGTTTAACTGAAAGAACGAGCAGAGAGAGAGACCCGGTCGCGCGCGCGCTCACTCTCTCTCTTCAGAGCCAGGCGAAAGTGTAAACAAGACTTCACCGTCTCCAAACTAGACGCTGTCTTGCTCTCTCTCCCTCGCACATATTAATCAAAATAAATCGACACGGTGGTAAAAGGTCGGAAGACCAAAGTTTCATGTGTAAATACAGTAACACACCATTGCGATACATCCATATGAAGACGTTGTTCTACAGGTTCGTCGTCTTCATTTTCATCTCGCTCCTGCTCCGACTCTGGCTCGAACATGTAAGGCTGGCTGGACAAGTCTTCCGTTGTTGACATTTTGTTAATAACGTGTGAATAAAAAGTTTCTGTGCCGCTAGATAATCGTATCTCTGCTATCAAACTACAAAAATGGCCAAACGGGGTGGAGTTGAACCGAGTGTCACCTCTGCAACATGGGGAGGGGGCGGGGTATGAAGTGTCTCAATTGTATTTAAAGAGACCGCACCAAAACGAGTTGCTCTCAGACGCACATCAGAAAAGGGGTAGAAAAGGGGCCTGTGGAGCTATAATAATGAGGAATTCAGACCCAACATTGCAGTTCCGCTTTATATAGACTACAAATGTATGATTTATATGTAAAAAGGAACAATTTAAAAGCATGATATGTCTCCTTTAAATTGTCTATAACTAGCCCTGCAATGCTTGAAATAAAACTCTAATCTCTAAAAATATGATATTCAATTCAATTAATTAGTCAAAATTAAACAATATAAAATAAAATATTTCTGCATCATGTGATTGTTTTTGAGCCAGTCACCTGAGCCTGTAATATTAATTACACTTTTAAATATAAAGGTTCCAAAAGGAGGTTTTCACAGCAATGTCAAAGAATATTCATTTTAGGTTCCCCAAAGAACCTTTTAGTGAACAGTTCATAAAGAAAACACTTTTTTTTTCTTAAATGTAAAGAACATTGTAATAATCCCAAAAAAAATTGTTGTTTTTAAATTGTGCAATGAAAAGGTTCAGTGGATTTTAAAGGTTCTTCATGGAACCATCAATGCCAAAAAAATAACCTTTATCTTTAAAGGCCTTTTCACACCAAGGACGATACCTATAACAATACAGATAAAGGTATAGTTCTAAAAATCGTATAAAAGAATAGCAGAGTCCACATCACAACTTATGAGATGGCACAGAAGGAGGATATCATTGGAATCACTTTCAGAATTATTTTTTTCCAGCTGATGAACGATAAAAACACTGACAGCCAATCAGAATCCACCAGACTTTAAAGAGCTTGATAATTTAAAGCGGCAGACGCCAAAACTGCAGCGCGCGCTTAGAATAAACAGAACGTTATCATCTGCTGATGTGGATGCTAATATAGTTATCATTATAGTTTTAGTTATTCTTGCTGTAAACGGGCCTTAAGAGTGTAGGAGCAGCAGAAAAAAAGAAAAAGAAAAAAAAAATCGTGAAAACACAACCTGGCTGATAGAATCACAGAAACATTTCAACTATGCTGAGCTGTGATGTTTAATGCAGCTGACAGGAAAAAAAGTTTTATTCCATAGTTAATTTCAGTGTTATTTTAACATGTACACTCACCTAAAGGATTATTAGGAACACCTGTTCAATCATTAATTCTCATTAATGCAATAATCTAATCAACCAATCACATGGCAGTTGCTTCAATGCATTTAGGGGTGTGGTCCTGGTCAAGACAATCTCCGGAACTCCAAACTGAATGTCAGAATGGGAAAGAAAGGTGATTTAAGCAATTTTGAGCGTGGCATGGTTGTTGGTGCCAGACGGGCCGGTCTGAGTATTTCACAATCTGCTCAGTTACTGGGATTTTCACGCACAACCATTTCTAGGGTTTACAAAGAATGGTGTGAAAAGGGAAAAACATCCAGTATGCGGCAGTCCTGTGGGCGAAAATGCCTTGTTGATGCTAGAGGTCAGAGGAGAATGGGCCGACTGATTCAAGCTGATAGAAGAGCAACTTTGACTGAAATAACCACTCGTTACAACCGAGGTATGCAGCAAAGCATTTGTGAAGCCACAACACGCATAACCTTGAGGCGGATGGGCTACAACAGCAGAAGACCCCACCGGGTACCACTCATCTCCACTACAAATAGGAAAAAGAGGCTACAATTTGCACAAGCTCACCAAAATTGGACAGTTGAAGACTGGAAAAATGTTGCCTGGTCTGATGAGTCTCGATTTCTGTTGAGACATTCAGATGGTAGAGTCAGAATTTGGCGTAAACAGAATGAGAACATGGATCCATCATGCCTTGTTACCACTGTGCAGGCTGGTGGTGGTGGTGTAATGGTGTGGGGGATGTTTTCTTGGCACACTTTAGGCCCCTTAGTGCCAATTGGGCATCGTTTAAATGCCACGGCCTACCTGAGCATTGTTTCTGACCATGTCCATCCCTTTATGACAACCATGTACCCATCCTCTGATGGCTACTTCCAGCAGGATAATGCACCATGTCACAAAGCTCGAATCATTTCAAATTGGTTTCTTGAACATGACAATGAGTTCTCTGTACTAAAATGGCCCCCACAGTCACCAGATCTCAACCCAATAGAGCATCTTTGGGATGTGGTGGAACGGGAGCTTCGTGCCCTGGATGTGCTTCCCACAAATCTCCATCAACTGCAAGATGCTATCCTATCAATATGGGCCAACATATATAGTATATAGTGCACATACAACTGGCATTTTGTAGAGCACAGAGATTAAATAGATTCATCTATTTAATATTAAATAGATTAAATTAGTACAGTAATGCATGCTGAAAATTGCACAGGCGAGAAATAAAGTATGAAATCTTGTGAGCCCACAAGCTACAAAACAGCCAAACCACAGAAATGTATCTCATTCAGCTCAAATTACATTTTCTACAGGAGTCGACTAATATGGAAAAAGGAATAACAGAGGAATGGATTCAAGAAAACAGAAGTAATATGTAGGTGTCAGGGTGTGAGTGAGAAGCAGCAATGGAAAACAGGCAAGAAGAGGAAGAGGAGGGGAGGTTATTCTGGGTGGAACAAGGAAGCTTGGATGTTGTGTGCCAATCTGAACCATAAAGGGATTTTCTGATGAGAAAGCAGGAGAGAGGATGGGAAGAGAGAGGATAGGAGACTTCACAGTACAGTAACATCTGTGATGCATTTGCATTGAGCTGCGAATAGAGCACCAGGTTCATGTGTTCCTTGTGTGCTGGAGAGCAATTTGCAACAGTCTCACTGCTCAGGATATCTACACAGTCAAATTTAATATTTTATAAAATTAATACTGTACCGTATGCACCAAGACTTACAATGGCCTTAAATTTGAGACATTAAGACTTTAACGCATTCCCCGCCAGCATTTTTTTAATTATTTTCCAGCCACCGCTAGCATTTTTGATCATTTTCTCAAACATTTCATGCCCCCCAAATATTTTGTTGTATGAATATCTGAACATATATATACCAAAAGAAATAACAGAGCCTCTGCATTTAAGCAAAATAAATCAAATTAATTCTTGCTTCATGCATTCTTTTTTATTAACACTTGAATGTGGGTAAGTTTCATAAAAATAGCAACATTTTGATCAAAAAAAAAATCATGTTTTTCTAAAAAAATTCAAATAAAATAAAAGAGCGGATTCAGAGCAATTATCAAAACAGATCAGATTATAGATTGCGTCCATCAACGTCCCCAAAGCTTGCACAGTTATTATGCACATTTATTTGTGGGTGCAACATTTCATTCGGTAGCCTTATAAGAAGTTTTGATTTATATGCAGTTTAATGTTTGATTAGCACGCTTACAATGCTTCTGCTTCGCCTGTGTTTCAATCCGGAGATTCTGTACTCTTTCAGAGGATGCATAACAGTGAAAAAATGGCAAAATTCCATCAATGGTGGGGAAGCGTTGGGTCATAAATGACGGAAAATTCCGTCAATAGCAGGGAAAGAGTTTAGGCCTTGCCTGCTGCACTGTAAAAAATGAATGTAACTTTAAAGACTGTAAAAATGCTACAGTAAAAACCTGTTAATTGTTTAACAGTAAGTTCCCTTATGTGTTACCATGGTGTTCTGTATTTAACATGTGCACCTTGGCTTCTATATATTAGCATTTACCTCGGCTCGTTGAAAAGTTATTTATGCTTAACTGATGTACTTGTGATTATCTCTTACCATCTATGTTTATATGGTGGTTGTTATAGATGTTAAAGATACAAAACAGATTTTAATAGCAGTATGGCCTAGCTAAATCAACAGAAAGGCACAGTTGGATTTATGTCAATTACTATTTTAAATTGTAAAATGTACAGGGTTGCTGTGTAAACATTTTACTGTATTTTTACAGAATTATTCTGCAACCACAGCTCTTTTTTAGTTGTTGTTGTAAAATTACAATTATTTTTCTCCTTAGTTAAGCCCTGCATGATAAACATAAGCATTCAATAGAGCAATATACTCAGAAAGGCCTGTCTCAGCTCCATTGAAATACCCTATGGGGAACCAGATGTGCCCTTCAGTCCCTCCAAATGCGCAAAAGTGTGAAGAACGTAGAGCAGCTCCACTTCAAAACATATTTAATCATAAACTCTTGCAGAAAAAAGCACCGACGCACAGTCGTGACGCAAAGCTACCCTTCAAGCATATGTGCGCATTCAAACCACACATAAACATGTCATAAACTTCTACCAGTTGCTCCCAGTCAGAAACCGACAGCTTGTCACATGAGAGTGCTGGAGAACTTCAGAAGTGGTGTGGCTGGGCAGAGCCTGTGGAGCCCTGCCTGCGCATCCCTACAGTTTAGCACCGTCAGCAAATTCACACTCTGTTTCGAGACAGTAAAACATCAGGCTTTCTTGGCTGCATGGAGAGCGATAGACGGGGAGTAAGTAAATCAAAGCATATGCTGACAGAAAACTCACTCTAATTTCAAAGGCCTCTACCACGATCTTGACAAGGCCCTAAGATACCAAACTATTAAAAAACATAAGGGGGTGCCAAAACAACCGCTGTGATGCTGGGAAGAAAATGAATGCTGCGGATGATGCCTCATGTCACGGCGCAGCCGGAGAGCTTTTACTCCGAAAAAACTCTGAGATCTGAAATTAATTTCTAAAATAATGACCCTTGTGCTGAACAGATGCATAATTACACTGGAAGCCATAGGGAGGCGATGCAGTTCTCAGGCACGGAAGCGTTTTCAGGTTCATCTCCCTCATCCTAAAGCACGTCTGAGAGCTAGAAGGTGTCTATTTACCTTTCCGCTAAGGAGACAGAAGTGGGCTCATGAGTTTAAGACAATAGAGCTGCCAGAACCAGCGTTCGCTCCTCTATACCTACCTCACACACACACACTATGATTTATGGGTAGTAATTACTTCACTGCCGGTGACATCATCTCACCACGCTTCCCGCACAAAAGTGACTAATTAGCTGTGCTGTCTTCTGATGCCTGCAATGTCTTTTTTTTTCTCCTGTTTTTTTGTATGGAAGACAAGGCATGTCAAAACAAGACATTTCAACAACCCAAGGCAACACAGCTATCTCTGTAGCAACCTTTCTAAGCAGGCATACATTATACACCATGTCTGTCGCTCTCTCACACACATACACAAACACAGTGTCTCTAAACCCCTGCAGACGGCCTATAAACAGTTTACTTGGAGAACAAATGCAGTGATGGGTAGAAGTTTCCAGCTGATCCCCTTGTCAGTTTCAAAGGATGCGTTTCAAATCGCTCCATATACCCTTATACAGTGCACTATTTGAGGGGACAACCAATTGTAGTGGTGTCCGAAACCATAGTGGACATGATCAAGGGCACTTATTTGATCCCACAATGCACCTCAATAATGAGTGTATAACTGATGCACAGAATACACCATTCACTGTGAGAAAGAATTCTCGACGGAAGATATCCAGGGTCCAAATTCACTAACTCATTTTCTTTCACTGGACTATTTTAATGGAATAAAGTAGGGAAAAAGTATAATGAGGGTAGATTTTAGATACAGCCAGAAAGTATTTATAGACTTTGTGGTAGGCTGCATCCGAAAGCATAGGTAATGACTTAGCAGACAACGTTTGCACACGAAGATACATCACGAAAGTGATGATAAATGAGTGAATACTGAACTACTTCAGTAGTAATGTCTCACTAGAAATTACATCAAAAGTGGAAAAAGTTGCTCAAAAAACATGCATGACCACCAACTGCCACTTTCAGATGCCATCTATATTTTTTAGCTCAACTGTCACAGAATAGAATGCACAGGATTATGGGATAACAAAGGCAGAGAAGGATACATGCTGCCTTCAAAAATGGTTCAGATGAATCTCAGGAGACAGGAAATGAAGCTAACTATTGGATTCAGACATGCCTTGGAATGTATCCTCCGAAGGTAGCATTTTTATCCTTTCATACATGTTTGTGCATCATGTTCATAGTCAATGTGATAAACTACACTGAGGTCTGACACCTGTGAGAACTCACTTCATACATGCATCAACAATCAGCTGGTTAACAGCAAAAAAAGAAAAAAAGAAAAGTGAAATTAGTTTTGAGAAAAGGCCAATTGGTTTGATATTTTGATAACTAATGCATTCATGCATTGTAAAGTGTGGCTTTAAGTGTCCAAGATTTTCTCTCTTGGTGTTATAGCTACTACAGATCTTTCTGTATTGCACATTATTCCTTTCTTATTTTTCAGAAAAGGTTGCTTGTGTCGCATTCAATCAATATCTAAATAGTTATCTATTGTATATCATTCACGAGTGGGGGAAAAAATAACCACTCTCTGTAACACTGAACAACAAGTGTGACCTATGACTTTAAAAGGACCAAGAACACCTGTAATCATCACCACATACTGTACTGTACAACCAGTGACCTCAACATGATTTCATGTCTTTGAAAAGATGCACCAGTGAGAATGAAATACTTTGTCTAGCAAAGGAATTGAGGAAAAAAAAAAACATCCCAAAATGCTTTCTCTGAGATTGAAACATTTATTAAGCATTAAAACTTGCCATTGCACTTTCTAATACTATAACTCACTGTGATTTTTATTTATTTATAAAACAACCTTACAACCTTTCCAACTTTCACTTTTTAAGAACGCTTTTTTTCTTGATTAAAATCAATTATAATGTACATGTCAAAATAATAAACTTTAATCATATTTCAATTATAATGAACTGTTTAAATATAGAATAGTTTGACTGTCTCGTTTAAATGTAATTATTGTGACGAGTTAAATAGATGGAAACATATATAATAATATAACCATGACAATATATATAGTAATCTAATTATGAAAAAAAATACATTGCAGATTGTCTTTTTTTTTTCTTTTTCTTTTTTGCAGATTTGCTAAATTGAATTAGTGAAAAACAATCTACCTGTTGCTAACCTAGTTCTTGTCAAAATCTTGATTAACAGTCAAGATAATAATAATATAAATATATTATTATAAAGTTTAGGAGAGATGGACCAAAATGTGTGGGTTCATTCTTTGTTGATTATTCCTCGTGTCAATCGTGGTGGTGAGTAAATACAATTCCCAAAGAGCTCCTTAAAATCAAAGGCCAGGTTAATGAAAAGTCATCCAGTACTGATATTCCATTCGGTTACTGTGTTCTCGTCCCACTATCGTGTGGCCAAGTGAAGTTTGTGACCAGTCAGTTCATTACAAGATGAACAAAGGAATACTCCACTCCCCCTTTGTGCTCAACTTTGAGAGCAGACGCACCAAAACTCCCGCTAAAATATTGCAAAATCATTTACCTATGTCAGGAAGTCATCTTCGAAGAATTTTATCTAAAACTTGTTAAAGTCCATTGATGCGTGATCCCGTTTTATCGTTGTAATCCAAAAGCGTAAAACTTTCAGCGTTCAGATGTTTGGCTTGTATTGATGATAATGCATTGTCTGCACGTGCTTAGACAGCTCGATAGACCACGCCCCTTTCACCCATGACCCCACCCCCTGTCCAATACCATGCACTTAGCAGCATGACACCTACAATTTCACCTACAAACGTTTGTGAAAAACTTTATTCAAGCTTGTCTTAGGTTTTTTTTTTTTTTTTTTTTTTTTTAAGGTTAGAAAATATCAAGATAATAATAATCTTACTTTGACATGATTTTGTCGTGGACTGAGCACTCATGAATCATTTCTTAACAGCACATCCAGAGATATGTTGATTCTGAAATATGTTGATTCACATTTGTTTCTTCAATTGAATATATAGGTCACTGAGTGTATTGAGGGCTTGGTTTTTGAGTAAATTGCTTATATATGTTTGTAAATAAATATACATTCACAAAAGCTTATCTGGTTGTATTGGTGACATGCGTGGAGACCCTAGTTTGTGGATCGGTGTAAATATTTCTAAGTGTTTCTAATCTCTATAAGTGCACTGATTCAAACCATCTGTGCTGCCTTCTGCCAGTGCTAAAGAGTTATTTAGTGTGTTGATCGTGATTAATTAATCTTATTAGTAAAAAAATCTGTATTCTGTATTCTGTATTACATATATATATATATATATATATATATATATATATATATATATATATATATATATATATATAATACAGAATACAGATTTTTTTACTAATAAGATTAAGTTTAAGTTTACATGTGCTTTATTTTTTTATTCCATTTTAGTACTGCCCTTCAGAAGCTACATGAGATATGTACATGTTTTCCAGAAGACAAAATAAGTAGAACTCTGATCATCATATTCAAAAAGGTTTTTTTTTTTTTGAGATATAGATTTTCCGGGCAGTAATAAATAAATAAAAAACAACATGCAATTTTTATTATCTCTTTTATTTAGTTACAAATAGATGTATGTAACCCCGAACACGTGTGTGTGTGTGTGTGTGTGTGTGTGTGTGTGTGTGTGTGTGTGTGGCCTGGTACAACCTACATTACGGAGATGGCAATATCCGAAATCTTTGTCCTTGTGGAGACATTTTTTGTTCCCCATGAGGAAAACAGCATATAAATCATACTAAATGATGTTTTTTGAAAATGTAGAAAGTTTTCTGTGATGGGAAGGTTTAGGTGCAGGGTTAGTGTAAGTGGATAGAATATACAGTTTGTACAGTATAAAATCTTTGTGTTTATTGAAAATCCCCATAAAACACGAAAACAACGTGTGTGTGTGTGTGTGTGTGTGTCAATATATATATATATATATATATATATATATATATATATATATATATATATTGTACACACACACACACACATGTTGTGTTTTCGTGTTTTATGGGGATTTTCAATATATATATATATATATATATATATATATATATATATATATATATATATATATATATATATATATATGAACTTTGCCTGTGTCATTGACTCCAGATAACAAGTCAGTGCATAGCAAGTAACACAGATACATGAGTTTGCAACCAGCACCCCAACACAATCCATCATCCAAGTCTGCTTGACAGACTGATACATTCATATCTTTACTTTGCACAACTGTGGTATTCAAACGGCTTCCTGTCTCTTTTCTCATTTGGGGGATGTAAACAGATTAACGCAAAAATCTTTCGAGGGCCCCCTCCCCATTCCCGACACAAACCAGTGCACCCAGAAGGAATTAATTGGTTTCAGCAGTCATCCCTTCTGAACAATCCACTTGAGCGCCCCCAATGTAGCCTCCCGGCAGAGACATCTCATCTGTCTCACACTCCTCCCCCACAGAGCCGATGTCTAGACCCTCTTGCTGCAGTGTGCATCCATGCTCACACTTGACTAGGGCATTAGGTTCACACCCTGCACTATCAGTTGGGATGATGCTAGATAATGACTCAGGCCGAGTTGCAGAAACACTCAGCTCTTGAGACACTGACGAACCATCTGATCTATTTTTTCCCCCTCATGTAAACATGCCATATTGCAGGCATGTAATGTGATTATTGCATGTTTGTGATGTCTGGATCGCCTCTGTTAGACGCATACCCACCCGTCTGTGTCTTATTGCGGACAACTGGGGAGGGAGGGGTGAATGGATGGATGTTTACTAAGGACTAGAGAATTGAAACAGTGGTGTAATATTATTATGTGACAGTTCCCTGTCCCTCCAGGTTGCAACAGGCCTATCAGTCAATCTTTTGGCCATGCGTCACTACATATGTCTCATTTAGAGTGACATGCAATGATGATGCAGGGGACTGTATCAGTGGTATTGATAAATAATCTTATTTATTCTCAGCTTTTGAGCTTAATATTTTATATTGGAATGTTTTTAAGGCATCAAAGTTGTGAAACAGTTTACATTTTTAGACTTCAGAAACAAACTAGGGTTTGTTTACTGGTCTGCCATGCAAAGAACACAGTAACAGTAGTTGTGTGATTTCAAATCAATCAAAATATTTGTGAAGCCATTTTCTGTTTCAGTGTTGGCGTAGTTACTGTGTTTTGCCTTCGTGGGGCAGTGCTTCTCTCAGAAATGAACAAGCATGGTGGTGCAGAAAGATTCTTTGGTTTTATGACATGTTAAATTTAACGACAAATTGTATTAGGAAAAACAATAAGGGAATATGAAGAGAAACAGTCTTGCAACTGAGGTTCAGTTCCAGCTGATTTTATTTCCTTCTTGGAAAAAGACAAAGTTCTGTACAGAGGTCTGACAGGCAGTGACTTGACACAATTGGCTGGCTTTTGAGTTCACTACTCAAATGTTGAGATATGGTATGGCAAGACAAAACAATATTGTACACAGCATATTGCACAAAATGAAACAATAAAACATATCTATATATTCCAAAAGTCATGAACAACACTCTTAAACATAGGGATGTATAAAGATATATGTTCTCGTTCCTGTCATGATATATCATCGTCAGACATAAACACGCAATCTTTTACTTATTTTACAGTCAATGTACATAGAAATCTTCATGTTGATCCTCTGCCTTAAACACAACTGCTCTACATAAACCTGAATTCAGAAATACAAAATGCTATTCGCCATGCCATAATATACTAAAACAATTAGCTACATTTAGCCAACAAGTAGAAAAGATTAAATATCCTTGTACAATTATGGAGTGAAGACGTACTTCATTGTTCATGAATTATAGGCATTTCGACCGTATCTGTAATTCCATCCAGTGGTTAAAACCGAAACGTGTCACTATAAAAGCACAAAGAAATCGGTATTCAAAAGGTACAGTATCCCAAATAAGGACACGATAAATCGCAGCTGTCGCTGCAGCTACAGCTACATACAACTTCATTCAGCGCGCGCATCGTAGGCTAATGATGATTGGTCGTTGAAATGTAGATACTGTCTCTTTAAGAAGCCTGTGGATTGACACTGTAAACATGTTTAGGGGGCAGATTCTGGAGACAACCCAACCCCCTGGTTTTAAAAATCGGAAATCCAAACAGCGATATTCACCGATTGACACCCCCTCGATAGATTTTGTACAAAAATACACTCAGAAAATAATGAAACATTTAATCTCCGTTCCATGTGAGAGGTCATCAATTAAATAATACGAAACAAGACTAGCCCTTCCGCGAGACAGACGGACATGTGCATGTGTAGCCTATACACACAACAGAATGACTAGAACACAACTGACTGAGGGGAGCAATGTTTGGCCATTATAAATACATCGATATAAAAATGCCAGCGCTTAAAAGTTACTTGCGAGAGAACGAGGATGAAAAAAGTAAAAGGCAGAGAAAGAGAGAGAACGCTCCTCGGATGAATTTTGGTCCTGATTTGTAGTGTAAAGAGTCGAATATCATCTGAGTTGCGTCTGAATCCTGATGTCATGACGACAGAAAAGCTGGTGATTGTGATTGTTTTGTTTTTGCGTCTGATATGGCGCTGCCATTCGGTTTCAATGAATCAACACCAGTTACGCTTCTCAACAGCCTTTCGTAGTTAAATCGTAATGAAAGCATGCGATTCTGGTCTAACAAACGACTCTGGTAAACAACCTCAAGCGCGAGCACCTCCATTCAGTACCTCCAGCAAAAAAACAAGCATTTGACCAGACTTTTTTCTGTTTAAAAACGTCCCTTTTTAAGTCGAAGAGGGCGCACAACGTGAACTCGGCACCGCGCAACGCCTTCCTCTGCGTCCAAAGCGCGCCTCCTTCCAGCACCAAACGAGCAAGCTAAGCACTTTCATCTGCACTCTTGTCAGTGGATAATGAGAGCCCACAGTATCTGCTGCATGATAAACAAGAGGAATCATGTCGTTGATTCGTCTTCTGACTCGTCTCGGAGGATTTTTGCAGTCCTCCAGTCATATTTTCAAGTTCTCCTTTCAACCAGACTCATTATTAGCGCTCAATAAGTGAACACCAAGTTTGATATTGTCGATTCGAGCCAGTCCCCTGATATCATCTCGCTCACCTCTGGCGTGCAGTAGTCGGGGAACTCAAAGTGCGAGCCGGAGCCAGACTCAAAGTTGAACTCCAAATCTCTGTCCAGAGGCGCTGTGCCAAAGGTGCTTAAGCTGTCAAAGCCGGGACTGGGGTCCGCCAGCTCGTCCTCGAACTCCTCATCCGAGGAGGACGACTGCGAGGAGGACGAGTGCGAGGCGGAGGGCGTCGGAGACGGCGCGCGAGTGTACTTAAAGCGCGCGGCGGGCTCCGCGTCTTCTTTCCCGCTCGCTAGCCCGTCCTCATACAGGCTCAGCGGGTCGCTGGATTCCGCCGAGCTGCTCAGAGTGGGACTGGCCGGCACAGCGACGGAGGGCGGGCTGCTGTCAGAGCTGCATCCCCCGAACACATGCCCGCGCTTTGCTGGTTTCTCGGGTATTTGTTTGGCGGCGGAGACGGACCTGGATTTGTAGAGCGCGTGGTGGTCTGCAGGGACGGAGTGGGCGGTCAGCTCAATCGGCGTGGACTTTCTGTGCGTCCTGCTGAAAGATTTCGAGCTCTTTTTGGATGCAGACTTCGCGCCGGGGCTGCCGCTCACGCGCTCCCCCTTCTCCCCAGTCTTGCCGCTGGATGACTTCACCTTCTTCCGAGGTCGATATTTGTAGTCAGGATAGTCTGCCATGTGCTTGAGCCGCAGACGCTCGGCCTCGCGGATGAAGGGGATCTTGTCGCTGTCTTTCAAAAGTTTCCAGCGCTTGCCGAGTCTCTTGGAGATCTCCGCGTTGTGCATGTCCGGCGACTGTTCCATAATCTTGCGCCTCTCTATCTGCGACCAAACCATGAACGCGTTCATTGGCCTCTTGATGTGCCCCGATGGGGTTTTGCACCAGGCGATGTCCATTTTATCCCCAGCTGAGTTTGGGGAGCCGGGGGTCTGAGACGCGTCCATGTCTAGGTCCATCTCCCCCGAATCAATAGAATCGCCGGGGAGCACGTCGCTGTTGTTGCTGATGTGCGTTTGCTCCACCATAGCCAGGTCTGTGCCCATGCGCTACAAACAGTCTCAACTTTTAATTGCGCACGAAAATCCTACACGTGCTGCAGCTCGAGACGCGTTGATAGCGCTAAGAGTCTTTCTTCTTCACTCTTGTGTGGAATATGATTTAGTCAGTCTGGACACAAAGTTGCTGCTGCTGCTGCTGTTGCTGACTGTCTTTTGGTTCAACACGCCGTCCACAAAGCGCATATCCCTGTCAAGTCCCGGCAACGTCGTCAAAATCAACAGTCTGCCGTTCAACTGCCGGTTCGACTGAAAACGAACCCAGAGTGCGCTCTGGACGCGAAGTATCTGAAGCCGTTTAATGGAAACGGACAAGTGTCTTCATCATAGTTTGTCGTATGACCATGCGGTAGGTTTAGGCGACTGCACTTTTTCATGCTCTGAACTTCCTATCACCCTTCACAACTTTCAATACTTCTGCTAAACCGCCTCACAAGGATTTATCCTTTTCCGAAGGTATAAAGAAAAGAGATTCCAGCCAATCAGCTGCTGTCACTAGCCTATCCACAGCCAAAGCCACACCTCGTCGCCGTTCATTGGCTGAATATAGTATCTAATAATAATCGGCGCGTGCAATGAGAAGCTTTCTGTCTGACCTCATTCCATCTACACTGCAAACTTAGTTTTAAAGGCACATTATGCACTCCCCCTTTCCTAGATCGCACGCTGAATTTGGCAAGGGTGTAAGTTAGGATAAGCAATTCTGATGTTCGATTATAAGCGATAACACGGATTGAAATACAGATTGTTAAACCCAGCTTTCCACGATCAAGTGTTTACTTTTTTTCTCGCGGGTATTGCATGAATCATATGGGACTGCGAATTGTTGTTTTATTTACAATATTAAATGGCGATATGAATAGAATGTTCTAATAGTTGGTAAAAAAAATAAAAAAAATAAAAAATCGCTCAACCATTAATATTCAGCATGCACAGCACCGTGCGTTATTTATTTATACACAAAGACAGCGCGCGCCCACATGCCACGCGCTTCTCCATTCAAAAGCAGCATGTTCTTGTTTGTGTTGTTAGCTCGCGCTATAGTTATCAGGTTGCAAAAAATAAAATAATGATAAAAGTGTTTTATGGTTGGTTTTCAGCGATGTCTATTTCTTAAACAGTCCATTTCATATTCTTCCAAATTTTATATTTCTAGCTAGGCTGCTAGAATGAAGCTGATACCAGAATGCACTCACACAGCAAACAGTCAAATACAAGAGGTGAAGAAAGCGTTTGGCAACGTGACTCTGTCAAAACTGCATTCGTTCATGCCTCCAGATGGCGTACTAGAGCCAACGTAGGACCGAAAACAGTTGTTATTCCACACAGAAAGTGTCTGCTCTGAATAACTGTTAAACTAGATAAAACAGATCTGAATATGCATTACGTAATCAAGTCATCTATCATGGATAGAAAATAACAACAAAAGGCAAGCGTCTCAAGTCTCATTATTGTGAGATGTGAAGATTCATCTCCACTATCTCTGCAGACAGTGACTTCCTTAACCCTGAATCAATATAACTGAAATCAATACTTCAGTGACCTCATGGCTAAAGTATTAGTTAAAAAATAAAAAAAAGGTTAACCATTTACCACACCAATTGTACACTGTGTGCATGAGATTTTCTAAGGCAATTCTGTGGTCATTTGATTTTGAATACAGTAATCAAACACCTTTGACTGTTTAAACAGGTGTGCTGGGAGAGAATGCACACTAGTTTACCTTATCGTGTCTCATTACAGGGACAGATGGCCACCCTACACTTACAATTATTTACTTTAGCAGTTACACCTCAACAGGAACACACCAGCTATAGGCCACACAACTGCTATTTTCTCCAGGTGAGTCAAAGGTGAGTACTGTTGCATGCAATAATCGATTGTAAAATTTGGCATTTGTTTTACATGTTAACGTTTCAATTTGCTTATAATATTGACAACCAGAGCAACTGTATATTATATCAATAGGTGTGCTATTTAAGTCACTACAGGCAGAAACATTGTTTTTTTCATGGTAAGTTATGAGGTTTTGGACTATTTGACTTTTCATAATGTGTTCCAGACTAGTGGAAAGAAAACATCCATAATACACTTATAAGTGATAACAGTGATAATATACTCTCACAGGCCTGGTTTCACAGACAGGGTTTAGATTAAGTCAGGATTAGGCCTTTTAATGTTTAAGTTAAATTAGAAAAAAACATTACTTGTGTGCATTTTGAGACAAAACAATGGCACTGACTTATTTTAAGATGTGTCAGTGCAAGTTGCTTTCATTTAAAACAGCTCAAACATGCAATTTAGCCTGGGACTAGACTTAAGCCTTGTCTGTGAAACCATGGGACGGTGTGCTGTAATAGGGCTGAAGAATCATGATCATAACCTTTATATCCATACTGAAATCTCAGATGGAATCTTTGAAATGTTGGTGTCTGGGATGCCGTGACCCAGGAAACTTTATAAAAGTTTAGCTTAAATGTGTGATATGAATAAATAGTGTTCATAAACAGCTGTTGAGATATTCTCAATTGAAACAAATAGAGGCCTGGATCCAGAAACAGGTTTTCTTACATCATGTCTTAACAAGCAGATTGCACTTTATCTATTTGAATCTGTAGATTTCAATTATAATACATATCTTTAAAGGCTGTTTTCTCAAAATTAGTATTTTTTCTCCTGCAGAAATCTCAAATTCAGCAGCACTTACATACACCAAACACAGTTTTATTCACATTTGCATTTGCCTGATTTTATACATTTTATTTGCTGTTAACAGTATTTTCCTATTTATAGAGTGACAAAAAGAGATCCAAAATCCCCTCTAAAACCGTTGACTCTAATATGCCAACAAAATGAAACAAGAATTTCGAACCTGCCTGTCTTTATTTACTGTTCAGATTTCTGTTCTGGAAATGTATGCAAATGAGTGCATATGTAATTAGATAATTTGCATATTTAAACATCAAATTTTAGTTTATTTTATTATTATTGATTTTTTTGCAGTTCTTAACAACTGGGGAAGTGTGGTGATATCTTTTAGTTAAATTCTGTACCCTTTTCACCAGTGGTGTCTTTTTAAGAAAACAAAATCACCTACAGGATAAAATTCATGTGCAATTGCCACCGAAAAATGAGGTACAACAGAAGGATCAGAGATGGACAAATCCACTCGTAATGAGAGTATTTGATCTCATTGGCTGAAACGAGAGGCTTTAGTAATGGTCTGGCGGCACGGCGCACCGACGGCTGCTTGCTTAATTCACTCATTCACTCCCCACTACCACGGTGTTCAATCCGAACCCCACTCCTCAAGCTTGGCTTAGTGTTGCCATGGAAATCCTGACTGTTTGCTCTCAAAACACATTCAGACAAGAAAGTACATGATCTTGCTAGTCTTAGCCCAGCGGAGCTGAACTACACAGTCTAAAAGGACACGGGAACGTCCTTATCAATCTGCCTGTCGATCTCTTCTCTGCCTCCAAACCCATAAACAAATTAATGGATTTGCATAGATGTCAATCTGATGCCTTGGGTTATATGGACAAGACGACCAACAGACTAGATCTGGGTTTATGAAAATGAGCTTACCCTGCAGTTGCCAGGAAGATGAATTGGGGCAGGGAACAGTGCACACAGTGTGTACACTGAGGTCAGAATGATAGTTGGAGCCGTTATGACACGGTCTGGAGGAGCGTGCCTTCGAGTTATTCATTACATTCTTTCTGTCCCATCATTGCTGCCTTCCTCATTACCAGGCTAATTTCTCCAGCCTCTCTGTGCTGCTGCCATCGCACAATGGAGTCTTTGTGCATGCGAGCATGTGTGTGTATCTGCGTGAGATTGCTAAGCTCCATTGAAACTGTTCAACTGAAATATAACTGTGGTCCAATCTGACCCCAGCAGGTATTCCTCTTAACTTTTAAAGTTGTGTATGCCATCTGTAATGCTTTAAGTTCTCATTACTTAAACTCTTAACTTCTGCAAAAAGGTCACCCAAATGTCTGTCCCTTTCTTTAGTTGGATAAGCTTGCTTGTGGTGAGGTCACCCAGATAACTAGCACCAGAGAGCCAAAACGGTTACAGCCAATTGTCCAGCTCAGCAGATTATTTCCCCCGGAGCAGAAGACTGAGGTAAGAACACAAGTTCAGGAGTGAACGGCTGATGCCTTATCTTTCACAAGGGTTTACTTCCCCATTGCAGCAATAAATCAGGAACGGCGCCTAAAGGCACGCCTCCTTTTTCAGGTTTCACGTGTTTCTAACGTTCACCAGTGCAACTCAGTGCAAGAGCTTCCAAGAACAGTAACGTTTATCTTGATAGCATCACTTCATCAGCACAGCTATTCTCAAAAGTGGTTTCATGTTAATTATGAGTTGATGTGTTTTCTCGATAAAGAGTCCATAGAAAAACTGAACAGAATTTGTTGGATAGATTCCAGTTATGATATAGTCAGTTCATTTGTTTAAAGTGTTACCAACCGTTATAAACTGAGGTGATGCTATAGTAAAACATTTTAAATATTTGGCCTACGCCAAAGAACTTTATATCACAATACTTGCTTGCTGGGCTGTTAATAAATGCATGCTTGTTACGTTATTTCGCCTCCCCGAGTCTTTCTGGTAGAACTGTTCATCCAGAGACATGTTTATTTCAATTCATTTATTTTCATCTACTTGTTATTTATTAAGTGGGTGAATCTCATGAAACCTGTCAAGTTATATTTCAACCTGAAACCAAAAGAAAGATCATTAAGAAATGAAAAGAAAGGAAAGCAACAAAGCCTGTTTTACAACAGATTTTAGTTTTTACATTGTGCTATTATTTTATGACAATTAAACACTCCCGCATAATTCTCATTAGTGTAATTTAATATAAACATTACTTTCTTATTATTTTAATGTGGAAAAATATATTTGCATATTATTTGAGAAGTATTTTTATATCATTGCAGCATTCGTTTTATAGCATTGCCTTTAAAGAATGCTTATTTAAATAATAAAAAACTCTCAATGTGCTAAAGTGGTAAAAACACTGGATTACTGTAATGAGAGCATAATGAGAATCACCATTATGAGTAATTATTCTTTCTTGAAGGAAAAAAAAAAAGTAAAGTGTCTGAATCTATTATGATAATTAATTTAATTTCACAATGGAAACAGGTTGTGTTTTAAGATTAGTCTTTGTTATATTTATGCTAAATCAAATTTCTTTTTCTCCCCCATTAATTGTGTAAGCCCCCCCCCCCCCCCCCCCCCCCCCCCCAAAAAAAAAATGTGACTTGGAGATAATTTTAGTGTGATTTACAGAAGGATTTGGGGAAAATACATGTTTGAAAATGTGAAGTTGAGAATGTATTTATTTATTTATTGTGTATATTTACATATAGAAATAGAAGCAGAGAACGAGTGTCCATATATGATGTACAATATAATGTACAATACTGCTGCATAGTCACCAAAAGAAAACTTTTTTTTTTTTTTTACTTTTGTGTCTCTGACAGCTTAAACTTGATCTCTTATTTAGTAAACACTAGAGGTTTTACTCAAGGTTACGAATAGAGATTGTGCTGCTCTGGAGGCAACAAAATGTGTTTTGATGAGCGGAGTGCATTCACTTGTAGAAAGTTCTTGTTTATGTTTTGCAAGCAACCTTGAGCAGTAGATTTTCTCTGGGTTATTGTAAGTAGGCTGTGCTTTTAAGTAACATGAGATGGAAATGTTTTGTGGACAGTAAAGCGAGTGAAGAAAGAATGGCTAAATATATACAGTTACGGAGAGTGAATGGCCACTCTACATTAAGTTATGTAATTTGGCTCAAGGTTTGTACCAAAAGTGGAATATGTTTAGGTGAATATTGGAACAACATATTGTGTGTGTGTGTGCGTGTGTGTGTTTGCTGACATTTTCCTGTCTGTTGGAAGAGAGGACCCAACACTGACTTAACAGGTGCTGTATCATACACCGGCCCACACGCACGCACATGCACATGCACACGCGCACACACACACACACACACACACACACACACACACACACACACACACACACACAGTAGTGTTTTCATGTTTTATGGGGACTTTCCATAGACATAATGATTATTATACTGTACAAACTGTATATTCTATTCCCTTACACTAACCCTACCCCTAAACCTACCCATCACAGAAAACTTTCTGCAATTTCACATTTTCAAAAAAACATAACTTTTTTGATCTATAAGCCATTTTCCTCATGGGGACCAAAAAATGTCCCCACACGAACAAGGATTTCGGATATTGCCATCCTTTTGGGGACATTTTGTCCCCATAATGTAGGGTTTACCAGGCCACACACACACACACACACCTTTAGTACATGAAACCCAAACCCAGTGACTTAAATTAATCTCAGTCAGGTCTACAAAGATGAGCGATATTCAACATATGTTTTAAGTTTAACCAACAAAGAAAAAAAGAAAGAAAAAAAAGACGCAATTACAATGAATGGATACTGGAACTGTCAAGCTTAAATGATGTGAAAGCACTGTAAATTATCATAAAAGTAATCCATATGACTATGAGAGAAGTAACAATGATGGATTCATGAATGAATCATTCCTCTGAAACAGATATTTTCAATGAATCAGTTGATCCACATCCAGTGCTTGAAAAAAAAAAAAAAAGTACCGGTACTCCCGATGCTCGGTTCAAAATGCGTTTCTGAGGAAGGGAGGGCAGAGCGGGCTTCCGTACGGGCAACATGTCAGAAGTGCCGGTGTGTAAGAAAAACTGGTGGTACGGCCCTCTTCAAGCACTGTCCATCACAAAACCAGTCTGCCAGATTCTTTCACAAATTAAACTGATCTGATTATCTAAACTCACTAACTCAGTGATCTGTTTGTAGCAATTAACAGTAGTAATATTGTTGAATAACAACTTAAATTGGTTGGTTCCTAACACAAATATCATGTCTTTAGAGTACTTGGAATATAATAGCACAGTTGCACTTTATTTTACCAGAATGTGCACTTACGTGTACTTACAGTGTACTTACAGTACTGGTTAATAAAAGGTAACTACATGGGTTAATGTTAGGTTTAGGGGTAGGTTCGGGGTTAGGACCTTGTTATTACCCATTGTAATAACTATTAAATTAAGTACATAGTATTTTCATGGGTAACATGACTGTAAAGTAAAGTGCTACCCACTAGTCATATGGATCACTTTATGAATCCACTATGGTGTTTTTGTGTCCCTCTTGAAGCTTGAAAGCTCTTTACACTGAAAAGGGCGACCTTCAGTTTTTAGAAAAAATTCTCCTTTTGTGTCCCACTGAAGAAAGTACACATTAAATCAATATGATTTGTTTGTCGTTCTGTACATCAGTGCACTTATTTTATGTGTTGACTAACATACTAAAATACTTGATTATCATTTTAACTGTAATGTGTTATTCAATATTACATTTAAAGTTCAAATATTTTAAATGTACTAAATTGCAACTTGATCATTACAAATGTGTAATTACCGGCATACAAGTTCAATAGAAATGACAAAGGATATTTTAGTTGCAATTTTTAAATTGCATATAAAGATTTACTTAAGTCTTACTAAAGTAAGCAGTTCAGCTAATTGCATTTAATCTAAATGTATTATTAATGTAATCTATAATTAAATTTTTATGGCAATTAACATGCCACATTAAGTGTCCATAAAAATAACATTCATTTCGCACTTAAGTATATTCTTTTAGAGTTTGTAATTTCCATAATAAGGATTCTTTTTATTAAGTTTGCTGAAGTGTACTTTTTCACAAGGAAAATATTTCTGAGCGAGATGCTCCTTTAATAAACACATACGCAAGAGTGAGAGTAGTGAAGGGAGGAGAAATAGAGAAATGTGTTTTTTTTGGACTCTGAACAATTATTGCTTTCACAATTGCAGACAGCAGGGCATCAGTACTAGAGATGGAGAAAGCAGATCAGTTCAGCGGCTCACGTACTGGCTGCCTTTGTAGATTCTCTCCCTTAACCGTCTCAACCATATGGATTTTAGAACAAAGACATATTACGTTTATGCTAATTACAACAGCCATGTGCAGACAAAGGACTGCAAAGGTGTACCTGTACAATGATAAAGACACTGAGAATGCCATGCATATGAGAGTGGGCATGTGAGCGTGTTTATATGTCTTGTTTGTTCCATCAGAGGAGACTGTGACATTTAAAGGATGAGAGACCCTTTTCATACTGAAAATTGGAAACTTAGAAGCCATTTTCATTTCATTGATGCACTTCATAGGGTAAGAAGAGAGAACAGAGTGGCAGAAAGAAAAAAGCGGTGGAGAGGATGTTTGGAAGTGAGACAGAGGGAAGTCAAACATAGAAAGTGGAGAAAAAAAAATGGAATACAAATTAAGTTGGATGAAGCGCAAACAAGATGCATTGCTGCCATCTCTCTCTCTCATACAATTTCCCTTTCTCTTGTTTATTATTCTATAGTGCCGCTGCTACTCCCCGGCAGCGGAGACAAGTATAGCAGAATGTTAAGACAGGGTTTTCGGGTGGCATGGCACACCGGAAAACTTTCCCGGCATCCCTTCTGCTCAACGAAATGATGACGCATCATTCTGCTGACACAAGTCATCTGATTGCTGTGTCACGGCATGGTTTTAGGCGAGTGGCAGCGCTCTGGCTACAGACGTAGAGTCTTTTTTTTTCTCCCAGACGCACTGCGGCACAGCCAGACAACTAGAGTGGAGGCACAGGAGCTCGCAGCTGCAGTCTACTGGCTTGTTTTGGGGAGGCACAGGAGCCGAGCACTTCCTCTCAAAATACCGCCGTTCTGCTCCTCTCCGCCGTTGAGGGATCATTTTCATCGGGGCAGAGCAACCGAAGAGAGTAGAGCCAAGAAAGAAGAGTCAAACAACTTGGAATTACGCTCCGTCTCATATGCAGACAGAAAATTTGGAGAAGCGAGCCCGGATCAAGATTTTTTTTTTTTGGGAGCTGCTGATGCCATTGCCTGCGTGTGCAGGACAGTGTTCCCAGGTTGAAAAGTCGACGATAAAGACTTGGATTTCAGTGCGTCACCTAGCCGTCCCGTCGTAAACCCGTCCCACCCTGAGACGTCCAGTCAGCCGGGCCCGCCTGCATTCTCACTCGCGGCGACCGGCCAAAGTGGCCGTTCCGCTCCAAGGTTAAAGTGGCTTTCGATCTTAGACTTAGTCCTTGTCCAGAAAGCAGTGCAGAGCCGAACAGAAACGGCAACGCAGCAGCTGAGCCGAGCTCAGCCAGACAGACGTGTTGACCTAAATCAGCCCCAGTCATGTCTGGACGCAGCCAGAGCGAGGCAGACGGAGAGGAAGACAGAGCGAGAGAGGGAGAGAAAACGACCCCCACGTACTGACTAGTACATATACTCGCACTACGGTAGGTTTAGACGACTGCAAGTAGCCTGTAGTTTGTTTCCCTTCTGTTTTGGTTCAGTTCTTGCTGATGCTTTCCTTAGCTGTGCTTCTATCTTTGTGCCATAGGGATGGAGATAAATGAAGGAGGCTGTGCGGGGAGGGGGGAGACGGAGTTGTCTCTCTCTCTCTCCCTCTCTCGCTCTTTTTCGGCACCGCTTTATTTCGTTCTATTAGCTGGTGTTCATATTCAGCGTGTCTGCGTTTATCTCCACCATTGCTGCAGAGCGAAACATAGAGTCGTAGTCCCCCTCAACTCCCCTGTTTGCACTTTTGGGTTCAGGTAAGGCATTCACTTATTCGTCTTCGACAGCCAAATATGCGAACCCCTTAGTTTGAGTGCGTGTGGGTGGGAGGGCGGTTTTTGTGCATTGCATTTATTTGCTTTTGGTAAATCCGAGGCACATTAAAACGCAATATCGTGAACAAGAGCACATTCCCCTCCTCCCATGCGCAGACTTCAAGGGAATATTATGAATGTACAGTTAGTGGGGTATGCTGGAGGTGCACGTTTCTCTTGAACTGAAGGACAGCTAATAACATCACTCAGATACGCCTCAGATAGTAGTTTAATCACAGTATAGTGGGAATGATGGAGCCTTTTAAAAGTAAAATCAATGTAGGAACATCTTTTAACAGTGTTAGTGAGTTAAAGTAAGTGGAAGTGTATAATATATGCCTTTATTTGCTCTTGGCAACAAGTATTACAATACATGCCAACGTCTAAATATTTTTCGTGGCACAAATCATCCCACGCTCAGCAGGAATGCAATGCTGGTCACAGGGGAAAACAGAAGACCGATATCTAGAACATCTCCACTTGGATTCCTCCTGCTAGCAAATCACTTATTAGTCATTGCTTGGAAAAGTATAACTTTACAGTTTTATTCACATCCACCTGCACGGTGAGCCACAGTAAGTGTTCTCACACGCAGATGTCCTTCCTAAGAACTCAGAGAGGTATTTCTCTGTTAAGAGGCTCTCAGGTAAAAGTTACAGGTGTCATATTACATTTCACTACTGTGAGATATGTAACCTTGTATAAATGCACTTTCAGTCTCAAAAAGAGTGGGTACGCAGCACGGCGCCAGAACAAGATGGACCATCTGTTCTGCATGGGGGGCATAAAGTAATGTCAACCATGCAGGTGTAGAATAACTTGAACTATGTTTTAGATGGCGGAACACTTAATGTAATATATGTAATTTTACAATTATTCATATATTATATTATATTATATTATATTATATTATATTATATTATATTATATTATGTTATATTATATTATATTATATTATAAACAGTATTTATTGTTTACTTCAGTCCAAAATACATGGATTGTCTAGCTGTTTTTGAGTATATAGATAGTTTGGCAACCAAAGCTCTATGCTAATTCTTACTGATGCATTCACAGTGATCAATTTAAGTATCGAGTAATGACCCCTCATATTTACTGTACTCTGGTCTCTGTCAAACTCTCCTAATAGTGCTAGTTCTGCCACTGGCAAACATGGTAGGAGAGGCTATTCTTTTTTATTAAATGAATTACCTTAAAGTCCCCCGTTATTTTTTATCCCGTAATTTTATCCCTTAAAGCTCATCTTTGATCACCAAAATTACATATTTAAATGTTAAAAAAGTGTCTTCATGCTTTAAAATAGCTTGAATGTAACTCTACACTCTTGCCTCATTTAATATACGCGGTTCTATGAATATGCAAATTAGCCCCGCCTCCACTCACTCACACCAGCTAAGAGATTCACTCATTGACGATCACATGTTGATGTGATTGGTTACAAGGTAGTTTGTGACGTCAGAAACACCAGAGATTTCAAACCGCGCTTTTGACACTGTCTTTGGTTCACTGCAGTTTTTGCAGAGAAAATATTCCGCAATGGTATTGAGTTATGAATTTGCACATGGTTTGTCTCAAAGCATATTAAAAACACCACATAGACATATAAACAACATTACAAGCTCGATTTTCACCACAGGGGGACTTTTAGGAATTATAAAGTAACATCAGTATCAACAGGGCAGTTTTATTCAATAATGATACCTAATTGCTTGCATGGTTTTCTATATGCCATGAAATGCTATTATTTATTTTAAGATTAAGAAGAGGAGAAATAAACACCTTGCATATCCTTTTTGGATACCTTGTCACCCTTAAATGTTTCAGTTTTACCATATTTTCTAGATTATTTGTTTTACATTCATTTTAAAGCTAACATACAGTACTTAGACTTACATTAAGAGCCACTGTTTGTCATACAGTATGGTTTATTGGATTGGCCTGTAACATTAAGGCGAGGCTTATTGAAAGCTCAATTAAACAAATGTACTCCATCACTGCAAAAAATCAGTGGTAGTTTTGACAGGCTACCCTGCAATTCATAACTCAAATGAACTTTATTAATCCCCATTGAGTGTATTTAACTATTTTACTTCAAATTACCCACATTTTTTTTGTTTGCTTCAGTGCCCATATGCTGGTGGTGAAGCCCGTATGCCCGCTTGACACTTGCAGTAAAGTTTGTTGTCATAGCATTTCTCTCACTGCAATCAACACCAGTCATTTGTGGTGGATGAGTTTAAGTTTCCTCTCTCTAGGTTAACGAATATGAATAATAGATTTTAGGACGAATTCAATGTCGTTTCTCTCTGTGCCAACTTTCACACTGGATTCAGTGGCATCGCATCAGTTACATTGTCATGGACTGTGCCAATCATCCAGTTTTCCATTTGTTTTTCACCAACATCAAAATGACAGTTAGATCGTGTTAGCTACATCAGCAGTTTCCTTAAATGACCTTAAGTGCTTGCATCATGGAATCTTAAGTACTCGCAACATAGCATTTAATGCAAGTGTATTATGTCATATTAGGATTACAGTACATGCATTCAATCTGTTGCTTTTCATACCAGAAAGTGGGTCACACATCTCAGCTCGTGCCAGACCCTACTCATCTCCATATGTTTCCTCAATCTACTTTCATTTGCCAGCTCATCCCTGTACATCAGTTATTATGTCCCTTTTTGCTTAGTTAATACAGTGCATTTGAGCATCAGCTTTGATGCTTGGTTATTTTCTGAAGCCTCCTTTGTTCCGAACTGCCTTCAATCATTTTTAAATGACATCAAATGACTGAGCCCACAACCCATCCCCCCGCACGCCCCGCCGCAGCAAACAGCACACATCTGAATGCACTTGAGGTCTTAGATTATAACTGAGAATTTACAGGCGAACAAGCAGTAAATAGCTTCACCCCATTATCCGTAGGTTTCCAGAAGGATTCCTTATGCTGTGGATTATTTTCGAAACCAAAAACCAAAAAGAAACAAACACTTTTCAAACACTTTAGAAGTTATTGAGTTCTCTGAGTCTGTATACACCATAAATTCACTCGGTTCACTCAGTGTTCTCAGTTTGAGCTTAAAATAAACTTCTTAATTCAGTCAGAATCCAGTCCATTTCTGTATATTTCTCTAAATATACATTTTCATTTTTGTGGCATTAACTACATAGTTGCCAGTAATGTGTCACTGATAATGTTTTCTAACTGACAGCAGACTGCCCTGATCCGTATATGTGGGTCAGTGACATGCGACCTGCAAAATCACGGCGGACACACTCTGTTGAATAACCACCGTAAAGATCACATGTAATCACACGCTGCCATCAAAACCAGGGACAAACATTTTCAAATGCAATGTAGTGCAAAAACACACATTTGCTAAATTGTTGGAGGCTGACAATTTCAGCATGCAACTTATTTGAATATTTATATCTAAAAGCACAGCGCGATGTTCATATCAATGCATGTTTTTGCCTGGTCGTGCTGTTCCCATCAGTTCAGTGTATTTTGAATGCATAAATAAGCAGGAGTATTGCACTGACTAGTTTTGTTATTGTCTTCATTACACACTGACAGTAAGCAAATGCGTGGAATGCACTTCAGGGCACTTTTCATGCCTTCATTATGGCTGTGTAATATTCAGCCGAGCTCATGTCCATTTTTAAAGCTGGCATGGGGTGTATTGTGCCTCAGTGTTTTGCTGCGGTCACTGGGCTTGTTATTTCCCCTGAGCTTTCCCTTTTATAACCACCTGAAGCTAACTCGCCACAATATCTGAATCAAAATTGAATTACGCATGTACACAGACTGTTTTTATTAAAAACCATGGCTTGTAACTGTTGGAAATCTAGTTCAGATGTTTACTGTAGTCATTAAGCATGCTAATTACACGGTTCTCTTGAATACTTGATTCTGATTGGTAAAATATATTTGCATTATGACCCCTAAACTACAAAGCTGTGCTAGTTTCATGGCTATTGTCGCATGTTGTGGTCTCTTTTTTTCTCATATATTAAAATAATTTACTTTAAGTAGCCATGTAATAAGCCCTCTTTTTCGCATTAAAGGGGTGGTTGATTGTGATTTCACTTTTATAATTTTAGTTAGTGTGTAATGTTGCTGTTTGAGCATAAACAACATCTGCAAAGTTACGAAAATTCAAAGCAAAGGGAGATATTTTCTTTTACAGAAATCGCTTTTTAAGGACTACAACAAACGGCTGGTAGGGACTACAATGAGCTTCTTCACAGGTTAGTGACATCACTAACCCTACAATTTACATAAACCCCTCCCCCGGGAACAAAATTTATAGATTAGCATGACATAATATGCTAATCAATGACTAGAAGATAGTTAACTCCACATCAGCTACATAAATTCATCAACTAACCCTTTTAGAAATGTCCTGTTACATTCTACATGTCACTTCTTTTTGACTCTCTCCAGCTTTGTCTGACTCTGGTTTGAACATAAAAGGCTAAAAGTTTTTGAAATTTTCAGTGCATGAGGTAATAGGAGCTGGTAACACATGAGCTCTTGAAACTCCGCCCTCTGTGCCAGGAGCAGCAGCTCATTTGTATTTAAAGGGACACACACAAAAATGGCACGTTTTTGCTCACGCTCAAAAAGTGACAATTTTAACAAGCTATAAACATGTTTTAGCTAAAAACTAAGTGTAATCACTAATAAGTGATTCTTCTTCTTCTTCTTCTTCTTCCGCTCTTGAGTCTATGGCAGCCCATAGAACCGCTTGTGGGAAAATTATGAAATTTGGCACATAGATGACATTCTCATCATTAACCACAGCAAATTTGGAGTCTCCATAACCATATGAACCATAAGGGCTAGAAACAAAAACTGAGGCTTTATCTCTGCAATGCTTTAGCGTATTGAGAAGAGTCCTGGTACATTTAATCACAAGCATGAACTGAGGCTACTTGCAGCGTTTTGGCACAGAACCACCTACTGGTCAGGGGATATGAAACATTTCTAAGCTATTTTTGCTTATAACTTCTGAATGGTTTGCCCAAAAATCATAAAACTCTTTTGATTCAGTGCAGCATACCGAGTCGAATGAAACCAAATTATCCCATGTTAGCCATTTTGAGCATCTTCCATTTCGAAATTTTGACATAAAATGCTGTATTTTACGAACCTATTTGTGCATCCTAATGGTGCGTTCACACCAGACGCGAATAGCGCGAGTCAAGTCAATGCAAAGACGTGTTACACGCGTAAAAAATTCCTGCGGCGCGAATGGGGCGTAGAGCGCGGCGCGGTAGATGCGAATACGCCTCATTCGCGCGTCAAGTTTGCGCGAATTGAGCGTCTGGCGCGTTAAGTGCGTTACGCGCGAATGATTTAATTAGTGCTTTTTGTGCATTCACGCGTTTGATGCGAATTCGCGTCTGCCGCCTGAGTTGAAAAATCTGAACTTCTGCGTCAATTTGCGCCGCGTTAACCAATCAGGAGCCTGCTTGCTGCTGTCATGTGGTGAACTGACAGTTTATAATGTTATTTTATGTTTGGCCTCAATAAATTATTTTGTAATATGACTAAAATGCACAACAAAGCAAATCTTTCACATAAAAATTCGATTTCAATATATGAGAGATACTCATTTTGTATTGAATGCTATTTATTCCATATATATTCTAGATTATATGAAAGTTTATTAATCTAATGTAAAGGCAACAAACACAATTTAGTGTATAAAAACTTTTTTTTTAAAAATCACAGGACAGGTTTCACTTTTGGAGGCTGGCTCTATTTATTATCAAAACAAAAATAAATGACAGATTAGGTGCGGGCGAGGGTGAACCTCGCGCCGGGCTGTACATCGCGGGCTCGTCAGGCAGCGACCACTCGAGGCCGAGGCCTTATACGGCCTACGCTGGCCTCGTCAGCGTCCTCACCGTTAGGTCCACCAAACCTAGCTCCTGGAGCAAATTGTGAAACTCCTGAAACCCTCCGGAGGGTCTGGTGGACCCGAGTACAGCGACGATGTCCCCTACGCAGCGGTGACTCTCTCGATTAATGCTAATGCTCGATAAACATCTAAAAAAGATGGCCGCCAACGGGTTTCGAAACTTTCGCCTCTGACGCACGTGACGCGCGTAAATTTGGCTTCAAACTTTTGTTTTTACGCGCGTCATTTTCACTCTTGACGTGCGAATTAACACAAAGTGGTCAAGCGTATAACTAGACGCGGCAGGCGCGAATTTGACGCGCTATTCGCGTCCGGTGTGAACGCACAGTTAGAAAAAGTTTTTTCGTGTTTTTGGCACCATGGCCTGGTACTCAGAAAATTTCCAGACAGCGCCACCTTGTGGTCAAAAATTATAATAAAATTTAAAAAAATGCTAATAGCTTTTGATTAAATTTGCATATTTTAATGAAACTGGTCTTGATAGATTCCTTGAATCATATGAGAACAATGATACCAATTATGCCATATTCGGTTGAACTTGCTGTCTGCCATATTGAATTTCTTCGAAAACCTACTTTTTTTTAACTCCTCCTAATCCTAATACCAAAATCAGCTCAGATCATCTTCAGACCATCACAGCACAAAATTATTAAACGTTTTTTTGATTGACCAAACCATTTGATTGTCCAAACAAATTTTAACGAATTTGATGGCATGGTGCCAAGCTGTTTCTGAGGCTGTGACTTTGCATGCTTTGGCATGTTGACTAGCGCCACCTATTGGTCAAAAGTGATATGCAATTAAATCTAATTAATAGTGATTGTATTTATGATTTTTCAGGCATTTTGCCTAAAATAATTCAATACTATCCTTAATTTCTCATTGTCGTAGTTGGTCTGATGCTCCCATGCTTGCATTACTCATTGTGCCTTTTTGAGTCTACTATTGATTGTTCTAAACCAAGCTACATTTGACAGCAATTACAATTGATAACAAATGATAACCTCAGCTTCATATCTGAACCCGAATTGCCATTTAGGGGTTTATTTTGGTTTATAATGACCTGCTGACTGCAAGTTTTCCCTGACATATCAAGAGCAGATGCAGCATAAAAAAAACTAGTTTTGTTACAGCTGACTATAAACTCCTTCACAGTTGACTCCCAGAAATGTTGTTTATATAAATAGATAAGTTGATACAGCTCAACACAGCATGCCCGCATAAACACGATTCAGTTTTCTCCAGAATAGCTCTCTGCAGAGGTTGCTTGGCGTTCCTTCGCACACTTTATGATCCAGTACGAGGCATTTGGGCCTGAGATGTGAGCAGTGTTTCCTGTGAGGATCTTTTGGCTGTGCAATCTGCTGCTCACCCTTGACAGCAGTCCACACACACACACCAGCATCATTACCCATTCCCACTGAAGCCGAGCTCTGCTCTGTTTGTGTTTGTGTGTTTACAGTAAACGGCGGGATAAAAGGCGTGCTGAAGTGAGTTGGTCAGACAGGTCTTGCCAAACCCACAGGCTGCTCTGCTGCTTTGCTACCGCTGTGGTGTTTTGATGTGCGCTACTGTGCAGATGCAGTTTTTGGGCGATCACCAACAAGCTACCGTACATGAGGAGACTCTGGTAAAGTAAGGGATATCTTTCAAGGTTAGTGTCAAATCCCAAGGGTGCCACGATGCAGCTGTTCCTTTAGCACAATGTCAGTTTGTCAGGCCATGAGGCATCTGTCCCTGCTTGCTATGCCAAAAGCAGTTCAACAGAAGTGTGGATGCCCTTGTGAAAAAGAAGTATGCTTAATTACATTGAATGTGTAGTGTACTTCAAATTGAAAAAGTGTCTTTTAAAAAAAACATACTTGCAGATAATGTAATATTGAAATAAAGATAAAATAAAAGGTCACTTAAGTGTACTTATAGAGAGTACACTTTCCTGACTGTTTCTTAACCTGTTAAAGGATTAGTTCACCCCAAAATGAAAATTTCCTAATAATTTACTCACCCCAATGCCATCCAAGATATCCATGTCTTTCTTTCCTCAGTGGGAGAGAAATTATGTTTTTTGAGGATTTTTCTTCTAACAATGGTTACCATCGTTTTTAAGTCCTAATCAATGCAGTTTCAAAAGTCTTTGAAGTGTTTAAATGGGCTGTACGCGATCACAGCTGAAGAAGAGGGTGTTATCTAGCGAAACGATAGGTCATTTAATTTTTTTTTAATAATTTATAGACTTTTTACCTTCAATAGTTTGGATTGAGCTGATCAACAAACGGACAGGGAACTACGTCATCACGTTGAAAGGTCACGCCGGCGCCAGCAATACTATTTGAACTACTATTCATATTCATCAGAATGTTATTCATATACTATTCATATTCATATTCACTGAATACTATTACTATATATATAATAGCAAACAATACTATTTGAACTATCCTCCTACGTACGGTCGCATTGTAAACAGTGGGGCGGTACTTCTGCCGGCGCCGGCGTGACCTTTCAACGTGATGATGTAGTTCCCTGTCCGTTTGTTGATCAGCTCAATCCGAACTATTGAAGGTAAAAAGTCTATAAATTATATATATATATATTTTTAAATGACCTATTGTTTCGCTAGATAACATACTCTTCTTCAGCTGTGATCGCGTACAGCCCGTTTAAACACTTCAAAGACTTTTGAAACTGCATTGATTTGGACTTAAAAACGATGGTAACCAATGAAGTCCATTGTTAGAAGAAAAATCCAGAAATGTTTTCCTCAAAAAACATAATTTCTCCCCCACTGAGGAAAGAAAGACATGGATATCTTGGATGGCATTGAGGTGAGTAAATTATTAGGAAATTTTCATTTTGGGGTGAACTAACATACTTAAGAATTATACTACTATACAAATGAAAAGTTTTACTTTAAATTACATTTTAAATTATGTTTTAATAATCTTTTCTCATGCTCTAAGCTTGACCTTCATGCTTATTATGCTTATTATGCTTAAAAATATGTGTTTACAGCGTACAAATTCATAAAAAAGTTACATTTTCCCAATAGAATAGGCAATTGCAGTAATCATGAAATGTAAAATGTACTTACTGTAAGTCCTACTTAATCCAGCTAATTTAATTTGATATAAAAAAAAAATTAAAAAAAATAAAAATAAAAATTATGTCATTTAATTTAGTAATTGTTTTTTCTACTATGGAAGTTAATGGCTACCGTCAACTGTCTGGTTGCCAGCATTCTTCAAAATATCTTCTTTGTGTTCAGCAGAAGAAAGAAACTCATATAGTTAGGAACAACTAACCATTAAGTGTCCAAAAACATTTCACACTTACGTAATTCTTTTAAAGTATATTATTTCTGTAATAAGTACTCTTTTTAAAAAAGTATGCTATTGTGTAGTTCTTTTTCACAAGGTTGTACATGTACCAACATGCCTTTTGTTTGAGAAGGACAGTCAAATCCTTCCTTAACCTATAGGAAACAACCTATAACAATAAGCCTTATATTTATCAATATCAGTGCACTACTATTCTTATGAATGTTGATATTCACTGTCGGGTCAGTTGAATGTCTGGGTTTGCGGATGGAAGCACGTGACCAAGCACCACGTCCTTTGGCTTACACAACAAGTACATAATGAGACATAAAGGTATTAGTCATTTGTCTAGCTGAACAGATACTGGCTGCTCCCACGCTAGGATGTGTGTTGTGTTATTGTGTTCCACCAGTGGCCTGCAGCGCACAAATAAACACTACACCAGACTGATGGAAAGACTCCAACTCCATAAAAACAACATGTACAAACAGTGACAGAGACAGTCAATAAATCTGAGAGGCTTCAGAGCTTTTTCAGGAAAGATGAGCAAAATAAGGCCACATTTGGCACCTGTTCAGTTTGAAAAACCTCACTTTTCTTTCTTTCACACTTCAAGTATTTATATAGACCTTGCAGTACATGAGACTAGGATAGTTACCTAAACAGAATGAAAGAGAAACAGTGATGCTGTAATGGAAGTGCTGTCCAGCCAGTGGGGCCTATGAGAGTATATCTCACTGGTTATTGTTTATGTGTTGATCTGCCTGGAGGTGGTCCGCGATCAAACCGAACTCAAAAGCAATCCCTTCTGCTTGATCTGACCATGCAGTACATGAAGCCCAGCACTACTGGAGCAGAATGAATGGAGCTGCAGGGCCAAACTTCCTCCCTGCTCTCCATCAACGAAGAGAAGGACAAAATGTTTTCTGCAACATGAGTTCTGCTTGCACAAGCAACGCATAAGTCACCCGTAATGACTCTGCATATAAACACATTCTGACACCCACAGAAATACAGGCCATGTTGTTAACTTATGTAAAGGCATGTAAGTGATACATAGTGGGTCCAATTACTGTCTGAGTGATGTACTACAACATAACATATACAAGACATTTGTTTATTATTGTTGTTTAAAAATTATAGAGGCTAAGGCACATGGGATGACAGACTGTTCTTTTTCATATTCAAACATTTTTCTTCTTTATTTCAGCAAGAAAATCCTGCTCCAGCATGCCACAAGTCATGGGAGAAGACAAGGCTTTGGAAGGAGAAAGAAACCCATGGTTTTTCTTTTTTTTTCTGTCCACGGAGAAGTATGTGAATGCATAAATTCATTACGTTTCTCCAAGAAACATTTATGTTGTTGGGGAAGCTATTTAGAAACTGTAGCTTGCCAAGGTAAGACACATTATATAAAGTAATTAAACTTTCAATGTAATGTGTTTTCAATACTGTCAATGTACTCTAGTAGAAGCAAGCTACTGAGAAAAAGTAGCTAAATTGGAGATAGTTCACCCAACTATTCTATCATAATTTAGGCCCTGTTTAGTTTACATTTAGTACACCTGGTATTAAGATGCGTTTTGGTCGATCGGATCACAAGTGGGTGATGACAACAGGGTCTGAAACGTATTGAGCTTGTCCACTTTCGGCCCCTTCCAGAGGTAGTCGAAAACAAAGCGTAGTGTAGATGCTCATGTGGTCGAATGTGTTTGAACAGCCACAAAAGGCCGCCTTATCTCCGCCTACTGACCTGATGCGTACACATTATGGGATGCGCACTAGCCAGATGGGATTTAAACTTTGTCGGCTGAAGACCCAAATTTGGTTTGAAAAACGTACCAAGCACAATATTTTGTCGCAATTCCTGATTTCTAACACACACTCACAGCGTTCGGCGTCGTTTTGTGGCTATCAGAGCAGAAACGAAAGGTGCCGCTTTCCGTATGTTTTTCCGTCGTCTTCTTTCGTTTTCACATGTAAATTTTGTGAGCTTATTTCATCCATTAGATTGAAAGATCTGAAAAAGCCCATCCATTTATCCGCCCATAGACCCTCCCCTTGAAGAAATCACTGTATAATTGGTCGAAAGTGGACAAAAGAGACAGATTAAAACACCAGGTGTAAACAGGAATGTGTCTCCCTCATCTACTTCTGATGATGTGCAATCCACATCTTCTGTGGGGCAAAAGAAGATTTTGAAGATCAGTTGTAATCAAACAGTTACGGTGACCACTGACTTCTATTGTATTGACCAAAAAACAAAAAAAACAAAAAAAAAAACAACAACAAGAAGACATCTCTCTAAATGTAAACAGAAGAAAGTCATATAGGTAATTCATTTATCATTTAAGCGTTTTTTGATTGTTATTATTTTTGCCATATTTTTGGCATTAAACCAATTAGGGTTTTTGAATGCATGGCAACATCCAACATATACCATGCAAAAGTTTGGGTTTTTTAAAGTCTTTTATGCTCAAAATCTGCATTTATTCAGTAATTATATTGTGAAATATCACTACAGTTTAAAACAGTTGTTTTAATAATTTAAATGCAACAAAATAATTTAATCTTGTAATTTATTCCTGTAACGGCAAAGCTGAATTTCCAGCTGCCATTACTTAAGTCACATGATCCTGTAGAAATAATTATAATATACTGATTTAGTGCTCAAGAAGCATTTCTTATTATTATCAATGTGTATAAATGCTTTGATGACTAGAAATTAGATCAATTTAATGCATCTTTCCTGAATGAAAGTATAAATAAATAAAAATTACAGACCCAAAACCTTTGAAAAATAGTGTACATTTTAATAAATATTACTAAAAACTACAATACAGAAACAGCAGCATTTACAAATCACTGAAGAATTATTATTATTTTTATTATTTTATTCACTTCACAACACAGGTTGAATAAACAGAATATAAACAGAATAAACTGTTGAACAGCATGGCTGGTGAGGTATAAAGCCACTTTGAATTCAGTTCCTGCTCACACAAGATCTCTGAACTGGATAAAATACAGTTTAATTTACAACAACATCTGTGTGAAAGAACTTATTGTCACTGTGGAATAAATAAATAGATATGTGCCTGAACATTCCTCCTGAACATTCCCTATGCTGGTGTATTTTTCCCTCTCTTGCACATTTAACCCTACCTGTCACTTCCTACCAGAGGATTTTAAAGACGGCGTACAATTTTCAATAATGTTCCGCAGGTCCTAAAGGAGCTCAATTACTCCAGGCCTACAGAGGCCACTAAATCAGCATTTCAAAGTGAAACTCCCTTCCACAAAGACCTTTGAATTGAAATAGAAAAGTTTCTCCTTCCCAGCCATATGGGCTCAACTCTGATTGACCTCTCTCAATCTGTGCCTCTCTGTTGTAAAGAACAGGCATAAAATAAGGCAGAGTTAATAGAGTTTAGGACTAAGAGCCAAACCGCATTGGAATAGGAAGGAGATGGAAAGAGTCAAGGGAGGGAGAGAAACTGAGGCCAAGTGAGATTGAGCAAAGGGACGAGTGAGAGAGAGAGATCCCTAAGGGAGGGGGATTGGGTCCGGGCTGCCTGAGGAGATTCTCGGCTCTAATTGGCCGAATGCCTTCACTCGGCGTTCCCACTATGCCTTGTGTTGCAGTGACTTTCTCTAAAGTCTCAATGGACTCCTCAAGGTTACCGTCACTCTTCAGCATTATCGCTGCACTCTAAGCCACTATAGCAAATCTGCTTTTGGCCTTGCGATTATGGACTACTGAGAATAGATGAATGTTCAAAATGCCTCAAACACACACATACAGCTTTTCATCAACTTTAACACTCATATACTTCATCCAGAACCACAATAAAACAGGCACAGGGTCAGAAATCAGATTAGAGTAAAATATTGATGGTGAACAATAACTAGATTTCCTCATGTATATGTGTGTTTTATGTGTTTTTTATGGCATTAAATAATGAAAAGCGTGCTTTTGAATCCAAAAGTTGTCGAGGTGTCTTTTCAGTTCCATTCCCATGGAGAAATCCTCTTTTTTGCTTTCCTTCCAGCATCGCCACAGCTAACCGAATAACCTCTTGTATGTGTGTATCAAAGTGGAATCAAATAAAGAAATCATCTCTACTTTCATTTTGCCCATGTCTTTTCTTCTGTAAAGCCACAGGTATTAACCAAGTGAAGATATTTCATGATATTAAAATGGCAGCTGAAAGAAGATATATTTGTTCTCAATCGTAGCCACAATTGCATTACTGTTGTAGCAAGATATTTGGTGCCGTGTTTGCATATGTAATCTGAAACAGATTGATAAGAAGCAGAGGTGTGCACAAACTAATAAATCAACCCCCTTGACCCAAATCTATGCTTTGATCCCATGGTGACAGGAAAATATGCATAAATCCCTCTTCATATCCAGAACCTCATATAGCAATTCCGACATCGCTCTGATGGGCAGACGTGCAGATTTTCAGGAAGCACCATCTATAATATGATGGAAATAACAGTGTTAAAACATTTATGAATGCCTACAGAACGAACAAAGTCTGCATTCCCTGTGTGTTAGCAGTTTTCCATAACGATATTTAGTCAGGAGCCATCTTCCTTTCTCAAAAGTGAACTTTTGGTCAGCATTATTATCAATTATGCAGTAGTATTCACCTTCTGCTGGAAATTCATTAGGAGATCAATAAAAATCACTTATGTCCAGCAGCAAAATCATTATGTATGTGCCAGAAATCCTTAAGCAGCTCAAGAAACATTTTCAAAGGAATATTGATTTTAAAAGCTGGATGGAATTCAGCTATAAGAGTGTTGCACTCTACACTTTCAATAGATTACAGCAGTGTGGCCTCATACAGTATCCGTGCATAGGGCATTTTGAAAAAGCCTTGGATGTTTATTGTAAATGTAAGCAATTACTATAAGGGAGAGTACAAGTGAATCCCTGTTGTTTTTGAATATAGAGATTACTAATGGAATTGCTTTTAGAAACAAAAAATGTGCTCACACTGGTGCAGTGATGGCAACTAACAACATATTTTTTTATATAATAAAAAATGGAAATGGTTATATTTAAAGTAACATTACTTATATTGTATAAGCTGATATATGTTGTATAATAGGATAGATAATGATAGGAAGTCTTTTTTTAACTGTTCTCATGGGAAGTGTATTTTTCTATAAATGCCAAGTTGGGAAAAGTTAAATATTATAAAAGTATTAATGATTTGTTAGTTATACCGTATATACATACACACAATAGTGCTTAAAAGTTTGGTAAGCTTTTTAAACGTTTTTTGAAAGAAGTCTCTTATGCTCACCAAGGCTGAATTTATTTGATACAGTAAAACAGTAATATTGTTTAATATTATTACAATTTACAATAACTATTTTTTTTATTATTTTTTTTTTATTTAAGATATAATTAAAATGTAATTTGTTCCTGTGATGGCAATGCTGAATTTTCAGCAGCCATTCAGTGTCACGTGATACTTAAGAAATCATTTGAATATGCTGATTATATTAATTGAACGTGTCCTTGCTGAATAAAAGTAATACTGACCCCAAACTTTTGAATGGCTGTTTAATAAAATGTTTCATGAATTATTTTATGTTTACTTGCTGAAAATCTTGCTCTTTAGTGGGATTTTCCCACTGTGATGTGCTACTGACTGAGATGTTATCACAGAAGGTCAATGTGTGTTAAATGAACTGTGACTCTGTTCTGGGCAGTAACAGTTGGAAATGTTCAATATACTCTTTTTGTAGCCAATACTTGTAAGTGCCAGATATGGATTTTCAAATATAAACCTACTCTGAGAAATATTCACTGGGGTAAAAAGACTCCACTGTATGGTATAAATATCACTAAACTCAAGATATTGTTTGCAGAATAAGTTAAGCTAGTTAAGCTGCTGCATGCAATTTATGTGCCACTACCTGTACCAAAAAGAATAGCAAAAATAATTAAAAATGCAGAATTGCAAAAAACATTAAACATAAGACTGGTTTTACGAACCACGCATAAATTCTTTCTGCACTTGTTTTATGAATGAGGCCCAATGACTGTTTCCAAACAGGTTTTCACAAACATTTACGTATGTCTTCCATTGTTCTGTCTCTGTCTCAGACCACTGAAACTAATGCCTCCATTTTGGACCAGTCAAAAAAAAAAAAAAAAAAAAAAAAAAGTTTTTGGAAAATCCCATTTACAAGCGAAACAAGTCACACAAATCAGCTTTAAATATGGAAGACTAAAGTAAAAACACTCACATCTAATGAAAAAGCACAAAAGACAATAGATATAGAAAGACGATTCACATAACTCCTATTCATCATGAGTCACTGAGACTTGATGGTGGATCTGGTGAAGAAGCTGTCAGCGATCAAAATGTTGATTTTCAAGATGTTGAAAATGATAGTTTTAAGAATATGTTTGAAATTGCAAATATGAGCCAGATGCTGAATGTACTGGAAAATGAGCTCTGACGAGGACAGTGATAATGGTATAAAACATCTGCTCAAACTAACCCCATTCAAGCTCCAAAAGGTAACAAAATATGCTTTATTTTATTCTTCTGTAATCTTAACTCTAATATCAGGATAGTTTTATATGGTCGCGACAGGTAGAGATCCATCCGTGTTAGATATAGATCCGGGTCGCTAAAGACCCGAATATGTAATAATGTTTGCCGAAACATTCATGCATTTAAGGCTTAATTGTGAGTTCGGCAAGCAGTTTTTGAGATTTCAGGATTTCCCCGTTTCAATAGGACTTGGTCTTGAATGCCCGAAATAGCTGCCCTGAGACGTTGCATATATGGCCACCAATTGAACAGACTTTCCTTGAAAGGGACTTTGAAAGCACTCTAATCAGAATCTTTGTCGCTGTAATTATGAATTACACATTCTATTATCCTTCAGATTTATGGTTAATCTGACCAAAGTGTCTTGAATATATTACTTTGAATAGTGGAAATATGCTTTCATTAACAGATCCCTACTGAAGGGCTGCACTAGAAATAATTCAATGAAACATTTTTGCTTCACCATTATAAATGTTAACTTTGAAAATATGAATGCACAAAGCTTCAGTGGGGTTCTATATAAACCCTATGTTTTTTGATTAAGTTTTAAAGAATCCTTTAAGCCAAAAAGGTTCTAAGAAGAAATGTCTTAAATGATTGCATGATAATTTCATGTTTAACAGGTTATTTCCTTTTTTATAGTGAAAATGTATGTTTATGAGCTGTTTAATAAAATTAAAATTAAAATTAAACTAAATTAAATTATTAAAGCTAAATCCATGATGAGAACCTCTAAAAGATTCTATGAAGATTTCTACTAAGAGTGATAACGACTAAGCCAAATAAATAACCAGCAACCACAGCTAAACACTCAGAAGTGATCTCTATCTCGCATGTAACAGCACAACTAACATACTTAAATACCCTCGTCTCGTGAGTTTACCCATGAATATACTGACATTTGAAAATCCCACATGTGCATTGGGTAATATATTTAGCTTGGATGTTTATATCATCGAAAAGACATAGACGTCATACATGAGGCATGCTTTGACATTTGAGAAATGCACAATATGAAATATCTGCTGTGTAGATCACAATGTTATTTATTTTACAGCTTGCCTGAGGATATTCAATGCATCTTTGACTTAAAGATTAAAAGCAACACTTCTTTTCAGTGTGCATCTCAAATAATACTGGGTTCAAACAGAGTGTCATTGAGAGCAGCAAGACCACTCCAATGTAATTTAATATGAGCTGTAATATACATAATCTGCAATCTTCCATGCTAACCTGCTTTCAGCAGATAATATTAGCATTGACCAGTTTCCTTTCACATTCCAGGCGATATTATTACTGACCATAGGCTCATTGGTGGTGGGAGAGGAAGTATTGCTAATGTTTGCTAATATAAAAATAAACAGATTAGAGATTTAAGAAATAGCAACGGCTCTCGGGATGGACAGAGTTAATGCGCTTATCTAGCGACAACAACAAACTAGCGTTAAAACCACCAACAATCTTAGCATTTCATGATGGGCTGATCAACAGTAATGCCGTTTATTTCTCTCAGACCAGCCAATGAAGAGCCAAATATGATCTAAAAACAATTTAGTCATCTTAAACATGAAACAGTAACATTGTTTGAAACATTGTTTTCAACATTGATAATAATAAGAAATGTCAGCCTGATCTCACGGCAATTCGTACGAATTCCACGAGGTGGCTAATTCGTACGAATTCATACGACCTCACTCGTACGAATTAGATTTTTGCTAAATCGTACATATTTTACGAATTGCCCAATTCGTATGAATTCATACGAATGACCTACCCCTGACCCCGCCCCTAAACCTACCCATCACGTGGGTTTAGACAAATCGTACAAATTCGTACAAGTGAGGTCGTACGAGTGAGGTCGTACGAATTCGTACGAATTAGCCACCTTTTTATCATTCGTACGAGTGAGGTCGTACGAATTCGTACGAATTAGCCACCTTTTTATCACTCGTACGAATTCGTACGAATTGGTCGTGAGATAGCGTTGGAAATATGGTAACACTTCTTCATTTGCTAACATTTAACTACATTAGTTAACATGAACTAGCAAGGAACAAATACAGCATTTATTAATCTAAGTAAATGTTAATCCCAACAAGTTGTATTTATTAAGTAAGGGATAATGTACATCCAGCCGGTTGTCATCTCAGAATAAACCCCTGACAGGGTGATGAAGACCCCGACGCGAAGCAGATAACAACTGCCTGGATGGACTGTACATTATCCCGCTTATTACACGGCTACTTGCCACATAAGTACAGTAAATAATTAGACACGTAAAATTAATCTTAGTTGAAATATTTTATTAGGTCTTTAAACGCAAAGCTTCCGCGGAGAGAGCAGTTGCTGGTGTGGCAAGTTCAAAACGGACATTTAAGAGATACGGTACAGTCATACCACTTATTACACAGCATTTCGCCACATAAATAATTATGGAGATAAGAGATATTGATATCAGATTATACTGTTTTAAAATTGTACCTGTTTGTATTTTTGTTTGTATCAGTGTACAAAACAATAGTCACTAAATGACAGCAGCTGTGTTTGTATGAAAGAGAGAAAGAGTTCACGATACTGGATGGCATAATTAAATAACTGTACACAAAATATTGATTTGAAATATTGATTGAGTTTTAATATTTTATTAGCTCACCAAATGCCTGTGTTATCTGTTTTCTGCGGTTGTTATCTGGGAATAACATACCGCTGGATGGCACGATTGACCAATCAGAATCAAGTATTCCACAGAGCTGTGTAATAACATTAGTGAATGCACTGTGGACTTACTAATTTTAATAACTAACATTAACTAAGATTAATAAATGCTGTAAAAACATTTGCTTATTTGATAGTTTATGTTAGTTAAGGCATTAACTAATGTTAACAAATGAGACCTTATTGTAAAGTGTTACCAGAAATCTCTTTCTTGAACAGTGCTTATATGGACAAAAAAATAATAAAAGTTCCTTAAGTTCCTGATGGGAATGCATAGGCCCTTCACATAACCCTACACAACTTGTAACACAATTGAATATGGAGGCCATGATTGGCTCACCACGTAATTAGGTAGCAAACCATGGTGTTATTCTTGGTAGACTCTCATGATTCATATCATTATAATAATAATTGGTTTAATAATTTTTTAATAATAAAAAATAAGTTTAACTAACAAGAAGGTAAAGCACTGCAGCCAATACATGGCATAGTTTCCAGCCAGCTTTATTACTTAATTACACCTCCTCACAGGGCCATTACCACGGCAACAGGTATCAGGTGGACTCTCCATCCCGCAGTCGTCCAGAGTGTTAGGGACAGGCATCATGGGGAATCACAGACAGAGAGTCTTGCACCTCCTGGGATACGTCGCCTCCCTCTGTGGTGTGTGAGGCAGTTGGCACTAATTGGCACTGTTTGTTTCTGGCTGTATGTGAAAGCCTGGGCTTTACTCACCCTAAAACATGTCCCTTCTTTCCTACACGCTACCTTTATCCCCTCAAACACCTGCCAGCAATGCCTCATTAATACAATGTGGGTGATAATGTGCTATATGGGGAGAACAAGAGATCTGAATGTGGGGAGTAGAAGTGATGAATTATGGGATAAATAGGGTGTAAGATCATTTGTGGGTTATTTAAGCAGTAAGGGAGATTGGAGAAGGATGGGTGTACTGTGTATTGCTTTAACATTTGTATTTTAGCACTATTTATGTTAAAATTTGATACAATATTGCAAGGTTCATCTGCTACAAATTAAAGTTGTTTGAAATCTACAATGTCTAAAATGTGTTTGTTGTGACAACCCACACCACTACCAGGGTGAGATCGATTGGGTAAGTCTATTCGGGATAGGTTGTAACACTATTACAAAACATCAGTCTGTCTAATTCAGATTTTCACGTTTATTTATGTTACTTGCCGATTCTTTGTAATTATTTGTAAATTGTAAAAGTAAAATCTGAGTGAAAATTGTTTCTACACCATTTTGATTTTAGTGTATTTTTATATACACTCCACATTTCATTTTATAGACTTTATTTCAAAAAGGTCAACTAATGTTCTCTCATTTGCTCAGTCATGACAATTCCTTTAAAATAAAATAAAATAATAAAAGAAAAGAAAAGAAAAGAAAAGAAAAGAAAAGAAAAGAAAAGAAAAGAAAAGAAAAGAAAAGAAAAGAAAAGAAAAGAAAATGTATAGTTAAAACAATAACAAATATACCAAAATATTAAAAATGAAAAAAATAAAATAAAATAACAAATATACCAAAACATTAAAAATGAAAAAAATAAAATAAAAAGTATAGTAAACAAAATACCAGTTATATAAAAGAAAAGTGTCACTGCAAATAAATAAACAAATAAATAAATAAACAGATAAATAAATAAATAAATAAATAAATAAATAAATAAACAAACAATACCAAATATACCATAACATTAAAAATAAATGAAATAAAATAAAAAAGAAATACAGTAAACACAATATCAAACACATAAAAGTAAAAAACAAACAAACAAAACAAAACAAAACAAACAAAACAAAACAAAACAAAACAAAACAAAACAAAACAAAACAAAACAAAACAAAACAAAACATCCAGGATGGCATACATTTTATAATATCAAAATTTGAGTGTTTGAACACATATTAGAGTATGTTTGAAAAGTAAGTCCAATCAGTACTGTAATTACTAATTCACCACTGAGTCATTATAGCTCACCTCTTGCCACTGCCAGGTTTGTTTCAAAGGCCCTCCCATAGACAACATTATCTTTGATTAATTTCTGTTCATCAGCAGGGACGAGCTTGTTAAAGACAGTGAAGATCTCCTGTGCAGTCTGAGATTAAAGGGTGCAAGTGTGTGTCTGGAATAAGTGAGCGGACCGCACAGACACACACGGAGGACACAAACTCATCTCTATTTCCTAAACACAGACACAGATCAAACCAGCTCCATCACACCCCCTTTGATGTTCATTATCAGCCCTTAGTCTAATCATACCACCTAGCTGGATACAAGCTTCATCCACAGCATGGAAGAATGCAGACGCAAGCGCACACACGCACAAGGAAACCAGACGTTGAATGCACAAGCATGGAGACTTGAACACACAAGACTCGCTTGCTCAAACACACCGGGAATCGATACCAGACCAAATATTGGTCGAGCCACCTAAAAGAAGACTTCAATTTGCACACGCACACTCACATACATTACGCACCAGTTTGCAATAAAATATAAGGACACCCTTTCGGCTGAATTGCTCTCCCACGTGTAAGACCCTCACAGACTTGAGTGGGATTCTGCTTTCTGTGTAATAGCACTTGAAAAGGTCAAAGCTGCTGTATAGTCCAGCAACCTAATTCTGCCTTGCCCTTTGCCATGACCAGCTTTAGCATAATGCCCCCAGACACATTTGCTACCTGACTCAAGCAGACAAGCACAAATACAGACACATGTGCAGGCCTCACGCAGAGCCATCCAAACACACCCAGAGCAAAGAAAACAGCCAAGGTCATCCATACATATCAAGCTCAGCTTCTACAGAAACCACAGTAAACATTAAAGATGGTTCCTATGAACCTATTGAACTTAAATAAATACAAAATTCGACAAATGTTCAGTAAAAGGAGGTGCTTGATCTTTAGAAAATGTTGATCATTAGCCTCATGTTTTGTTTACCATTCATTTGATTATGTTAACCCTGTTTTATTATGTTAACCCTAATACCAACAATGCTTATTAAAAATAGTTTAATTATTTGATTTGTGTGACTTTTTATGTCACACAAATGACTTTTTATTATGTATTTTTTTACATTAATGCAATATTTATTACATTACATAAATATAAAAAATAATATTAAAAATATAAATAATATAAAATTAATGATAAAAATGTTATGTTATTCTCAATTCTCATTACACACACACACACACACGCACGCACGCGCACACACACACACACACACACACACACACACACACACACACACACACACACACAAAATGTAAATGTTTTTTAAAGAAGTCTCTTATTGCCCACCAAGGCTGCAATATTGTGAAATATTAGTACATTTTTAGTACTTTTTAAGATGTGTTTTATTCCTGTGATGGCAAAGCTGAATTTTCAGCATCATTACTTCACACTTCAGTGTCACATGATCCTTCAGAAATCATTCTAATATAGTGATTTGCTGCTCAAGAAACATTTCTTGTTATTATCAATGTTGAATTAGTGCTGCTTAATATTTTTGTGGAACTGGGATAAATACGGATTATTTGATGAATATGAAGTTTAAAAATAAAAATAAAAATACTTTTGTAAAATTTTAAATGTCCCTTTGTCGCTTTTGATCAATTTAATGCATCCTTGCAGAATATAAGTATTAAGTTCTTCCAAAACAATATATTAATATTTACTTTTCGTACTAGATCAATTTTATGTTAGACAATAGTTTATCAAACATATAATCGATTTCACAACAACAACAAAAACATTTGTGCATGAAATGCTTTTATGAAAGTCATGGGACACCAGTGCAAGTGCCCTGAAGTGGGCTTCTTGAAACTAGTCAAACACATATAGCTGAAGGCATGAAGGCTGGGTTTATCACTGCAGGAGGAGAGGGCGGCAGATGGCGTACAGCTCCCCTGGCACACACACGCATGATGAGGACGCCTGTTCACACTGATGTGAGGGGACAAGCCAATCACACCTGCTGGCACTATGCCCATCCCATACATCCAGCATCAGAGACACCAGGGACGGCCGTCGCTGCCTTTCTTTCTGCCAGCCTGTGCATCACACATAATTTGAAGGAAAGTTGCTGTTGACAACTTGTGGGGGAGGTCCAACAGCAATGTTAATGTTAATGTATTATGCAAGGCTGATTAGTGCTATTAGTTCTTTCAGAAATAATATTAGTAATCATAGTGACACAATAGCACATACAGCAAGTGAAGGTAACAGGTGCCGGAAAGAACTGGCATTGCATTAACTTTTTGTAGTACACTTAGTTTGTGAGTATGGCATATGGACTCCACAATTTTTTCCGGTTGAAGAATTACATGGTTCTGTACACAGTTAAACTGCTAATTGTTTAAAATAAAAATAAAAATAAAAATTAAAAAAAAAATCATCCAAAGTGTCTTAAAAATTACACATAATAAACCAAGGGAATAACACTATACTAAAAATAAAATAAAATAAAATAAAATAATAAAATAATAAAATAAAATAATAAAATAAAATAAAATAAAATAAAATAAAATAAAATAAAATAAAATAAAATAAAATAAAATAAAATAAAATAAAATAAAATAAAATAATAAAATATACAGTGAACAGTGAAACACAGAAATACAGATTCAAGTACAACGATTAAAAAAAAACAAAAAAATAAAAAAGTCTGTAAATAAACAGATCTGAACTTTTGACAAAATCTTTGCCTGAAATTCAAATACATAGTGTTTATTTTTTTAAATTTATAAAAATGCCATTAGATCGCCAAAACTAGCTCAATATTTCACAAAAAAAAAAAAAAAAAAAAAAATCATTAAAATGCAATATCATGGAACAAAACCCCAAATAAGCTACAATAAACCAGCAAGCTTCAGCACTTTATTGGAAATAATACTCCTTTTGCAGTTACACTAACAACATACTCCCAAACAATTAACATAATTTACAACCATATGGTTTATTATCTCCTGGGTCAGCATATGGAGAGCAAAATGGGAGAAGCTTCAACACAAATTTAAACAAAAACAGCTCCTCTTCTCTCACCGTCTGCCTGCCAAACTCAAGCTGCTACAGGGGATAACGCTTCTGTGGTACACATGACGCAATTATCAACAGCACTAATGAAAACACTGAATCATTTCATATCCTGTTATAGGCTGCAATCCATGTAAATAACCTAAACAAACACCTCATACATACATTTGTGTCTCCTGCTGGGTGTTTGTGTGTGTGTGTCAGTCGAGAAAACAATGAAATTGTGTCTAAAACCCATTTATCTTTCCTGAAATTCAAATAAATGAGGAATGAATAAATAGTGTTCAGCATTCAATGATAGAGCTGGACTGATATTAATCTGAGACTGTCACTCTGACAGACACAAGTAACAATTTTCTACAATTTATTACACCACCCGTGAGCCCATATATGTCAACTCACTGAGAGGCTGCGTCTCCAGGAAACACACACACGATGAACTACGGTAAAGAAAGAAGAAGGGGGGTCAGAAGTATATAGGTAGCCACCGTATATAGAGGTAAATTAACTGTATTCCTGTCACATTGCGAGACGGCACAGCACCACGGGGACAACAGGGCACCGTAATGGTGGAAAAATTGCCCCTTGGCCATGGACACATTGTTTTGAATCATGGTCGAGCGAGATATAATACAGATGGGTGAAAATAATGGAATGATAAAGGTGGAAACACACAAAAAGGACAGGTTTAATGCACAAAAAAGCATGAAAGAAAGAAAACTGCTTCATGAACGTGGCATGAGATCAGAACAACCTGCACTCCCATGCCGCCCAGTCCAACGCCAATAAGAAGAGATTAAACCCATTTTTTTTTAAATGCACAAAATGTTATCTGTTACAATACAAAATAACTTAGTACTTAGTAAAATAAAGAAGTAAGAGAAAAAAGAGTACTTATTACAGAAATAATACAGGCCTAATTTAAAAGAATATACTTCAGTGCGAAATAATTTTTAATGTTTTCAGACACTTAATTGCATGTTATTTACACACACACACAAATGGTTTACAGGTACATTTTTTATTAAATGCAGTTAGTTCAACTTAAGAGTTTTTTTTTTCTCTCTTTTTTTTCACCCACTTAAGCAGGACGTCCATCTTTATTTAATTTCACAATTACTTCTCTTTTCTTTGAAATACAAAGTTCTGTCATGTATAGATGGCGCTGGTTGATAGGTCCTTAATTCAATCTGCTTGCAATCACATCATTCTCTATAGGACACAGCTGATTGGTTCCTGCTGTATCAGTAGCCAATGGGCTCACTGTTCAACCTTCAAATACTTGGTCAGCATTTTCTATAGCAGTTGCAGCATGCTTTCAGAAACCCTCCACCGTCCCCAACTCCACCTGTATAGCTCTGCTATGCGTAATTCATGTATGCTATATTGTACAGCAGCAGCATGTCTAACTTGCTCACATTAATGTGTTGTGTATGTATTGGCAGTAGCAAGTCCCGTATTTGCTCTGCAGCAGCAACAACTAACAGCAGCAGCGTAGCAGATCTATTCTGCCAAGACCAAACACTTCTTTTAAACACACTTCACAAGGGGTAATTCATTGGTGTCACTTTTTTAAGAGAGTTGTTGCGAATTTATTAACAATAATGACTTGTTGGACACCCTTTGTTTGAAAAGACTCTCAAGCCGCTCATGCAGTCTATTCTAATAACTATCCATGATATATAGAGTTGATAATGTCACTCAAAAAGGCATTTAACATACAAGCATAAAGACAAGCAAGTGCAAAATTTGAGAAAGATCCTTTATCTCACAGCACGGGTGGAGATTCTGCTATATTGGACAGCTTTATCAACTCTGCCTCTCTGAGGACGGACCTGGTTAATATACATGAGAAAGATGAAGACATTGCAGTCAGATTTCATCTAGCTTCCCTTATACTAATGCAATGCTGAAGCCATCGGGCCTTTCTGACCCTGGTCCATACACACACACACACATCATGCGTGGCATTTCCCCTCAGACTTGGACACGACGGCCTGTTCAGGGGAGCCAATTCAGTCCCATCCACTTTCATTTAGCTTGGTTGGGTAAACAGAAATGAGCATTTCCTTTCTCCTACACAACAGAGAATGAATATAGACATGAAGAGATAGATTCATTTATCCTCTTAATGGAGAGAGACACTGGTTTGCAGTGTCAGTGCTTCTACACTTTGTGTCCAAACTAAATCAGCTGGGAAAATGTGCGCTGGAAGATGCTATCTTGTGTTCTCCTTTGAGAGCTTGTTTATGCCGGTGTAGAGAAATCAAACGGACCGAAATGGACTCCCAAACCACCACATGAAAGACGTTTGACAAAGTCAAACACTTCACAAAAAGAGAACTGATAACAGTTTAAAATGCTTCATGAGAAGGAAAGCGACAACAATAAACTTTGGAGTCAGTGGTTCGTAGCAGGTTCAGTTATTTAAGTTCAAGTGGTCTCGTAACGAGAGAACAGCTGCAACAAATACAAAGAGGCATGAAAAAATGTGATGTCCTTTTCAAGGTGGAGGATGAATATAGCCTGTATTGGAGCTCGGTGGTCTCCAAACAGATAATAAGCTGACATTTTGACACAAGGTCCCAGGGCTGCTTGTCTAAATGGACATCCATTTGATCAAATGCCAGGAAGGAGATGCCTGGAATAGTAATGCACCGATTAGACTTCGCCTTTGCCCTGAGCACCGATAAAGGTCAGAGATGGTGGTGCATTTGGGTGCAAGTCAGTCACTGATTTTCAAATACATAAACATTCAGTACTTATACACACGGAAGAAGCATCTGCAGGTCTGACATTATGTTGACTACAGGACCACAATGAAAAGAAATGTGCCGAATTAAAGAAATGTGCTCATGAATTGTAACTAACAGACAGACAGACAGACAGACAGACAGACAGACAGACAGACAGACAGACAGACAGACAGACAGACAGACAGACAGATAGATAGATAGATAGATAGATAGATAGATAGATAGATAGATAGATAGATAGATAGATAGATAGATAGATAGATAGATAGTATTTCAGTAGATAGTCCTATTTCAGTGGGTCCAAAACCAATCTAAAGTTCAGCTAATTGCATTTAATATAAATTTAAACTATAATACATTTCAATTGATTTGCAATTAACATGCAATTAAGTGTAAGAAAATATTACATTCTGTTGGCAGTTACTCTTTTAAAGTATATTATTTTCGTAATAACTACTCTTTTTTTTAAAAGTACTTCTTTTTCACAAAGCGTGGGTAATATCAAGTTAGCATAGCTTTATTGTAGTAATAATCACTGTGGTAATGGTGTCTTAGCTGAAACTCTTTACCAGTAAATGTTTATATGGTATCAAGATAACACCATACAGACAAAAATTTCTTAAAGATGGGTCTGGGACAACTAGCAGTTCAGTGGTTTACCTATTATGGAGGCTAGCATGGGCAGCCTCTGTTGTTTAACCCCTGCAGCAATAAAGAGAGCATTAAACAGCATAGCATCAGATGGGATTTATGCTTAGAGAAACCATGATAGCATTTTACAACCACACACCTCAACAGAGGTTGACTTACTGTACACATGTATTTCCATGTATCAAAACTCTAACCAAATTATCTGGCCTCATTATGCTAAGCTCCCCAAAGGCCAACTAATAGCTGCAGCAGATCTTTAATTTTTTTTTAAAATTTTTTTCAGAATGGCTAAAGCTTAAGCACAATTGTCCAGAGGAATGTTTTATTGCTCAGAGGTTGCTTATTCAAAGCTTTGAATATTCCATGAAGTTCTCGGTTATGTATCAATTTGGTTTCAAATGTTTCTCCTAAACACGCAGCCAGGAATAAAAATAGAAGCAAATGAGAAAATTATTGGCAAACAGAAAGATTTGAGAGCTATAAAAATTTAATTGGTTTTGGAAGAATACATATTTACCAGGCACTTTATTAGGTAAACCTGTTCAAATGATAGTTAATGCAAATATCTAATCAGCCAATCATATGGCAGAAACTCAGTGCATTTAGGCATGTAGACATGCGCTGCATTCAAAATCAAGTACTTCCCTACAACATAGTAGGCGAAAAACTGTATGCCAAAAGAGTATTATGTTCAAAAACTTAGTATTCAAAAACAGTAGACGAAAAGAGCAGTATGTTCAAACAGTGTTAAAAAAAACAGTAGTCAAAAAGTACCAGGAAGACCTACTACTTCCACCGAGATTCTGAAGTGCGCATTCAATGGACACTTTACTATCCCATGAGGCCATGGGAGAGGATTTATGAATGGCAGTGAGGCGACACAACTGACGCTGGTAGGTCACATGATAATCACAACATGGCATATGTAGTATGTATGGATTTCATTTGTACTTAGGGTTGCAAAGGGGCGGAAAATTTCCGGTAAATTTCCGGAAAGTTTCCGGTAAATTTCCATGGGAAGTTAAGCTGGGGAATTTTGGAAATATTCATTACCACGGCAACCGCTTGTGCGTCCACTCTGAAAGTAACTGTACACATAAGAGACGGATAGATACATTATTTAAGGTTATTTCTATTCGTTAGAATATTGATATATGAACTTGTTGTCAAGTAAGCCCCGTTGCGAGCAAGAGCAAAGGCTCTCTAAACTTTCAGTGTGCTGCACTGCTCTAGTTGACTTCTGCGCCTTCCCCCCCGAAAATATCACGTTAATTTTGAAAACATAATTCCTTTTGTGGATCCTCTTGGTCTTTCTTCATGTTTCTTTGACAAATATCAGTGTCTCAGTCTCACGCACGCTGCACGCGAGTTAACCACGCCTACTTATTTACATGTTGCGGTATACACGGAATAAAAAAATCTGTTACGGTTGACATTTTCTTCCGCGGTAACGATATATACCATCAGACCATCTACGGGACAAACCGGATTCCACCATATCTTTATGTACACAATAATAATCTTTTACATTGTAATCCTTTTATTTTAAATATATGGCATGTTTGTGTGCTGCTGTGCATCCCTGTGTGTTTAATAAGCAGAGTGTACGCGTGTTGTGGATCCGCCTATAGGCGCACATTACTAACGCGCTCATTAAATAACAAAAAAAAGATTGCGCCATTTACATTAGACCAGGTTTCAGTTGCAGTCTATGTCTGTTGCCTCAAAATAGCAACACGCCAACAATGCGCCTGAACACACCTCGTTTTCAGACCAGCACGCCCATGGGCGCACAAATGGGCGCAAATGCATTTGCTATTTAAACAACGTGGCGCAGGACATGAAAATGATAACTGCGTCGGACTGAAACTAGCAAAAAACACTTGCGTCGCGCTTGGCGCTGCATTGCGCCGGGTGTAAGATATAGAGTGTGGTATGGTTGTTGGTGCCAGATAGGCTGGGTCTGTGAATTTCAGAAACTGCTGATCTACTGGGATTTTCACACATAACCATCTCTAGGGTTTACAGAGAATGGTCCAGTGAGTGGCAGTTCTGTGGGTGAAAATGCCTTGTTGATGCCAGAGGTCAGAGGAAAATGGCCAGACTGGCTACAGTCTTGGCATCATCTTCTGATGGCTACTTCCAGCTGGATAACATGCCATGTCACAAAGCTCAAATAATCTCAAACTGGTTTCTTGAACATGACAATGAGTTCACTATACTCAAATGGCCAGTCACCAGATCTCAGTCCAACAGAGCACCTTTGGCATGTAATGGAAAGGGAGATTCGCATCATGGACGTGCAGCAGACAAATCTGTAGCAACTGTGTGATGCTATCATGTCAATATTGAATACAATCTCTGATGAATGTTTACAGTACCTTATTGAATCCATGCCACGAAAATTAAGGCACTTCTGAAGGCAAAATGGGATCAAACCCGATACTAGCAAGGTGTACCTAATAAAGTGGCTGGTGAGTGTATGTATATCAATACACTCACCAGCCAGTATTCCTTTATTTCTGTAACGTACTAGCTCAAGGAAGACGAAGGCAGATAAATATAAACGTTTAGTTTAATCAAAAACTCACTGCATACAAGATTCTCAGGATACAGGCAGGACAGCAAGCCACGTAACACAAATAATACCGGACACTGAACTACTACTACTACTACTACTACTACTTCTATTTCTTCTTCTTCTTCTTCTTCTTCTTCTTCTTCTTCTCCTCCTTCTCCTTCTCCTTCTCCTTCTCCTTCTTCTTCTTCTTCTTCTTCTTCTTCTTCTTCTTCTTCTTCTTCTTCTCCTTCTCCTTCTCCTTCTTCTCCTTCTCCTTCTCCTTCTCCTTCTCCTTCTTCTTCTTCTTCTCCTTCTCCTTCTCCTTCTCCTTCTCCTTCTCCTTCTTCTTCTTCCCGGCAGTGTAGACGCTACTGGGCGTATTACTGCCCTCCACAGGTCAACTTAAACTAAATTCTTAAATACAGCCGGACACTGAACTGAAAACAAGCAGGGACTAAATACACAGGGGTGATGAACATAAATGACAGGCAGCTGTGAGGAAGGTGATCAGTGTCCATGGAAACAGATGGGTGGCGGGAAACAGAACAAGGAAACAGAAGAATACAAACTAAAAGTCCATGACAACAAAGCCAAAACCGTGCCATAACGCCCCCTCCCGGTAGGCGCGACCTCGCGCCGTAACAGAAGGAGACAGGGACAGAAGGGTCCTAGGAGGTGGGCGAGGTGATGCCGCAGACGAGGATCCAGGAGATGATGAAGAGATGACCAAGGAAGCAGGAGGAGGTTCGGGCGGAGGACGGCTGACCGGGAGGAGGCTGAACAGAAGGGTCCAGGGTGGTGCTGATGATGGTGAGAGCCAGTGAAGGGCCTTGAGCAGGGGCGTGATGGAAGTACCCCAGGCCACAGCCAGAGTGGCACCCCACGGCGGCGTCGACGGAGGGAGGACCCATGGAGAGATGGTGATGAGGACCGCGACGGAGACGCAGCGACGACCTCCCGAGAGCGAGGGGGGGATCCGGAGGTCTGAGGGTGAGCTGGAGCTGGAGCGACCGAGGTCGTAGGTGGAGCCTGAGGAAGGGCGGAGCAAGCCATAGCAGAAGAGGTGGAGGACCAGAGCATAGTGGAGGGGCCGTAAGTCCGCAGCAGAGGTGAAGTGACGTCTGACCTCGGTGGAGCCGACGTGCCGAGGGAGACCGGCGAGACCGAACGGCCGATGGTCCACGGCGAGGTCGAGGGAGGAAGGAGCGCAGGTTCGGGAGCCAGGTCAGCAGGTCGAGACAGATCATAGCAAACCGAGGATGTAGGCGGAGCCGTGGGCTCAACTAACTCAGGCGAAGATGGCTCCCGACAGGTCCGAGGTGGTATCCCACTACTGAGAGGCAAAGGTGGTACCGAGGGACTGAAGGGTGACATAGAGGGCTGGGTGGTAACGAGGGCTGGAGACTGGGGTAGAGACTGAAGTCCAATGCAAAAACCAAAGAAGAAAACAGTGTTCAGGATGTTTAGGAGAGGAGGTGGAACAGGCGGATGACAGACAGGTTCAGGCAACAAAACAGGCGCTAAACAAATCTCCTCTCCAAACTCAAAGTCAAATGGTGTGCTTTCCAGAGACGCACTCTCAGTAGCGGGGGGGTGGGCGGGGCTCACTTCCGAACCCTCGAAGTCCACCAGTACTCCCTCGGCGATGGATGCTCTAATAGGCGCGGGCTCGTACATCATCGCGGCCTCCGTCGCGCTACCTGCGATGGGCTCAGGTCGATATTCCTCGCCGTCTGGGTGGCTCTGGCTGGGCACTGGATGGGGAGTGGGGCTGGCGGCATCCTCAACGGTGAACGCAGATCCACAGGACGCCAGCACCCACTCCACAAATGAAGCGAAGCTCCCTCGAGGACCCTCCCCGGACAACTGTGCAGTAGTGACAGCGTTGAGTCCGTGTCGCAGGAACCCACACAGGCAGTAGTCCGGGAAGGTGGTCTGATGGGCAAGATCCAAGAATTCTTCTAGGTGTTCCTCGAGGGAGCGATCTCCCTGCTCAAGGCACATGAGACGAACAGCAGGGAAGTCCATAGTGAGAGCAGGGGTGAAACGAGAGAAAAAAAACACTGAACACAAAAACAGGAAGAAAAAAAAAAATATATATATATATATACAAACGCGTTCTTGATTTTTTGGTCCGGTATTCTGTAACGTACTAGCTCAAGGAAGACGAAGGCAGATAAATATAAACGTTAGTAAATAGTTTAATCAAAAACTCACTGGATACAAGATTCTCAGGATACAGGCAGGACAGCAAGCCACGTAACACAAATAATACCGGACACTGAACTGAAAACAAGCAGGGACTAAATACACAGGGGTGATGAACATAAATGACAGGCAGCTGTGAGGAAGGTGATCAGTGTCCATGGAAACAGATGGGTGGCGGGAAACAGAACAAGGAAACAGAAGAATACAAACTAAAAGTCCATGACAACAAAGCCAAAACCGTGACAATTACATCACTGCTGTTTAGAATGAGAAATTTAGGATATCTCATTTGCGTTTTTTTCTTTTGTAATGGTGTTCTGTATGAAAGAGTTCTCTCATAAACATTGCGGGAAAACAGACTTTCATCAGCAATTACAGTAGAGTGTTAACGATTTGCCACTACAGGATGCTGTATTAACCTTACAAAAGCATGATGTGTGTGAAACCTTTATATGTTCTTCACTGAAGCTTTTCAAGGAAATCATATAGGTTGCCTTCTGTCAAGTAGTATGAAAGACATGCAAAAGACTTTTCTTCTTCTTCTTCTTCGTGTTTTTTTTTTTTTTTTTGTAGACTGAGCGATCCAAACAGTTCAGAGAGCATGAATAACGTACAGCCTTCGGGCTCGATCTCGAAAAGGCTTTGATTATTGATTCACACTTCTTTTAGGGAGGAAAGAGATATATATTGGGATATTCCATAGATGTTCTTATACATTTGAAAGTGAGATGGAGAACTTTTGATGGAAAAGCTCACAAGAAGGGTGAACTTCTGATTGCTGCTGACAAAGCGTGTATTACAATGAGGATGCAGCAGCACTGGGCCGACATCTAACATTTTAGAGTCAATTTCAAGAAAGTAAAATTGTAATTTAATGGTAATACTTTCAGTTTGCATCTCATTAATATCAATAGCCTCATCTGTGGGATGGGAGATGGAGATGGTAAAGACAAACATGAGGAAATGATTGGAGAGGTTGAAAGACAAGAGACACCAAATGGTTCTGTGTCCCAATGCGCTATGGTCTATTTATAATGGATCAATATGAGGGAGAGGAGGTGGGGATGGGATGGGCTTCTGTAGTGTAATAGGGTCTTTGGCAGCTTTCACTTTAATGATGCATGTTTACGTAATTTCTGCCAGTTTATGGAAAATGGCAGCGAGTGCTTTTTTAATTGATGAAGGATGTTGCAACACTTCAGCAACCCCTGCTGTTGCTAGGGATTAGGCAGATATGATCTGAAAGAGGGTGCCCTGTTATGACAGAAAAATAATACATCACATACTGAAAAACAGATTTAGTTTCCCTCTGGCTTTATACAACCAAACATGGCTGCTATCCAAGTCAAGTTAGAGGAGATGAAATTCTCTTTAACAAAAGCAAATCTATAATACCAACCCTCTTAAAGAGGTAGTTCACACAAAAATATGAATTCTGGCCCCATTTACTCACCCTCATGCTGGTCCCCAACTACACTGTAAAAAAAAGAAAAAAAAGCATGATTTAAAATACATTGAAATTTTAAAATGTAACTGTTAAAAACAGTTAAATCATTAAAATAAAGTTTACGTATACTGTGAATAACTGTAATAGATCTAACCTTACATTTAATGTAATTGTACAGTAAAATACCATTGAATTTGCATTGTTTGGAAGTGAAAAAGAACAAGTCATTGTATAATTTACAGAGAAATTGACATTCCTAGAATTCCCTGTGTGACACTTCACATTTTATGTATTTTCTTTGAAATAACAGTTTCTTCTTAGTTTGTCTTTAGTTGTTTCTAATAAGTTATGTACATAAGGGTTATTATGTCACTATTGTTGTTAAATTAATGTTTATTACATTGTTACCATGATAGTGTTTAGTGTTTGTGTGAATGACACTGTGCACCTTTTATATATTACCTTCACAGCTTATGGAAAAGCTGCTTGGGATCATCATGTGACTCTCATATCTCATATACGGTAAATATTTGGCAACCACAGCTGCCGTTTTTTTAAACCATAAATTTAACTGATTTTTTATTTTTTTTTTTAGTGTAGGCTACTGATGTTTCTTCGTGGAATACAAATTAAGAATTTTTAAGGACTCTTTCATACCATATCTGTCAAGTAAAAAAAATAAGAAAAAGTAAAAATTGGTAAAAAGGCCAATTCGTCAGACCACCAACACAGGAAACTCTTCCGGTTCCTAAAGACCACACTCAAGATGAAAGCAGAGTTGAATCAGTGAAAAAACGCTCAGCTCTGAAGCGAAAGCTAGTGAGTGCCTCTCTGCATGATTCCTATATACCCTTAACCCGCAGCACAGGGCGTGGTTCATATGCAAATCTCACTCGCCAATGTCCATTGGCTGCTTCTGTTAACACTCGAAGGTGATATGGCCCTCAGGTGCAATCTCAATTCATTAGTCACTGACATCACTGGTAGTGACTGACTGAATGGGAACTTATGTAATTAAAGTGTATTGCGGTATTTTTATATCATATGTGTTACTTAAAATCTTGCTACCATATTTTTTATTGGTATTTTTTAAAAAAAAAACTGTAATTTTCAATTATTATTATTATTATTATTATTATTATACAATGTACTGGACTACCATTATATGAAAAAAACAAAACAAAACATATTTATTGTAAAAAATAAATAAAGAATTTTAGTGGAACAAGCATTTTAGTGGAATGTCAAGGATCCCCAGATACAATCTTACCTATGCGAGAGATCCATTCCTAAATTATAAAACAGCTATATATTTTCATGTATAAAAACCCATAGAAAAAAAAAAAACGTGACAGAAATAGCATTATAAAGACAATGTCCAAAGTTAGATAATTAGCTTTTATATTGTCACTAAAGCAAAGTAAATTTTAACAATATTATCAGGATTATTAAAATATTTACTTTTGCATTAAGCTGACAGAGTATCTTTTTACCCATTATTAAATAGATAATGCTTAAATAATGAGCATAATTAATGCTTCAAAGCAGCTTTAAAGACCACATTGCCACAAAAAAAGTAGATTTAATTTTGATTACTTATTGTAAAAAGCAATGGCTGTAAAATGAATGAATTAATTTCGATTCATCCCATGATTTTTGAACAGACTTCAGAAAGAAATTGTAAAGCATAATAATGTCAAATTATGCAAATGTGTTAAAATGATTAACAATGACATTGGTATAAAACAAATACCTTTGGTATAAAATCTTTTTATCTTTCAAATTCCCTTCGCGGCCACCAAAGGTCCTTGGAGACAGTTTATAAAACCGCAGCTTTAAATGAACAAATGATGGCCTTTATCTTTAGAACGCAACATAAAGCATAAATAAACAAGCATTAAACCTGACCTCGCAGCGGTGCGTTTAAATACACCTGTCCGACTCTCTCTTTAAACCTTGACTGCTCGGTCTCTTTTGTCCGACAACATGTCTTTGACATTCCTGATGGCCATATTTACGCAGTGCAGGGAGGCTGAAATGACTGGCTTGTCTTTGAGTGCCTCTCTCCTCTCTCTATTTATCAATTAATTGGTCTAACGTCTAAGAGCTGCTGATGGGTAAAATCTAATGAGTGAAGTCCAGGGACTGTTGGGGGGCAGAAACAGCCGGACGGTGCTACGGGGTGGAGATCCTATAACGTCATAGGGTTAGATGCATCTTCCTCCTCCCCTTTCTGTTCCTCAGCACACAGCCGGTTCAAAAACCTATTTGTTCAGCTCAGCCCGGCATCTTCCTATCTCGTTACTCAGGACTGATGCAATAGGATGCAATCCGGCTAGCTCGCTCTATCACTCCCTCCCTTCCTCCTTCCCTTCCTCCCTCCCTCCACCGACCTTCTCTTTCTCCTCTCGGCTCACTCATCTCTGGCTTTTTCCGTCGCAGACCATCACTCCAGCTTTTTTTTTTCTCCCTTCTCTTTGTATCTCTCCATCTGCTTGATTGTCCAAAGTTCACCCTCTCTCTCTCTCTCTCTCTCGCTCGCTCTCTCAGCAGATCTCATACTCTGTCCACGCATGGCTGAGGATGCTGTGTTCAGGTGGACCTTTGCAGCTGAACCAGATAAGGCCCATACGGTGTTGGAGAGGGATGCTGGGTACCTACAGTGAGCAATCTTGTTAATGGTGGCCTTTAATTAAACAGCACACCAGGGAGCACCACTGGCCTCTCCATCCCGCCCCACCTCAGACAAGGTCAAACAGCACAGAATGATGATATCATATGGATGGAGAACCTGAGACCTTGAAGTTGTTGGAACTTTATAAACTACATCTCCTTAATTAGCATAACTGTGGCTATAAAGTGCAACATTTGCTAATACACTTGTTTTAACATTGATGGTAATAATGAGAAAACTTTACATAATTATATGGGAAAGTTTTTGTATGTTCCTTCAATACAAAAAAAATACTTTTGGAAGGAAATTACAGTTACACTTTATTTTAAGGTTTCTTTACATTTAAGTTCTGAGTAATATTAAGTTACATGTACTTTCTATTCAACAAACCAGTTCACAAAAAATATATATTAAGCAGTGTTATTTTAAATTGTAATAATATTTCATAAAAGTACTGCTTTTATTGTATTTTGGATAAAAACATTTGGTTTTGGCGAGGTACAAAAAATAGCTTGTCCATTTGTATTATAAATTCAACCATAACAGACCGACTATTTCTTCCAAATATCCCATTCTTAGACCTAGAGGATAATATATAACTTTACATTGCACATGCCAAGATGCCCTATACGTGTGGCACATTAGCAGCAAATTGGGACATATCTTACCTTCGTGAACGTGTCACTAAATGGCACACAAATCTCAGAGAGAGTGGAAATTGGACAGTGTTCATGGTGTATCAGATAAAATTGCAGAAAACAGTGACAGAACATTGGCCAAACATTACCCCTGGGATCACATAGAGCACCGAAACACAGGCTTATCACTGGCTTTTCAGCCCGAGGACAGACAAACATGTCAAAGAGGAAGACATGAACTCACATTGGAATGATGGTACAATCAAGGAAGACAGATTGCTTCAGAATCGCCAGGAATAACTTGCTTGATGTGCCTCTGTGTGAAAATCATTTGAGCTGAAATATCGTTTTATAGTCAAGAGGCATAAGGGTAAATTGTAAATCAGGGAATAATAGAAAAACAAGACAGCACTGTGAAACGAGTTTAACGAGTTGTGTAAAGCGTTGCTTTTCTGCTCACTTTTCTATTTCAGGCTTTTTCTGGTCATTACATTATGGACCTCTAAATGCCCCCAATGAGAATGTAATGTATGCACACAAACATTCTTTGTACAGAGCACAATATGCAGTTAAGAGAGGGAAGTTGCCTTGGTTACTAAGCATATGCGTTTTATCTACAGTAACTTGAGATAGACTAATTGCAAGGTCAGTCCCTGTGGATCAACCTGGGGTTAAGTGCCATGCTCAAGGGCACAGTGGTGACAGGGCAATGCCATAATTCTCTCAACTAGTGAGGTCCTGGACAGCAGGGTAAAAAATAATGATAAGTGCGAGGAATAAAATGCAACTTATAATAAAACCATATAATCAGGAAAATAAATAGATATATGAACGTCATGTAACATTTAGATGCCAGACACTTGCATACTCTTCGGCCTTTGCTACAGAAGGCATGACACATGACAATTTTTTGTTATGATCACTTTTCTCATGCCTCGAGCTTTTCTCGAGCTCATGACTGAATTTGCTGTAGATCAAAACACAACACAGTAGAAGAAATGACTATATAATACAATTTTAATTTGTCTTTTTTGACATCTTTTCCAGTAAAATGTGAAATAAGACAAAGTGCAAACTTCAAAAGTTGTAAATATAACCAAAATTATTGGAGTGCGTTTGACAAGAAAATACTATTTCAGTCTTACTACTTCAATTTACTTGCCATTTCTTTGTAATTATTGTACAATTTACTAGCAATCTTTGAGTGAACATTGTAAATCCTACACCATTTTTCTTCAGTGTATATTGAAGATATAATCTATGAGAGTCCTAATATCTCTTGCAATGCTGCTGCTCAAAAAAATGTATCTTGATGAAGGATTTTAAGTCAAAAATACTAATTACAACAATGTTTAATGTTGAAATTTTACTTGCAGTGTGGTTTCAACATAACAAACTTGATTTTCCTTGTTGTGGACGAAACAAAGGTGATTTTAAAATGCAATATATACTGCATAATGCTGCATAATGGTTTATACTTTAATCAGGCACTTAATCAATAACTCAATATCTGTCATTGACACCAGTGCCACCACTTCCAAATCAATGTCTAATGCTAAGTTAATAGTCATAATTGCTACAGTGATGCTTGCCATTGCCATGCATGTCATTGCCTGCCAGCTTGTGTCAGAAATATATTTGAGAGATATTGATTGATTTGAGGTTGACTAGAGATATGGTAAGCAATGTATTTTTTTTCCCATGTGAGAAAAAGTTGAGATCATGCAAAAGTCGAGAAAACAACTTTTGCAATATTCAAATCACAAGAAGAAAAGTCATGACAAATGTCACATAAAAACAAGACAGAAAAAAATATTAATACTTTCCGTAATGTAATGTAATGTAATGTAATGTAATGTAATGTAATAACACAACATCACATCATATCATATCATATCATATCATATCATATCATATCATATCATATCATATCATATCATATCATATAATGATGTTTGATTTTAAGGACATTTGTATTACTTTTACAATTTTGATACTGTGTTGGGTCACCACTTGATGCACAATGAAAAATCTGATTCTTGAATCAAAACCAGTTGAGAACCTGATCTAGTTTATAGGTCTATATCAAGCCTATAACCTTTGTGTTACCAACCTTAATCCTTAACTATTTGGCTTCCATCAGTACAAAGAGACAGAAAAGCAAAGTGCTGTTATATTGCATTTCTAAGGTTTGCGCTTTCAGAGAAACAATTTCTCAGAGCGGTCAATGAAAGAATTGTCTGACTGGCCGTTTTATGAGGCTGATATTTCAAGGCTGCAATTACAGGCAGCAAGGCCTGATTTTTCTCCATTCTTTCTTTCTTTTTTTCTTTCTTTACTTGCAGCGTAAATCAATGTCTATACGTCGTATGGGCTGCCGACTACAGTGCTTATGCTTTGTGATGTTTCCCAAGATGCCATTCTAATTTGTTTTTCTGTACTGTACAGCACATAATGGGGGTGTGTGAGAGCTGTCTCTCCCGTTCATCTACACTCGTGACAGCTTTTCAGGTTGGGTGCTCCCCATCTCCTCTACATCACTCTTTACTTTTGTTCTTTTTTATGCTGCTTTTTACTCATCTTCCCCTCTCTCCCCTCTTTTATGCCTGATACCTTTCATCCTCACAGTTCCCCCTCGGCTCTTGCATCGTTTGGCTCCCCACCCCCTACCTCTTGCCGGCCCGACCGAGCCCTCTATCTCCTCAGATTGTGTCCCATCAGACGAGTGGGCTTGTGGGTAATGGGTGCGCAAATCCCCCACCACTCACCGCATCTCTCATGTTGGTGAAACCTGTCGGCATGGGAACGCCAGTCTTGATCACCCTTATCAAAGGAAGCCTCGTTCCACTTGCAATGCCTGGAGGTGCTTTAGAGAGGAAAGAGAAGATCTGTCAAATGGCTTGGATGAGCTCAAGATAGACAGGAACAGAGAAGGTATGCTTTTTACCCCTGGGCTACATACACGGGCCAATCATAACCATGAAACGGGCTGCCATGAAAACAGTATATGGCAAAAAGTTGGAAATCTCATTGTTTTCCAGGAGTGTCTGTCAAACTTCACCAAACTGGCAGTTAAAGCTAATTTCTGCCTCATTAATGGCTACAAACATCTTCCAATTTTGGCAAACACAAATGTGGCAAATTCAAAACAGACAATGTGTGTAATCACCTCACAATTGACTGACAAATTTGACTCTATTACAGTGTTTCTTGATTTCTTAAACACTATAACCAGGCTTTTAAACTAAAATGTTAAAACCATAACGCCATTTATCAAAAAGCACACCCATTTCTCTAAACTATAAACACTATTCCCCTGTTTTGACACATAAGTCAGATTCGTTGAACTGTCACTGCAAAACTCTACACACAAATCCCTTTTTTTCTCATTGCCTACACCATGTTGTCATTTAGAAAGCACTAGCATTCAGTGTTGTTCACTCAAGTCAGCACAGCTTCAGCTCAGTTAGCACATAATTACCCAAGTGGAAACACTAAGAGTCAAAATTGATCACACACCAATCAGAACCTTCAATAGATAGATAAAAGGGCCAGAGTCAGTTCATTCAGTTTTGGAACAATGGATCGAGAAAGACATGAAGGAAGAGGTTGAGGACACTGGAGTGGAGGAGGAGGAAGAGTAGATGGGAGTGGAGGAGGAGGTGAAGGAAGAGGATGAGGAAGGTGAAGGGCAAGGCCAAAGAGACAAGCAGTGCCACTCTAGTTGCCCACATGTCTTTGTCCATGGTATGACTATGAGGGAGGCTGGGCAATGAGTACAGCCAAACTTGAGTCGCTTCACCGTCGCCTCAATCATAAGAACCTTCAGGGAGGAAAACAGGTACAGTAGATGTACTTCAGACTGCTCTCTACCGTAACTTTTGAGTGCAGTACACTGTGCTGTTACAACACATACATGTACTGTAGCTGGTGCACTATATACTGTAATAAAAAGAAATGCATCAAATTGCCTCACATACAGAGACGTTATGGATTTGTGTTTACTGTTTTGAGAATACGAGGTATAGTTTCAAGAAGTGCATTTAAGCAATCGAGAAAAACTGGTATAGAGTCAATGCATACATAAAAGGGTCAAGGATAAAGAAAATGTCGTTTTCTTTTTAGTTATTTTTAAGATAATTTAGTTGTTCCAAGTCCTTAGAAATGTACTCTTTGCCGTCATGTTGATTTCATATGGGCCTGATGGGGCTGATGTGGCTGATCATAACTTTTTTTTTAAATCGGTTACATAAAAAGGTATAATTTGAATCCAAAAAGTAAGGCTTATTATTAACTAATTGCTAGTTGGTCAGACTAGTTCTTAAGGCACAGTCTTAACTTAGCGGATGTTTCTGCAACTGGCCCCATATGGTTTTGAAACTTTAATTTTCAAGTTTAATTTGAATACCTGTAAAAATGTCATTTGGTGTAACCCTGAAGTAATAACATCCTAACAACCTTGAATAAAAGGTCAAATATATTTGTATTTTTTTACATTAGATTTAAGACTTAAGATTATTACTACATAATATACAATGTAGCACATAGGCAGTCATGCCAAAGCCTTAATATAAACAGCACCAAAGTTGACAAGGTGAGGAATTTATGACTAAAAGTAAAACAGCAGTAAAACAGTTCGACTTTGGATGACCCACTGGACTAAAACTTTAAATTACAATTTTTTGGACCTCAACATCAGCTGCTGGATATACTGTAGAAATGTGGATATGCCAGAAGTAAGAAGAATGTCTTCAGCACACTATGTTCAAGTACAGGAAGGGTTGTCAAAGTAACACACTAATTTTAATTCAGTGCATATTCAGAGAGAGAGAGAGAGAGAGAGAGAGAGAGAGAGAGAGAGAGAGGGAGAGAGGGAGGAAAAAAACATAAAATTCTCAATACACAAACACAAGACCAAATTAATCACCTCTTATTGCAATCTTGCTTTGATTAGTACTCTGTAATTAAGATGTCAGAGCAGAAGGGTTTGAGAAAACTATGATTGATGTCTACATAGAAGTGAGTCTTCTACATCTCAAAATATTTCATCTGCTCACTTCAGTTTGCTCTGCATTTTGCAAATTGATGTCCATGAGGGTGGAATATCTAAGCCGTGCATGCACAGAAAAGAAAATTATGTCTCCTTATGTGAGCTGCTCTTAATATACATACAGAATTTGTGAGATTTACTTGGCAGTATTGGCAATTTCCAGCAACCCTTTTTCTCTTTTATCGCATGTTTGCGCCAAGCTAAAGTATACTGTCATCAACATCATCCCCTTCGTCATTAATGTCATCTCAGCTATGTGCACAAGAAATCTGCTTGTCTCTGAGGCATATTACATGAGTAAATCAAAAAGCCAGTGACAGCTAGTAGTCAGGCATCATCTGAAAACAACCAATACACATGCCATATTACACTACATTGGCTTCAGGATTAGTTACTAAACAACTGTGTTCAGGAAAACACATTTTCAGATGCTGTCAGAAAGTTCATTACTCCCTGTTGTTGACTGCACCCAGAGGCACTTTTAAAAGGCTATGTATAAAACACTCAGAAAGCCATAGTTACACCTCTGCCTCACTGGACTCCTAAAATAAGAGGCTTTGGTGCAAATTGCCAGACATTGACTTACTACAGCCATAATCCCACTGCGAGAGCACATAAGGGACATTATGTCACACTGTGGTTCAAAAGATAGTTAGTCCTGGTTTAAGGACGATTTCTGGATATTTCCATTTGCACATTTAGCATTTTCTGTGCTGAATCTGCAGAATGGACATTACACATCAAATCAGACAAAATATATAAAAGCATAGTTCACAGCAAAATAAAAATTTTGTCATCATTTACTACACTCACCTTTATTTGGAAGAATGTCCTGGCCAATCTTTTCAATGCAGTAATTGAAATAAAGCTGAAATTAAAATGAGAAAATTAGAAATGTTGCACTTGAACAGTTGCAGTACTAAAATGACCAGAACTAAACTGAAATAAATAAATAAATAAATAATAATTAAAGCGGCAAATACGCTAAATAGTTTATATACTGTATGCTAAACTAAAAATATAAAAACTAAAGCTAATTGAACATATTACTAAAGTAATATAAAATATTACAAATAATATTATATAAAATGATATTATATAAAATATAGTATATCGATAATATTAAAGGTGCACTATGTAACTTTTTTTATTCAAAATTAACAAAATTGAAATAATGAGTCAATACACCACCAATCCAAAAAGTGTTTTTGTCTTACCTTGATTCACTATGGTAAGCCCGTTATACTGTAAAGCCGCCTTTCCACTGCACACGACAAACGACAGCCGTTGAACCAGAAGTAATTAATTTATCATGGAAAGTAGTATGGGAGCTGCGTGGAGTTCCGTTCATATGGAAATTTCGAATCTGATTTGAGCTTCGGATGCGTTCAAATATTTTACCTTCTGCGGCTAGACCGTTGGCCTATGCGACCGGCTGACCGGATGTGATGTATTCTAATCAAAACTATAAAAGCCAAGTTGGAATTACCAATTTAATTTTAATTTTACCAATTTAGTGTTATCAATTTAACACTTTAACATTATTCTGTAAACACTATTTCTGTAAAATGGCAGTTATTAATAATTATAGCAGAAATAATTATTTTATAATTATTAAATCAATATTTATGTTGATTAGCTCTATAAAATCTACTATGTTTTTATTTTAGATGTATTGAGGTTAATTTGTTTTGTGTGGATATATTCATACATGCATTACATTAATTAAAATGATACATTTTACCAAGGCGAATAAGCCGGGGTAATGGTTGCTTCACGTCCAATTTCAAAGTTCGGTGTGACTGCTGCTAGGGGGCGAAATGCGACAATCATATGTGAATGTCATGTGCAGTGGAAAGGCGGCTTAAGTGTTTTTATTTTAGACAGAGCAGAATACTTTTCATGGGGGAATTGTGTTTTTATGTCAGTCGTCTGTAGCCTCGTCCTACCAGACTCTCGTACATTTCATTTGTACAGAGAGTCGGGCCACTCTCCATTGACAAGTGTTAACTTCCTTGAAGGCGGGTACTCTGTTGAAGTTTAAAACTATTGGATCTGCCCAGAGCCAATGCTAACGTTTGGTCGTGACGTAACCCTACAACTCAAACTTGCGCACGACATCAACATCATCGTTCTCAGCCACTCCCTCTGTTCGCTGATAGGACAGCCAAAAAATTGGTCGGAGAAAACCCAAGAATATACCGCAAACCCAGACACCCAGAACCCAGAAGGAAAATGAAAATTGAGCGGAAGTACGTAGGAGGGCGGAGCCAAGCTAACTCGTCTGTGCATGTCTCATCATATTCGTAAATAGAGAAAAACTGCTCCGGCTACTTTGATGCACATGCGAGTGGTATAGATTAGTTGTCACAGCGAGCTAGAAAGGTTGACATGGAGCGCACTAAATCTCGAACCTCCAGGGAATCACCTGTTTAAAAAAAAAAACACCGAACATTGGAGCTTCTCCATGCAAAAAGAAAATGCGACAGATCATGTAATAAAACAAGAATCAACATTGGCTTGGCTTTTCGGAGAACTGCAGGGTTTTTATTACTCAACACGTGAGTAAGGTATTATATTGAACAGATAAATTGACATATGTAGCTCTCTTACAGGGTTCATTGTAAAGCATTATCTATTATGAAGGGTCATTTTATCATGTGTTGTTGTAGCTGTGCTGGAGTTTATTTTCAAGGAAGTACCGTGTCTATTACAGTTTTTTACTCAATTGCTTATACACATTTCTTGAAATTATGCCTCCTTTTCTTGAAACTCTAAACACAAATCCATAACGTCTCACACATTTCCCCAAACTTCCTATTTTCAGGTCAAAATAAAGCTCTCCACGCAAAACCATTCAATCTTGCTGAAAAAAACAAACTTTGCCCTCAGACAGGACACATAAGCCCTCAAAAACACACACAATACTACAAAAAACGGTAATACGTTAGTTATGTTGCTTGTGATTCTCAACCACAAAAACCTTTTCACATGACGAACACAACAAAAGATACAACAAATGTATACATTTACAAATGTTTTATTCCTTAATGTACTGTACAGTACAATACACCAAAACAACAACAACAACAACAACAACAACAAAAATACTCTGCCCCAGCATCCCGTCTTTGGTCTGCACAGGCCAGAGAATCTTGTCAGCAGCGTGGGTAAAATCCTCTTGCATGCCTGATCCACCCCTGGCATGCATCAACTGAAATATCTAGGTAGGCTTCTTCCATTTCACCGTCTCTGTGTCCTACAAAAATTGAAGTACTGATTGCTGTAACACATCCTTTTTACAAAATGGAAGCATTCACTAACTCTGTATGTGAGGCAATTTGATGCATTTCTTTTTATTACAGTAGTATAATGAAATCGCTAAATGTACGTGTTGTAACAGCACAGAGTGCAGCACTCAAAAGTTACGGTAGAGAGCAGTCTGAAGTACACCTACCTGTTTTCCTCCCTGAAGGTTCTTATGATCGAGGCGACGGTGAAGCGACTCAAGTTTGGCTGTACTCGTTGCCCAGCCATGGACAGGGACATGGTCAACTAGACTGCTTGTCTCCTTGCCTTTGCCCTTCCTCGTCCTCTTCCTTCACCTCTTCCTCCACTCCCTACTGGTCTTCCTCTTCCTCATCGTCCAGCTCCACCTCTTCCTTCACCTCTTCCTCCTCCTCTTCCTCGCTGGTGTCCTCTACCTCTTCTATCATGTCTCTGTGGATGCATTGTTCCAAAACTATCTATTAAAGGTTCTGATTGGTGTGTGATCAATTTTGACTCTTAGTGTTTCCACTTGGGTAATTATGTGCTAACTGAGCTGAAGCTGTGCTGACCTGAGTGAACAATATTGAATGCTAGTGCTTTATACATGACAACATGGTGTAGGCAATGAGAAAAAAAGGGATTTGTGTGTAGAGTTTTGCAGTGACAGTTCAACGAATCTGACTCATGTGTCAAAACAGGGGAATGGTGTTTAAAGTTTAGGGAAATGGATGTGTTTTTTGATAAATGGTTGTTATGGTTTTGAAATGTTAGTTCAAAAGCCTGGTTATAGTGTTTAAGCAATCGAGAAAAACTGTAATGGGTATAGCTACAGTAATGTCAGCTAAAGCTAGTCAGCTTAAGATCCTTTCCAGCTAAACTGGTTATATCTCTTAAGCCTAGTAGTTAATGTTTTATGAGCAGTCGGATAACCATATTCATCAGCACAGTCTGGCAGAGCCGAAGCACAACCAAAACAATGTTCTTCTGTAAAGTACATGCATTTTTGTGTTCTAACTGCTAGAGGGCCAAAAGTTACATAGTGTATGTAAAATAACACTTCTCTGAAGTCATAGGGTGACAAGGGTGACAAGTCAAGGGTGACACAAGGGTAAGTCATTATTCACAAAATAAATAAATAAATTGTTCTTTGTGAGAAAATGAATTGTTTAGTTCATGAATCACTGACTCAAGGATCCAGTCACAGAGGTTAATAGTTCACTGGAGAGGAAGATTAGCATTAAATAATTAGGTAAATATCCATCTGTTTCTCAACCTAATCTATCGTATGACTTCAGAAGACTCGGAACAGTCATATAGACCAATTTCATTTTTGTTGCTTTTTGATGCTTGAAAGCTCCAGAATACATTCAACGTAATTGCATGGAAAAGAGCGTCCAGGGCATTTATTTCTTTAGTGTAAAGAGAAATAAAGTCATACAGGTTTGAAGTGACTTGAATGTAAATGTAAATGATGACAGAATTTTCATTTTTGGGTGAACTATCCCTCTATTCCATGTAGGCCTGACTTAAAAGACAAGAGGGAGAGATCGATTTGAAAAAAATGTTGAAGAGTTATAATGTGTAGCCTGAAATGCGCTAAACTATTAGCACTATTATCAAAGGACATTAGTGAGTACTAAAGTGGGATATTATCTTTGATTCCACAGGACTCTAATTGTGAATGTCAGGACTACAAAAGCCATAAACACATGCTGCACATATGCAAAGTAAAAAACATGTCATGCCATCATCTTCACTGACCTCTCTAGCGTTGCTTTTCCTGTCCTCGTCCGTGTGCGACCGCTCTGTGTGAAAGGCGGTAATTTGATCATTTGACATATGCTGCTGTCAGATGATGTTTTCTTCTGTCTCTCAGAGTGAGTGCCTTGAATTTATCTTCTCGCATGAGCCTGACCTCATCTCTCAACCTGTTGTCTTCTACCCCTTCATAATTACCCGAGCAGGGGGGCATAGCCAGCATTTCACACACCTGCCTCTCAGTGTTTAACAGAGCATGAATGAGTCTTTAAATGCGTGCTATTTAAGTGCACACGTTTACCTCAGGCTTTATTTTGACCATGGTTTCAGTGGCATTTCTGTATACCTGTACCTGAAAAAATGCATGAACTACAGTGAATTCAAAACGTTTTTGAACACTTTTGGACACTTAAGATATAAAACAAACAAAGAAACAAAAAAAAAGTGAATTTGAATGCACAGCTATAAACATCAAAACAAGTGGCATCAGCAAACTATAATACATTATGTATTATTTGAAAAAAGTGCTATTTCTTTTAAATAAATAACAGTTGGTTTGATATATATATATATATAATACAAAGACAATTTTTTAAGTGTCCAGATACTTTTTGGAGCCACTTCACATTTTTCAAATGAGTTGAGTTGAGGCTCTAGTGAACCAGAAAACTAAAGCTTATATAATCACGGAAAATGTAATAATTATGCGCATAAAAATCAATCCATGAGGACATAAACACAACATTTGGCTGCTAAAGAGCCGTATTTATTAATAATTCAATATTCAGACCTGTTCTGCCTCACATCGGTTGAAAGCACAGTCAAATCAATGAAGATAAACAGAATTAGATATGGGGATATAAAGTATAGTACCGTGACTTGGCTTAAATACATACAGACAGAAAATGCCATATTCCTGTGGGAAATCTCCAGCCGATCAGTAGCAATCCCTGTCCCGAAGGAATGAATGGGTTTTCCATTTGGATGTGATCTCTGTGATTCTGCATTTCTCAGCGCACTAAATTCCCATCAGGCACCACGTCTGGACGCTGGTTTGCAGCCGTTTACATAAGCATGGCACATCGACAGCAGAGACAAGAAAAAGCATACATAAATATCACAGTTATGATTAAGTTTAGATGGTAATTTTTAAGTTTATCAATGACTTCATCAACCCTGATTACAACACACTTAGATGCTAATATAGCTGTGAAGAACATCAGTTGTAAACATACACTTTAAAAGTAAAGCGTATATATTTTTTTAAATGTTAAAATGCCACATTCCTGTATAATGTGTGAGACAACTAGTGATGTCAAACATATACATTTTATAGTAATTTTACTACTGCAGTGTAAAATAATTAATATATTTATTCAATAATATATATTTTATTTTATAGTGCAGTTAAATTATTATTATTATTATTATTAAGATTATCTCCCTCAGAGCTATAGGGCCCGAGGAATCTCATGGAAAATACTTGGTCAAAAGCACAATGTTGTGGCATTTTTTCCCTGTGGTATTGAAAATGGTATTAAACATCAACATTATTCAAGATGTTGTATCAAAATAACAGGGAAGCTATTTCCATGAAAATCATTATAACATTAGCTCAACTTCAACCAATGATGTGAGGTTAGGGTGAGACTAACTTATCGTCTGTCCAATAGCAGAGAAGGGTTTTGAAAACCTTTGAAAAGTCATTATTTTTGCAGTTGTGTTGGAGAAATGACACGCTGTGTAAGTGTGTTTGTTGTAGTGAAAGCTCAATAATGTTCACCATCAGTGGGCACATGGATGGCTTTATGCTTCAGTGTTTACACCCAAACAGTCCATTTATGCCTGATGCCTGAGGTATTGTGCATGTTTTGAAAGCTAGATGTATGAAATCTATGTATTCATTGATTTATATGGCCTAATGCCAACACTATGAGACACTAGCCAATTCTCGATATACATTTAGCTTCGCAACTAAGCTATCAAGTCATATTTCAATTGACTTTGATAAATTAAGAGAGAATTACTGATGGTATTTGGTTTAAATACAAAAGCAAGGAACCATGTCCTAAAGAAAATGTATTTTACAATAATATTCCTAAAAAATAAATAAAAAAAACCCTGATAAGCATAAAATCAAATCCAATGCCACTCCACTTTATTGCATTTGGCTCTGTGAAAAAGCTCCATGGGGTTTTGTCTGGGGAAACATAAGGAGCCTGCAGTACAAAACTCACAGGCTGCAATACAAGGCCACTCCATGTGCACACATTTGAATGCGAGCCTCAATTTGAGCCACTTACGAATCAAAAGCAAAGAGTCTAGTCTCCAGCAAGGCCAGGAAAGCTCTATGCATCCAAATTGCTTTGAGAGGAAGGGAGCATCTGGTCCATTGAAATCAACTTAATGCATGTTTGCCAAAGGGACCGTCTGGCAAAATAGTGCTTTTTTTTTTTTTTGGTAGAGTCCCCTTCTCTCCCCTCCATTTGCACCTCTGCAAGGGTTATATGAAAAGGCATGTAGGCTGATGAAAATTAAGCTTTTATATTGAGAGATGAAGATGGAGCGAACAAAAATCGAATGGTAAAGATCTATCAAAGGATTTGGATCTGCAGGCCTCGCAGAGGGACAAAGTGCAACCTTGCATTTCAGGGACTGTACTGAAAAACCTGTGTGATCCTGACAGCTGTCCAAGGTTGGGATCAGATCTCAGGACAATGGTCAATGCTGAATCAAAATCATTCCCTGAAGGTACTAGGTGTTACTCTGATCCGTCTGAATGACTTTCTTGCCCTGTTGTTGAAGTTAATCTTCGCCGCTCTGTTGAGAATGAGTACATGTTTCAACCTAATATCGATCACATCCAACACCTGAGTCTACAACAGCCAGCAGAAACACAACAGAACATCAATTTCCAAAAGTGTATGTCCAGTGCGCACCCACACCCACTCGTACGTTCTTCCTGTGCTGACCTCAAAGGCAGGGCAGAGCGCAGCTTGAAACTGGTTGCTCTTGGCAGGACACAGGGAGTCCAGGCAGGGTGAGCCAGCCTCCCTGAGCCTGCTGCTCCAACAATAACGCTGTGTGTTTGGTTTGGCCTTGGTCTACAGCCCCCCCCCCAAGCCCTAAGACTTAAATCCCCACAGCCGTCCAGCATGTGGCGAGGAGAGTTCTGATAGTGCCGCTAAGAAGGGACTCCATACCACAAGGGCTGATGGAAAATGTAGTCATTCGGACTGTCAGAACACTAACTTGTGAGTTATGCTGAGGCCATGAAGCTAATAAACTAGGGCTGTGCTGCTGTGTTACTTGTGAAATGATTTAAATGTGTGTAATATAATTATATTCATTTAAATCAGTAATGCATGTAACAAATTTGATTTTATAACCGTTTCATTCTTTTCTGTCCTATTTCCAAGAATAGTCAAGAGCAGCAGCAGCAAAGATGATAAGTGTCAAGAGTCAAGTGGAATTTGAATGAAACATAAAAAATAACACCTGTTTCTTAATTAATAAAGTTATTGTAAGTGAGAAAAAGTGTTTGTCTAAAACTAACTAAACATTTGGTTAGTGTCACAAAGTTAAATTATGCAACTACATGAAAGTTTGGGTTTAGTAAGATTTTTTGAAAGGAAGAAATTACTTGTATTTAGCAAGGATGCATTACATTGATCAAAACTGTAAGGTAAATACTTATTATAGCAAAAAAATGGTTACACACTTTGTGGCCGTTTACAGGACACCATTTTCAAGTAAAAACGGAAGACTTTTTTGCGTTTTGGCCGCGTTTTGGGTGCCTGAAAACGTAAACGTGGATCTGTGTGACATGGAAGACTGTTCCGTTTTAAGCATATTGTTGTCATGTAAACATGCCCTGAATTTTAAGGTGTCAGTATTACAGTGTAATTATACATTTAAGTACTGAGTAGTAATCAACTACATGTGCTTACTATAGGGTTAGGATTAGGATGAGGGTTTGGTTCAGGGTTAATTGCATGCAATTAGGCATAATTTATAGTTATTTCTACAGTAACTACATGTAACATCTGTAACAATGACACTGTAAAATAACATTTTACCCAAAAAAATTAATGTAGACTTTATGTTCACCAAAGAATCCTGAAAAAAGTATCGTACTTTCCACAAAATATGAAGAATGTTTAGAATTATTTCTGAAGGATCATGTGACACTGAAGCCTGTAGTAATGATGGGAAAATTCAGCTTTGCCATTACAGGAAAAAAATACATTTTAAAATATGTTCAAATAGAAAACAGTTAGTTTAAATTGTAATAATATTTCACAATATATATCTGTTTTTACTATTTTTTTTTTATCAAATATATGCAGACTTATAAAATAAATAAATAAAGATAAAGACAAAAAAAACAAAAAAACAATACTGATCCCAAAATGTTGTGCAGCAAATCTATATTATTTTCATATTTGTATTAATAATTAAATGTATCGCATAATATCATATATTAAAACCAAAAATATCAACCAAAAAAAAAAAAAAAAATCACTTACACCATCTTTAAAAATAGGAACTGAATGCATTACAAATGAATACACTACAGCTTGAAAGCAAAATATATTCAGAGGTAAAATTAACTATAAAGAACTTAATTGTACCAGGCTTAAATAATACATGTTGCCCCCCAAAATCTTGAGTTTGAAAACAGTGTATGCACGTAGGCTACATCTTCAACTCAAAACTAAAAATGTAAAACCGTCTAAACGAGAGTAAACAATCTTTCTTCTCCCGTACATACCAACACTAAACACAGTTCACATGTGCATAAAATATCGCTCATCTTCACAACAAATTATTACAAAACCTGCCTGTTTTCACATGTATTGCTGTGCGGTGTTCATTAAAAAGGAATATAAATGGAAGGTAAGATGATGTTGGAGGCTGCTGACCCCGTGGCCTGTGTGTAATATCCCCAGTGTGTGTCGAACCCCCCTCCTCCTCGAGGGAGCAGTCAGATTAGGCAGTGCAGCTCTGCAGAAGGCCTCTAATCACTCTGCATTAGCATAACAAAAGAGGGAGAGCGGCTGGCCAGTGCAGCCGCGCGCCACACAACCCATTACTGGCAGCCTTTATTACAATTATCACGTCCATAGTGCCTGCACTACCGCTGACGGGCAGAGAGTGTGTGTGTGAGGGGTTTTAGAGGGGTTGTGTAAAGAGTGTGTGTGCATATACAAGTGGCTGGGTGTGAGTGGGAGTGTGTGCAGCTGTGTGTGTAGTGTGTAGTTTGAGCGCGAGTGTGTGTGTATGTATATTCCATGAGTTCTCAACGCCGGCTCTGTGTAATTCTCATCACGTAGTCTCATTCTCTCTTTGTTGGCTTGGCTGGAACGCATGAAAGGGAAGGTTGCGTGCACCTGATTTTGTGCCATCCGCACTGCCTCTCCCACCCCTTGCCGTCTAGATTCCCGTCTGAGCCCCCTCAAACACACACACACACACACACACACACACACGCACACATAAAATTCCTGCTCCCCCAAAGCTCTGAGCCCTAGGCTATAGAAATAGGAACACATTAATTATTTTTCAGGGTTGCGATAACAATAAGCGCTGCTCTGGGATGCTAATAATATGATGACTCATAAGTCAGATTATTATAATTAATAATGATTATAGTGACACTCCAAATAACATGCAGCCATCAACCTAATGAGAACATGCATCAACCTATATCTGCATCGACTTTTCTAACCGATCACTGCTGCCTCTCCAGGCATATTTTTAGAGGTTACCTAATGCGTCAACAAAAAGAGAACAGAAGGGAAAATTCAAATGGATGTTTATTTATATATTTATTATTTTCAATCTGCACTGGAGGAAAATCAGCAGGGAAAATAACAATCAAAAGCAATAGTCTTGGGACACACTGATATTTCATTTGAAGTTCATGCAATTGGCAGCAGTTGACCCATATACTGCTGTTACAGAGCAAAAATGAAAACTTTGAACATCTAATTATGAATTTCTATGTATTTTCCCCCCTCCCGTATGGGGAAAAAAACTAAAGTCAAAAAATAGAAAAAAACTATGTTTTGAACATGTTTGGTTCACAGTTTGTATGGCTGCTTTGAAGCAAACCGGATAAACTAAAGCTGACCCACATAACCTTCATATAGCCATGACTCTGTGATAAAGCACCTCCCTAATTTCTGGTGACTTTGTGATAACTGCCACCCCGTGTGAAACCGCCTCTGAGACTCAAGCCCAAGTCACTAACCTGTGTGTATTCATGATTGCTTGTTAGCAATTGTGTGTCCAATGGTAATGAAGTCTTTTGTGCCATGTGATTGCAACATCAATCAAAAATACACAGCCCTGATTGCTGCCGGTTCCCGTTCTCGATGCAAAAGGCAACAAAGTGAAACACTTGCGCAAACTCAACATAATCACATGTCAGCCGGCACAAAGTCATACGAACACATGAGAACTCAACATAATCACATGTTAGCTGCCAGAGTGAACTATTAAACAATGATGGGGAATGCTGGTAACCAAGGTTACTTTTCAGAAGAACAATCACACTTCAAATGTAATGCGCATGCAGGAACTCAAAGACCTTCATAGTAGAAAGGAGTATTGGCTCCAGATTAAACCATGCAACAAGCAAAAAAAGATCTAGCAGAAAAAATGAAAAGAACACATTTAACACGAGTTCTGTCAAATCGTGATTTCTGTCAAATCGTGTGTGTGTGTGTGTGTATGTGTGTGTATATCTTTTTTATGTTAGATGCGATTAATTGCGATTAATCGATTTTACAGCACTAATTACACATATCCTACATTTACACCACACACAATTTAACACAGCACCTTTTCATTTTAGGGCAAACTGGCCCTTTATGTGTGTAGTGAGAGCTGCGCCTAAAATCATTATTTGTTAAATTATCAGCTGAAACTTATTTTTATTTAAGCTGGACAGCCTGTTGAGATCAAACTGCTGTATATGCATCGTCAGTATTCTGCTGTAAAGGTCACCAAATGTTATGTTTGTTTATTAGACAAAAATGTCCATTTACAAATGTTACCCTGCAGTGATGCAATCAGGATCACACATATAGCATCACACTTGATTAGGTAATGTTCTCTTTAGTAATGTTCTCTAAAATAAATAGTAACATTTAAAATTGTGTTAGACGAACATACAACCAAAAAGTTTCGGGGACTAAATATGTTATGAACAAAGAATAAATAAATAACATTAACGTTATTGAGAACATTATTAAAGACCAGATAAGTTTGAATGAACGTATACTGGAAGAATGTTTGTTCATAACTTTGAGAGAACCTTGCTAGAACGTTACCCATAGTTCTGAGAACATTCCCTGTTAGCTGGGAAATATCTTCCCTTCGCTGAATTAGCAAGCGGAAAAACTGAATGCTTCTCTAGCGAGGAAACGGATCTTAAATTACCTAAGGCTTGCTAAAAGAAAAGCCTAGTTTCTTCTAGCATGAAGGCATTAGTCTAGACTTGTTTATGATAATTAGTACGTATTTATGGACTAGCATTGCCGGGATGTTCACCAATAAAAGCTGGTTAAAATGCTTGACCAGGATGGTGAAAGTCTTGAAGATATATAGCATGGGAACCAGACCCAAAACATAACTTATTCAGGGTGATAGTGATTTATCCAAGACAAATATTTTGTTGGTCCTGGAATAACATTCATGTTAAGCTAAAATAGTCCCTCAACCTCAATTCGAACCAATAAATAAATAACCAAAAAATCAGAAGGAAATTCTATACAGTTTGATAAGCATGTTCTTTAATCCATCACTGTAACTCTGAACCTAACATTTGTTGTTTCAAGACCAACAAGTCTAAATGTTTCCTACTTGGAAAAAAACATTTAATTTTTTTGCAGTATAAGATGGAAGCAAATAAACATGTAGAATGAGGGCACACATTTATCAACCGCAATCAACCATTCAAGGAACAGTGATTCGGATGCCGGCCAACATCTCTGTGTTATGGCACTTGGTGGTGAAGACTAGTGTACTGCATAAAAGGTGTAGCTCAACCTCTTGTCTCTGAGCATCCCATCCCCTCTCTATCAACAAAACCATAGCATGTGATTTCAGAAGCTTGGGAGTGATGTGCGTGTACACACTCAACAAAAGCACAGCACATGGACAGAGCAGCCCTCGCACAAGTACTGCGTGTTCCCCAAACCAAAGGAAAACAGCCATGAAAAACAGCCAAGTATAGCCATGGTAAAAGGCAACACTAGTGTCATCAGTATAACAGGTGGACAGAACAGAACAGAAGAGAACAGAACAGAACAGAGACCAAACAACTGTTCTATGCATAACTAGAACCTAAATGTTCTCTGCCTTCAGAAGAACTGTTGACAGTGCACTCACAATTAATCAGTTCTACATTCAAAATATGAGATATTTGAGATATATAAGAAGATATTTTCATAAAGATGATTGTTCGGCAAAAAATGTAATATAATCAAATAAATTAAATTAGACTACAGGAGTTTCAGGCAGATTTATGCCAGATTTACCTCTCCTGACATTCTGAGAAAAAGAAATTGCGTCCAGGGCATCAGTCGGTTCCGATGTTCGGCCCAGATTATCTGGAAATGTGAGGCGTTTACAGATCAAATCTTAAACCTCCCAATCTGCTCGCGGACACATCGGGGCTGCCCCGACAATATTGAACATGTTTGATATTTAGGATTTTAAATCAGGATGATTAGGACCAGAGCCAGACAGTTACTGAGTACATTTACTTGAGAACAGTACTTAAGTACAATTTTGAGGGATCTGTACTTTACTCGAGTATCATTTTTGGGGAGTACTCATGACTTTACAGTACATTTGAGAGGCAAATATTGTACTCTTTACTCCACTACATTTCTATCCATAACTGTGAGTACCCGTTACTACTACTAAAAAAAAAAATTTAAAAAAAAGGAAAAAAGAAACATCTCGGAAACCCTCTCAAAAGTGATTGGATTGTGCAGGTGCCACTGATTGGGACAGCCTATCAGCAATCACCTTCAGCTTTCCGCCAAAGTCAACTCCATGGTCAGATTTAGATAAGAGACGAAACCATGGACGAAACAATGGATGAAGACACAGCAGGTCCATCCCGGGAGCAATATTTTTTTTCCCAGGATGGTAGGGGAAGACTCATGAATATTCATTAGGGAAGTCATCCCTGATTGGTCTTAACCCCAGTGACGGGTAGGTTTAGGGGCGGGGTTATGGAGGTCATAAGACCCCCAGTGACGGGTAGGTTTAGGGGTAGGTCATCAGACCAATCAGGGATGACTTCCCTAATGAATATTCATGAGTCTTCCCCTACCATCCTGGGGAAAAAAATATCGCATCCTGGGAATGTGCCAAGCCGTGGCCCCACCTCGCCAGACTATTTCAATTTTCTGAACAAGTTAATGATAGTTTTCGCTTCAAGTGTTTGCTGTGTTTACCAATGTAAGCACTGTGGCAGTAGTAATGCAATATTTAGAAAATGTACTCTTGTACTCTTGATACTCAAGTACTTTTAAAAACAAGTACTTTAGTACTTTTACTTAAGTAGACATCTGACTGTAGTACTTTTACTTGTACTTGAGTAAAATTTAGCAAGGGGTATCTGTACTTTTACTCAAGTAATGTAGCTGTGTACTCTGTCCGCCTCTGATTAGGACTATGATTACATCAGTACTTTTATAATAGCCAATGAGAGACAAGTCTACAAGGAGACAGAAGTGACAGAACGTTTCAAAATGGTGACCGCGAAACAACAAGCAGCTGTACGGGTCCAATGGACAACGGAGATGGAGGAAAGGCTGGTCGAAATGTGGCAAAAACACAAATGCCATCCATTTTCTTTGCATCCGCTTCCCCGTGAGATCACGTGAGGTAAAGTGAGATCTGTGAAGATTATCCTTGAGCTTATCTCAAATAATATTGCTTTAATGTCAAAAACCACACAAAATCATATGTGCAACTGAAATGATGAATTGGAAAGGTAAAGCAAAGGTCATCTACCAGTCCAATGGTAAATCTTATATAAGTACTATTAAAATGTTGTTATGTCAGCAGAGAAATCAGCTTCAGGCCATTATTCACCAATTCCCAGCCGTGAACATGAGAGATGACATCACCAAAACAATAAAACATAAATAAACCACTTTCAAACCAAGGTTATTGACAATTGAAAAAATAATAACATTTTAAGCAGCATATACTATTATTAATTGTTGTTTTTCGAGGCGTGTTTAGGGCATGAGACTTATAAAGCACCATGATTACCAAATTACCCTCTCTTGTCAAGGCTATAGTGTAGTGTTATTAGGCCATGTCAAGAGCTTCTACTATACATGCTTGAGTATGTACTGAGGTGAATTATGATGGCTATAGGTCCCATCTACTTCAATGCCTTTCTTAACAATGTAATCTAGATTAGCTATCCCTTAAGAGCCACAGGTATTAAGAACAAAAATCGTAAGGCCTGTGTTTTCTCTCAGCGAGGCATTAATGAGAAGTTTCATGGTGTGAAATACCTTTTGGGTATATGCTGAGGGGTTGATAACAATAAATGTCCACAATTAATTCAAAGCTTTATGTAGCGAAAATAACTTGTGTTTTTACATGAAGATTACAATAGCAGCACCAAGTTAAGGAGCAGAAAAACAGTCTCACAGTATTGTGTATATATGTAAACTGTGGAAGCCCTCCAGGCAGATACACAGCAGGGACCGTGTCCACCGTAGTCACAGACTAATTGTGTGATTGGACAGGCAGGAGCGTTGGGGGAGCGTTGGGGGAGCGTTGGGGAACATTGGCAGAACGCTATGCCCAGGGCATAAATCTGAGGTTCTGCTCTGAGAGCTTGTGACAGCACTGGCCCACATATCAGCTCCAAGCCCATCAGTCTGAATAATAATCCACGGGGCCTCTTCGGAGTGAGGAGGGGGGTTCATCCTGCACCCCACAGCAGGGGACTTCAGGTTTATATAAACTTCATCTTGATACATTTCAAATAACAGAGGATAGCTGGGTAATAACAGTGGCAGGAGTCACTGTGTACGTGTGCACCCAGCTAAAGATGAATTCTGAAAGGACATGTTGATTATGGTAACATGCTTTGAGAGGCAGACACCTTCTCTCTAATCCAACAACAGATACAAGGTCTCAGACACCCTTCCAGCCGGTACATGAGGCCATGGGGTGTGTCCTAAAATCTCAGAGCCTTAATGTTCCCCATGGCATTAAAACTGGAGAATAACAAACAGAGGCTGCTGAGATGGGGTGGATGGCAGGAGGTCTCCATTTTAAAATGGACATTAGTGGAAGGAAGATGGATGGGATAACATCAGTGTTGGGAAAGTTCACTTTCTACATGAACTAGTTCAAAGTTCAGTTCACAAATTTTAAAATGAACTAGTTCAGTTCATAGTTCATACTCAAAATTTTGAACTAATGGCGCTTTTCCACTACACAGTACCAGCTCGGCTCGGCTCGGCTCGGCTCGGCTCGGCTCGACTCGACTCGGCTTTGTTTGGTTTTCCACTGTGTAAAAGTTGTAACTGTACCTGCTTCCAGGTACTTTTTTTCGTACCACCTCCGGCGAGGTTCTAAGCAGGCTGAGGCGAGCTGAGGCGATACTAAAATGTGACGTGAAAACAAGGCAGACTGCTGATTGGTCAGAGAGAATCGTCACTATTCACTGCGTCATCATTGCACGCGCCAGAAGGAGTATCCTGAATAAAAAACAGCAAAAACAAAAACAAAAACATCCAAAAACAGCATACACTCGATTTCCTCCATTGTCCTGTGTGTGTGGGTAGCGGGTGTGTCTCGCGCGTCTCGCGTAAAAGATTAAGTCATGGCAGTTTCCTGCGGCGTCGCTATGACGACCAGGTACTATTGTGGAGGTACTATCTGCAATGGAAAACGGAGCGAAAAGCGAGCCGAGCCGAGTCGAGTCGAGTTGAGCTGGTACTGGTAATGGAAAAGCGTCATAAGTTCACAGTTCCAAAAATGAACTAGTTCATAGTTCTTTTTTTCCATGTTGCTGCGAGATATTATTTTTCAAAATGATTGCCACTGCCCATATAGAACAACAGACAATTATTTTATCAGTTTTAACACTGAAGCTATGCGTCAGATTTTTTTCCCATCCTCACCGACCTTGTCATAAAACTCGTTTAAATGATCATACGACGCCTCCTTGCTGCTTTTTGTTTTGATTTGTAACGTAAGTGATGAGTCGTTCATGAACGATCCATTCATTGCGTCTGTCATGTGACAAATGAACGAAAGACTCGGAAGGTAAAGTAATTATTTATGTTCCCTGTAAACGATTTTTGACTGCATTATAATGATTTCTTAATTCAGAATATGATCAAGATTGCGTAGGTGGATGTGTTATGGGAATTTGCCAGTTAATAGTATAACATTTAAAGCCCCTTAAATGAACGAAATGAAAAAAGATTTGTTCATTTTGATGAACGAGATCGAACAAATCAAATCAAAATCAAATCAAGTATATTTGTATAGCGCTTTTCACAATACAGATTGTATCAAAGCAGCTTCACAGTATTAAATTAAAATAAAATAATAAAACAAGGTTTGTTTCTAGTGGAATTTATTGATTGATAAAATTAAATTAAATATCCCCAAAATATCCACAAGAGAGTCAGTAAACACTGGTGGTTGGTGTTGCAAGATTTGGTGTTTTTTCCGCTACATATTAAGGCCGGTTTACGGTGTGTTTTAGCCGGGTTTTCGACTGGAAGGCTCTATAGAAATCTGGCACTCTATTGAACGAAGTTAAACTGAGAGAGCGTGGCGTTCACAGACACCAGAATGAACGAGATCACAGTAACGTTCATCAGGCAGTAATAAAGTACGTTCAGTTCACGTTCACCCAAAATATGAATGAGTTCATGAACTACCGTTCAATGAACGCATTCAGGCATAACACTGGATAACATACACCCAGCACTTTCACATCAGTATGTTTTGCTTGGTTCTTTCGGACTAGTTGAGGAAGAGGAGCATGAAGTGCATGAAGTGAAAAAGAAAGAAGATGAGTCATCTTCCTTCAGATTTTAGCTCCAAACTGCTTCCACACACCTGCTTGGAAGTTTCGAGCAATGCAGAAGACATTAACTGGTTCAGGTGAGTTTAATTAGGGTTGGACCTAAACTCTGCAGGAAATTTGCCCTAGGAGTAGAACTGGACACCACTGGTGAAGATGCAGTTGGGACAATTGAGAGAATGGAGGAAAATATTGATAGAAGAATTAACTGCCATACAACCCCCAAGAGATAGAGAAGCAAATCATAGCATTCTCTAGGGTTCAGACAACAAGACTGATGTCCATCTTGTTTGTCATTCACTGTTTGCCCCTATTGTTATCTTCTCACTGCAACACAAAGCAAAAAGAAAGTCCTTAGGCATAGCCCTGTTGTTTACTGTAGGGAGATGACTAATCTGACAGATTACCTTTTTATACACCACCTTTGTATGCTCTCTAATCTATATGCTGCCCTATCAAGGTCCCTTAAAGATTGAATTCTCTCTTTTACTCTTCGTTTAATTGTGTGTCTCTTCACCAAGGCCATTTTAAACATCAGGAATAAGGAGATTACGCTCACACCCTTAAAACCAGACTTGTTAATCTAATCCCTTTATCTGTCTACAATAGGTGGATGGCTGCAGCAAGTGATCTGAGACGTAACACAAGGACCCATTGTGACACTCCGTAGGCCAAGTTTTTGTGCTAAAACAAATCTCAGTGTTAGTCACCACAAACAGATGGGCTCAACTGCGGGCTTAATTGCACCAAGAGTCCAGATCGGACAGTGTTCGACTTGGCTGGATGTTCTAGTGGTGAACTGGGCTCCAGGTTGGTTGTACAAGTTCCAAATGATTATTGCTCAGTTGTCCAAAACTGATCAGGCACTGATATTATTGTTCAGCTGCACATTTAAACATCTGGCACGCATATGTCAAAGACACATGGTCTCATTAATCAACTTAAGCTCATTCTATTAATTTATTCAAAATACTTGAAAAAAATACAATATTTCGACAAAAAAAGACGTCACTACTTTTAAAACGCTTGTCCAGTGAATCAAAATAATGGTTCAACGAACATGCAAGAAATGTTATCATAAAGGGGACCCCTGCAGACCTTTGTGTTAAGGTCACTATGTGTCTTATTGACAAGGCAAGGTTGTAAATGTCATGTCAAGTGGTGTGAAATTCTTTAATTAATAATTCATGATATTTTGTGAAAATATTCTTTAAATTATACAAGTTATACATTATGTATGTCAAGTCAAGTCACCTTAATTTATATAGCGCTTTACACAATATAGATTGTTTCAAAGCAGCTACAGTGATAACAGGAAAATAACGCATTTCGGCTGTATGGGTATATAGAGGTTGATAGTCGTACCTAAGTGTACATATTACTACTCTAAGGTACTAATTTGCATCATTTTTGCTCAAACGTTTATTTATTTTAAACAGCGTAAATTTGTAAAAGATTTTTATGTTTCCTTATCACTGACCCTATTATATGTCATTTACCTACATATTGTGTACATGCAAATATCTTTTTAATAATAAAGGCCCACTGCACAAAGGCTTGGGTCCACTAAGTGAAGAGCTCCTATTGTGTTATGCAAAGGTTTTCAACAAGAATTTAAAGAACATCAAAGAATTCTGTATGTCAGTAATGTCTATAGCGAGCAGATTGCCAGTGGATACTCAGTATGTCTGTCAGGTCTTCGTTGCCTCCAGACCTTATGTCCTCACACTCCCTGAGGATGACTCATCTTTTGGCTCCGACCATCAGACAGGACTGGCTGGGTAGAGGCTGTCTGTGCCCCAGACATGTGCCACTTCGTCTGGCCCTCTCTTCCACATCACCAGGCAGGGATTAGCTCTGCTGAATGAGGCCACCCCTGCTCCCCACGAAACAGGGAAAGAGGGGGTTGGCTCTTTCCCTTTGCTAAACAAGACTTTTTTTCTGGCAAAACAACCTCTGCAGAGGGCAAGGAGACTTTTTTGGTACAATTTGGGGACATAGGTATTTCCCACAGGTAAAGATGCTAGTTGAGAGAGCAGAAGCTCTAGGCCTGTGTGATTCAATGAGGAGGCAGAGGGCACCTCTACAGCCAGAAAATGATATTTTCAAAAGTAAAGAAAGACGAGGGTACAGCCAGGTCATATTGGGCCCAGTGGGAATGACAAAGTGCTTACTCTCAGAGCAAACCTGAACTCAACCAACTAATGTGGTGCAATCTTATCTACACTGGTGAAAATAAAATCCCTAGTGGAGTTCAGTACATCATTCCCAGAATGGCCGAGGTCTGTACCCCAGCTGTCAAGCATATGTAGTCTTTTAAAATGGACTGTTATGTGTTAACTGCCTGCAGTGTGAATAAGAACTCAGATGTTGTATACATATAACATTCTATGCTCTAAATGTACCAGTTTTGAGGGAAGTTTTAGTGACAAACATCACAACATATTTTCTCTCACTGGGAACTTACTTGGAACTGATCAAAGTCAGACCTCTTGTACCCCTCTCGAATACAACTTTGTCGTTTAAAGATTCAGCTTCTCGTCTTCTGTCACATTGTCAATGTTATTGCGAAGCTTTACACAACTAATTACAGACTAGGTGTGTCAATTACAGGATCATTGACAAGATCACAGCAACGAATCCTCAATACTGTTCACACAGAAAACTCTGTGAATATTCCGGGTTCAGTACAAGTTCAGCTCAAACAACAGCATTTGTAGCATAACGATTACTACAAAAATAATTTCAACTTGTTTGTCATTTGTCTTAAAAAAAAGGGTCAAGGTTACGGTGAGACACCTGTGCAATGGAAGTGAATTGGAATAATTTTGGGTGGATTTAAAATCAGGAATGTAAGGGTTACAATTTCATAAAAATAATTACATCAATTCTTCTGTTGTATTATTTGAGATGGGAAGCTGTTTAAGCTTTTTTATTATTATTATTGTTGCTTTAGGGTTTATGGAATTGGATATAACTTTACATTACATAGAAAAGATTTAAAACCATATTTATATATGTTCACCATAGTCCATTTATGGATATAATAAAGAGTATAAACTAAACATAATCACATCTTAGTAAGATATGTCAACATTTAAACAGCTTTTTTTATTTTTAAATTTGTATTTGAGTAAGATATTTTAGATATTTGAGCAAATTGAAACCCAATACGTTTAAAAATGTAATTCAGTAATTTTGCTCAAAAAATCCTGTCTTCACTGGTGCACAATGAATTCTGGGGTAGGCAAGGCTACAAAGGATCCATTTGTTGTATCCTTCATTTCACAGGAAACGAAGGTTGCATTTGGAGGCCGAATTTGAAGGAGCTTTTGGATCCTAGTTTCAGAATGTTTAGAAAATATTCAAAAGTAATGTTCCCATAATGTTTACAAAAAGATAAAATGGAATGTTTCAGTATCATTCACATCACCAAGAGGGAAAAAAATAAAAAGTTAAATTCTTTTTTAAAAACTGAACGTTTTGAATGTTCAGGGAACATTAAGATAAATAAAGTTTTCAATAAAGTTTTCATAATTTAATATGAATATTATCAAAATGTTCTTAGAACATAGTTTTGTTAGCTGGTTATTCAGACTCAGACAGACTAATGCTTACACATTTCTAGATAACTGATCTAGTCACAGACTTAAAAAAACATAAAAGCCAGAGACACTTTGTCTTGTTTTTTGTGCTAGAACATTGCCTTTAATGTCATCAATGAGCAAAACAAGATCACTCGTGTACTTAGTCACAGTCAGACAACACGGCTGCTCCTCCTCAGGTCAAATGACTGTTAGTAAGAGGCTGTCTCAGCGTCTCTGAGGCAGAAGCACTTATCTACTCCTAGTTATATAAACCATAAAGAGAGGTCAGCTGAGGATGTATGCACTAAAGAGGACAATGTATACAAGGATTAGACAGATATATGCACTCTAATCTGTGAGGGAGTAATGAGATATAGCAAGAGGGAGGGGTCAGAGTAAAGGTTAAAACTGGTGTGGGGTGGAGGACGTTTGGCCGTGTGCCACCCTATCTCTTCCCATGTGGCGTTAAGAGGACGGAGTGTGCTGCTAATCCATCAACAATTCTTGGGGAGAGGAAAGAGAGAGAGAGAGAGACAGAGGAGGTGTTGTAGATAAAGAGACGAGAAGGAGGAAAGGAAACCGGGGGCTTCAAAAGAAATCAGCTATTGATCTCGCAGCCGACACAAATGTGCACTGTGTGTGTGTGTATAGATTTTGATTCTGTGTATACATTGCACTTTGTGTGTCTACAGTTCATAAAACATCTATTTAAAGGTGGAGTCTGTAATTAATTGTGTTAATATCATCAGAATATGCAAAAAAATATGTTTTTAAACAGGTTTTTGAACACTTCACCTATCTTCCATTGGTTGGTCAAACAGATGGCCCCGCCCCCAAACTCATGTTATGCAGTAATGTTACTGTGTCAGGCTGGTCGGAGGCCCAAACAAACTGAACAAACTCAGATGAATACCCAAATTGTGCGGTACTCATTTCAAATTGAATGAACAGGTTTAGACCAACGTGGGCATTCTCAGGCCGTCAAGTTTTGCAGCTCTGCTTTGTTTACCGGGGTATCACTGTATTTCTGCTTTTCTATAAGCGCCACATATCACGGCGAGTGACTTTGCATTTTCATTCAGCCCGTCTTTAGTTTTTTTACACATTGGTCTGAACAGACAAATCACACGCGAAAATTTAACCAAATTTTCTTGTCAAATATTTGTGTTGGTGTGAACAGACTATGGAGTACTTAGAGTTTTCACTTTAAGCTGGAACAGGAAAGTATTTTAACTCAGAAGAAAATGCAAAACATCATTGCGGTGCAAGGAAAACGGAAGGTGGTAAGTGTCAAAATTTCAATTAATAACGAACAGATCCTGCTCTGTTTAGTAGCACAATATATTTGTGCGGAGTGTCTTCTGCAATTATCTGAAATTTGCTGGCATGATTGACATGCAATATAAACAGTGTAATAAGTCTTGAATTAGCAAAGCAAAATTGCTTTTATATTTAGTCAGACCACAGCTAGTCAGTCTTCATGGGTGGGCCTTTTCAGATGACCTTGCATTTGCTACTTAGCATGATACTTTTGGTGCCTTAAATGGAGGAAGGATTTTCAAATCTGTTCAAATCAAATTAGAGCCATATCTCATCTGACGACACACATGGATCGAGCCACATATCAAGACTGCTCTGAAGTAATGAAAGAAACTAAGTCAAACACATGGAGGACTGAAAGAGGAAAGAGGCGATAAATAGGAGATATGCTAGCCTGTGGCTCGGTTTAATACGATGACATACTTGGCCACTTTCGTCTATTTTGTCTAAGTGAAGGTCAACGTCTCTTCATGCATTTCTTGCCTTTCAGCGAATCAAGCCAGCCTCTATGAAAAACACAAATCACAGTCATTTGCTTTTATCCACAGCTGTGAGGACGAGCTGTGTGTGGTTCTTGTCTTACAAACTCAACAGCAGAATCCCACCCTGCTAAATCTGTAATCTGTAATACGTTCTGCATTAAAGCCATTGACATTTGCCTCCAAGGAGTCAGACCCCTTCCTTCACGCACCGTTCGCCCGTGCCAGATGCGCAGGGAGGCTGGGACTGCCAGACCCGTTTCTCCTCTGGCCTGATTCAAACTCCTCTCCCTCAGAGCTAAGGGGGCTTTATGGAGCACGAAAAACAAATGTGCTCTCGAAGACCCCCTCCAGATGCTTCCCCTGATACTGAGGGCACATAAGCTACATGTGACCGACATCTGGGGTGACATCATGTAAATTTGACCGCTTTGCTCAATCTGTAATGCAGAGGCCACAATGGCATTGACATATGTCACCATATGGTTAGATGCCTGATGTTGTGAAGGGAAGGAGACATTGGTAGCATTGTTGATTTTCACACAGTTAATTGGTTTAGTCATCATCGTTTTTGTGTTTGGATGAAAAGGACCTTTAAATTAAGTCAATACTTTTTCACTTCATATTCATACACACCAATTTTAGGGATTCATGATTTAGTGGTATCTTATTGATTATTGGTCACACTGTAATTAACTAAATTAAGTTAGATAATTTTACTCAAATATTACTGAAAGTTCATTGAACTTAATATACATAAGTTACATAAACTCAATAAATGATTATACCATATTAAAGGGCTAGTTCACCCAAAAATTTACACCCATCCTTTACTCACCCTCGGTGTCGTTCCAAATCCGTAAGACTTTGGTTCATCATTAGGAACACAAATCAATATATTTTGTATGAAATCTGAGAGATTTCTGTCCCTCCATTGACAGTCTACGCAACTACCACTTTGACGCTTCAAAAGTTTATAAATGGATCGTAAAACTTATGTATTGAGCGGTTTAGTCCAAATTTTCTGATGAGTCACAATTGCTTTATATGATGAACAGATTTAATTTAAGCTTTTATTCACATCTAAACATTCATCAACGCACACACCAGTTATGGTAAATGGAAGCTCAAATGTTAGCTTGACGCGCAAGAGCCAATGGGGTTCAATCTCGTGTTTAGCAGCACATTTGAGCTTCTGCAAGAACCTGAGGTTTGTTCTTGTGCATCAAGCAAGTTCGGTTGAGCTTCTGTTTATGTTCGCTGCCCAATGTTTATATGTAAATAAAAGCATAAATTCAATCTGTTCATCATACAAAGCGATCGAGACTCTTCAGAAAATTTTAACTAAACCGCTCAATTCATATGGATTCATTTTACAATCTCTTTATGAACTTTTTTTAAGGCTTTGTGGTAGTTGCGTAGCTGTCAATGGAGAGTCCAGAAAGCTCTCAGATTTTATTAAAAATATCTTCATTTGTGTTCCGAAGATTAACGAAAATCTTACAGGTTTGGAACGTCATGAGTGTGAGTAAATTTTTGGGTGAACTAACCCTTTAAGTTGAATATAAAAATATAGCAGACCAAATAATTAATATAGCCTACAGCATGGTTTTCAACATCAACACATTTGTAAGGGGGCCTCAGGATGTCTTAAAATGAATACAAATAATATTTCAAGGGGGAAAAAACATGAAGTTTTTATTTTATTTATTTTAATATTATCTTCATGTGCATTTTAATAGATTTTATGAAAATACCTTTTTTTTCTAATTATGCCTAGCTCTAAAATATTCTATCAGGTACAAATTGTGTGCAAACAACTGGAAATGTCATGGGCCCTGTAAATACTGTTGTGTCAAAAAGGAGTCAAAAAGGTTGAGAACCACTGATATTGGATCCTTTGAGTGAATTAGTTTTTAATATTTTAGTGCATTATTAATATCAAACAGTTATAGCCATATTTTTTGTTTGTATATAAAGGCTGTTTTTTTGTTCTATAACGGCATACACAGAAATGGGAAGAAGTCCACAATGGAAACACAAGGTACACAATGAAGAGGCGAGGAAATTTGCAGGCTACTGGGTTCACTTTCTCTGAGCTTTCAGAATTCTTCTATAGTAGCGCTAGCGCCTCTCCTTCTATTGAAATGTAGACATTGATATATTGGAGGGCTGCCTTTAGAAGTTCATTGCCAAACAGGGTACTAATGAGGGGACCGGCGCCTGAAGCACCACACGCTTTGTGCAGATCTAGAGGATGAAAACATATTCAGGTGTCAATCTCATGCTGATTTAATAAAACTCACAGGAGATGGCTCATTGTTAGCGCCTAGCCCTACATGGAGCGCCGCGGCCACTCACGCACTGCTGTTTCTCTCCATTTCCTTTTCTCTCTCTGTCTCTTTTAGACCTGCTTTTATGTCTACGCTGTTTTTACAGTCTATCTCGCTCTTTGTCTCTCCTGAGGAAAGAGGAAGCAATCAGAGGCCTTTTATTAGACCTGGAGGCTACAGGGAAGGGGTGTGGTATGATTTTCCTCATTTCTGTCATAGAAGAGCTCAGCGCCTTAGAAACACAAAGCACCAGAAAACAGCACAGCGGGGTCTCCCTGCAGCAAATGAATAAATAAAGGCACATGAGAGAAGTTCAGTCATCAGGCATTCAGGTATTAGTGACCAAGGGCAGGATGCCACACTTACAACATCTAAATAAACAACAGAGACTTTAAAGTCAAAGTGCAATGTCGTTTGCCACCTAACTTACTTATTTTCGTGAGGGAAATAGGATATATTTACTCACAAAATCATAAGGCGGGGCTTGATTTTATCCACTTGGAATTGACTGGATGTTGAAAAGTGTGTTACACACCAGAATTCATAGCAATTTGACTGTTGGCTAACATGGCCTGCGTGGCCTTAATGACATCAACAGAAAAGGACAGTTGTTTCAGAGGAAACATTTTGATTAAAGATTGTGCAGACATGCAGTTTCTTTGGAATAATGTGCACTGATAAATTGCTCACCTGGAATGTGCGTAAAAAATAATAATTTCATATCGGAAAAAAAAATCAAGAAAATGTAGCACACAAAATTACATTATGGTAATGCTACTTTTCATCTCTTTTACAGAGCTTTTACATTTATAATGATGTCCTTGGTTGATTCTTTCTTGCCAGAATGACTGGTGTGACAAAAAGGTTTATGTTAAATGGTCATCACCAAAACGAGCAGCTAAAAAGTCAAGTGCCTTAAGTTCTAAAGTTCTAAAGTTCTAAAGATGGAACATATAAGAAATTAGTTGAGTCTATTGTTTCTGCTGAAACTGACACCAGAAAATCTAGAAATGTGACTGTTGTGCAGGTCAGAGATAGGAAATGTAGCATTGGCGTTGTTTCAGAGTTGGCGTCATCTTGGATTTGGCGCCATCTCTCCAAAGGTATTGGGGCATCTGAAATCTTCGTAAGAATCTGGATCCAAACTTGGGCTGGCGTATTACCTCGGGGCATCCCGAGGCAAAGACAGAAAAGCAAATGGAAAAATGATTAGCGTAGCTGCTGTTCATAACATTTCAAGCAAAAGATAATCATGTGCATTTTTATCTGATATAACTGGAGTACAAGTTATGAGGTGCATTATGTGAATGCTTGGCTAAAGCATGTGTCTTTAATTTAGATTTAAACTCGGAGAGTGTGTCTGAGCCTCAAACATTATCAGATACATATTCCAGAGTTTTGGAGCCAAATGCAAAAACGCTCTACCTCCTTTACTGGACGTATATATCCTAGGTATTACTTAAAGTCCAGAGTTTCATGACCTTAAAGAGCATGATGGATAGTACACTCTCAGAAAAAAAAAAGAAAAAAAAATCACAAAAGCTGTCATTGAATTGGTACCTTTTCAAAAGGTGCACTTTGTACCTTAAGGGTGCATATTGGTACCTTAATGGTACACATTAGTATCTAAAAGGAACAAAAGTGTACCTTTTGAAAATATACCGCCCCAGTGACAGCTTTTGTACCTTTTTTTCTGAAAGTGTAGGGTGATAGAAGATCAGTTAAATGCACAGGAGCTAAGCCATTTAGGGCCTTATGGGTCAGTAGCATTACGTTAACAGTTATTATACAGTAAAGCATGTAGCATAAGATGAGCATGAGATATTTTTGTTTGGCTACTTCAGACAAACGAACTTGAGTCATAAGCCACAAGAAAACAAGGAAATATCAAAACTGTTTTGAATAAACCAAGGCTCAGTGGAGTATTCAAATTTCGTTTTGGAATATTTACCTTAACTGGTGATGGTGACGCATGAAATTGTGCTACACAACAGACTGTTGTAAAAACATCTTTCAGGTAAGGTTAATGAACTCATGGGAGTTCGTACAGTATGTGTGAATCATGAAGGGAGCCATCTTCTGTTTTGAATAAGTAATCAAGGAAAAAAAATTCTCAATGAATGCTGTAAATATAGGGAACCCTGTCAGCTGGTACATTATTATTATATTAAATGTTAATTAACCTCTGATATGTATACAATTGCAAATAATGCAGTTTTTGTAAAATAATAATATTATAATAATAACTTTAATAAGAGCACAGATATAATTAATAGGTAATATGGTGGTTTCTCTAGTTTATTTTTCTTGTTGACTATTTGACCAGTTTACGGTCATTGAATGGCTTTCCTGAGGTAAATGTAATATGACATGTTGTTTATAAGATTTATTGTTTACATCTTTCTGCGGTTGAAACACTGATTGAGTGATTAAATGAGACATGAAACATTTCGGTAAGTCGTATACTGTATCTTTCAACATTCCTTCTGATGTAAATTCATGTTTATTTTGTGCTATAACTAGTATTAAAGAGAAAGAAATATCGCTTGAACTGAGGTGCAACAGCAATCTTTCACGCCAGATTAAAGAGCACTAAAATGACATTTATTTTTTTTATTTTGTAATCAAATGAACAGAATTTGAAAGCTGAGACTTTTGTTCACGTCAAAAGTAACCCAGCAAGCAAAAGCCGTCATTTCACCATAGTTAATATAGACCTGATATAATCTGGCTATGAGTAACCCCCTTCTAGCCAAAATAACCTTGAATTACCTTGGTTATATGTCGTTTTTGCCAAAAATAACTTGCGAGATGTATGATATTCCATCATGTAAGCGAAGTCAACTGTGATTACAAGGTGTTTGATCTCATTTCTTTGACATATTCTCTAATTGACGAATAGTCTATTCTTGGGCTATGGTTTAGACGTCTATTAAATTTTCACTGACAACCCAAATTTTGCCTTGTTTTAGCCTAAACGTCAGGGCTGTGTTTGGATGGCTATTAGACGTCTTTTAAACGCAAAATTGCTTGCTGGGAACCTACTCTGTCTTGTCTGTCACCACATCGTCAGTGCCTAAGCCGTTTAATATATCAGTTTTCTTTCTGATGTGTTTTGAGAATTATTTTAACATTTACAGAACATGAATACAAATTACATTATGTAAAAGATTAAGAACAGATATTGTAGGATTTTCACTACAAAAAGGATTTTTAAGGATGTTCTTTTAATATAGCGCACAGAACCTTAGTGATTTAATCATCATAGTAATAAGTAAAGGAGGTTCCAAGAATGTTTGTTGTTCTAAGAATTTTTTTCTTAACAATATGAGAACATTCCTCAAGTTCAAATATCATCATAAGGAAGTTCCATGAACTTTGTTCAAACAATGTTTTAAGCCAACGTTCTGAAAACATTGAGAATGTTGTTCTAAGAACGTTTTCATTTAAAAATTTTAGAACGTTCATCAATTACAAATGAAATTGAAAGGACGTATACATAAACGTTGTTCTCACAACATTTTATGCGAACATTCTAAAAACATTCAGAAAATATTACTAACATCAAAATGCTGCTCTAAAACTTTTTTTTCCCACATCATGAGAACGTTCATTTAATAACATTTAACATTTAATTAAATAAAATACACTGTAAAAAATTTCTAACCCTCCCAAATCAAAAATTTCAAGTCATAACATCTAAATTTTTCAATTGGCCCAAGTGAAATTCTTGTTGCAATAGTCTGTTAACATTGGCTCAATGAGAAATAATACGTCAGACTAATTGAAAAATTTAGATGTTGTCGGTCACTTGAAATTTTTGACTTGGGGATGTAATTTTTTTTTACAGTGTAATGTTGCCCTTTTAGGTGTGTAAAAGTATACTTTTTCTGCACAACAATAGTTGAATCTTTGATGACTGAATAAGTGCCTTTCACCTTTATTTCAAAAGGTGGAAATGTCTTATACACAATGATGAAATGTTGTTTCACTCATAGTTACTGCAGGCAGAAAACAAAAGAATAGGAAGTATCATCAGCAAATGGCTAAAATGGCTCAGCGATTTACTGCAGAGCAAGTGCTGAACGCAATCAAATAATGTCACTGTCACTTGATGGTGGATCTGGTGAAGAAGCTGTCAGCGATCAAAATAGTTTTGACAATATGTTTGAGATGGTGAATATGAGCCAGATGTTGAATGTACTGGGAATGAGCTCTGATGAGGACAGTGATGATGATATCAAACATCTGCTAAAACTGAACCCTAACAAACTCCAAAAGGTAACAAAACATACTTTATTTTATTCTTCTGTAGGCTAAATGTTACTCTAATATCAGAAGAGTTTTATATTATAGTGACAGCCAGAGCTCTATGGGTGTTAGATATAGATATGTGTCGCTAAAGACCCGAATATGTAACAATGATTGTCTAAACATTTATGCATTTAAGGATTCATTAATTCATTTATTGACTTACAAATGCAATAAAAACATCTCACTTCCTCATTTTAGGGGATTAACTGGATTATATAGGGTGCACAAGCACCTGTAACTGTACTGTAAGTTGTTATAGTATATGTGAGCATGATGGGTATTGTAGTTCTAAAGAGTGTGTGTCACACTTATCTTATTCAGGACGTAAAGAAGTTTTATTTGAGATTTATGTGTTAAAAACATTCAACCAGAAAAATAACATAAATCCATTTGTACTCATTATTTGTAATTTAAAAAAATCGGCTGTAGTCGAGCACACAAATACAGCCACTAAAAAGTAGCTTAATGGATTAAGGTGCGGAATTCACACAATCGGGGAGCAGACTTAACATCGGGTTCAGTTGGTCAACGTTGACCAACTGTGGCATGTTGGTGGTGCGAGAAGTGAGGAGAGTGTGCTCTTCTCATGACTCGACATGATCAAGTAAACAAGTTAAAATAAAGTCAAAGTACAGATCCAGAAATACAATCTCAATTAGGAAATTCTGTAAATTTGTGAGAGTAAAGAGCGAATCAGTGTGGAGTTAAGTGAGGGCATTCTGGCTAAAGTAAGCACTTCAGTTGGAGTGGCCTGGTTCCAGCCTGATTAATAAAGGTCAAGCAGATTGTTCTCGGTAAGAAAGTTACACATACCAAACTCAAAAGCTTTTGAACATGAAAGGGAAGATGGAGAGCAGCCAGTAGTCTTCATCTGGTATGCCTCAAGTGAGGTCAGATGTGGATTGGAGTGGAATAGGTCAGCGAGTAGATTGTGTCAAGGTTCTGAGTGACCAATGCTAAATATTTTGTTCTTGAAATGATGAACTCCTCAGTTGAGTGTGATGATATCAGAGGGTGAGAGTGAGATCAGTGATGTGAGAACTGAAAGTTGGAGATGAAGGAACTACATGAGGGAATGTTCTTCTGAAAATCACCACTGGGTGAGATTTGAAATTTCCATGATCACAAATCTGACCATGAAATAAACACTTTGACCTGAATCTCTGGAGGTTGTGATAGCATGAGATACTGTCCATCCTCAATGGACTCCTGCAGATAGATGCCCTTATCTTTGTTTAACATGATTTTGACTACAGCAGAGAGACTCATAGTCCGGTCAAATCTTAATGCGTTGGCTTTGAGGAGGAGGTATCTGCTTCTAAATAATAGGTTTGCTAAATACTGTTGTATAATTGTGGATAATTGGCTGTCAGATGTGGGAGAAGCAGCTAAAAGATTACTTAGAAAGAGATGTAACAATGAGCTGATTTCCTCTGACAAGTAGAGGCCATGCAAAAATAAAGATGCACACTGGTTAACTGACTGAAAACTATTTGTTTATATCAGGGAGCGCTGCTAATTAAAAGCCAAATGAAGACAATAGAGACTGGCCTGATTAACAACGTAATACACTGACACACTCCCACACAATATGTGTCACCAAGTGGAAAACAACACAAATGTTTAAAAAGGGCATACAATAAAGTGAATGTTAAAATATCATGAATATCTATATTATTTATGATTACAGTATGATTACAGAAAGTGTTTACAGTGTGTGATCTTCTAAGTCCTTGAACTACCAGCTAAAAGTTTAATAAAAATTGCCCCTATTATGGTTTTTCGAATATTCCCTTTCATGCAGTGTGTAATAGCTGTTTGTGAATGTAAACGTTCTGCAAATTTGTAAAGTCGAAAGAAACGACTCTGAACTGCCTTTACGAGTCGTTTCTGTTTCGAATCCTATACTGCTTTACGGTTCTACGTCACTAGAAGATACATTTTCATATAATGCCCGCCTATGTTGTTCGTTGTCCGCCCGCGAACAACTTGACCCGCCCATAACTCGTCTTATTACTGACATCCGCTTCTCAAATCTCGGAGTTTAATAGATTTGCAAAACACTTGCTCTTGAAAGATGGGTCAGTACTCCGTTTATTTGGACCAGCTTGCTCCTCAGAATCACAACATGTAAGTATGATTAATTATTGATATATTGGGTGTTCAAAATATGTGTTTTATATATTGTGTATGTCTCTGGCTAACTGGCTAACTCACATTATTACTGTCTTACTGAAAAACTTCTGCTAATCAGCTGAGGGCCAGTATTACCTAAAACTGTGTCTATTAATGCAGATTGTCTGTCGTTCTTACTACTTTGTGTAATGATAAAGGATGGAACAAGATTTGTTTTGCAAACTTTAATGTTACATCAGTAATTCACGTTAGTGCTCGGCTAACATATGTACCGTTATTGATACAGTTAATAGTTCCTGCATTGTGCATCGCAATAAATTAGAAATACACACACACATGGGTTTATTGATGGACATACACTTGTTAATGCTGATAGTGAGGAATTAACATCTGTACCTTAAACTGAGTAGTGTTTCACTGAGAAGCGTCCTGCTCAAGTCGTCCTTGCGATGGAGGTTCAGGTTGAATAAGTTCTTCAAATGTTTGAGTGAGCTGAATGTATAGTTGCTAGATGCAAACAAAGTGAACTAATGACAGGCTGAACAGAATGACTAATCAATGAGTAACCAAGGAGACAAATGAGAACTAAGACAGGCTTAGTTAAATAAGATCCAACTAATTTTTTTAAAGGTGAATTTAATGTAATTTAAGTTGAAATGACTTAAACATCCAAGCTGGTTGTACTTAAAAATTTAAGGTAGTATTTTTTTTTTTTACAGTGTTAGGCCTTAGGTCAATTAGGACATTTATACATGCCTTAGGGGAAAAAAGGCATTACTGGTGTGCATCTTGAGACAAAACAATGCAGTGACATATTTTAAGATTATGTCAGTGCACGTTGCTTTTAGTTAAAACAGCTCAAACCTGCATTTTAGTCTGGGGATATGCAAGTTCTAGTAAACTAAACTTTTATTTAGCCTCTTAAAATCACAATAACGTTCCAATCCACTCTGAAAGTCACTAACTTTAATGTAACTTTTAAATTCATCCCTTTATAATTAAAAGCATGCCTGAAAACATCCTGAGAAATTAAATCTCTCAATGTTAATAGCATAAAGACTAAATTGATTTTTTTTAGACCTTGACATAATCAGGCTTTGAAAAGCTGAAAATCAAACAGAGATTACATCTCTGGCTCCTTATTGACAAGGAAAAAAGTTAGTTTTGAAAATAACTTTTGAATGCTCACTCTTTAAGTCAATGCTGAAAGCACACAACACGTTTTTTATCAAGACATTTGAGGCTAAAAAAAAAAACAGCATTAGAAATTCTCTCTGTGTTTCACTAGTTGGTCTAAAATGACTGTTCTTAGCCTATGAGGCTCCTCAAAATGTGCTTTAAGATTGCTGTGAAAGGCTTGTAAAATAGCTTCATTTCACAAATGGCTCACCGAGCGTTTAAAGCATGCTGTCACCAAAAGTGGGAACATTCTGCAAGTACTTTTATTTGGAAAGGTTAGCATCAAAGAATCAGGCTTGACCACTAAACCGCAAGAAACAAGAAATTCCGTGAGAAACCATAAGAGAAAGAAGTTTAAGGATGTGCCCTTTCATTCACCTGTATTGAAATGCAGTGTGCAGATCAAGTCTTGTTTTGGGTCATTAATCATTTGCTGTGTGCCAGTACTTCTGCGGACCATTTTAAAGAAACTATGGAGTGTTCTACAAGTATAGTGTGCGAGCTTTCAGCATCATTACTCCAGTCTTAGGCGTCACATGATCCTTCAGAAATCATTCTAATATGCTGATTTGCTGCTCAATAAACATTTCTTATTACTATCAATGTTTGAAACAGTTATGCAGCTTAATATTTGTGTGTAAACCGTGATACACTTTTTTGTCCAGAATACTTTGATGAGTAGAAAGTTCAAAAGAACAGCTTTTAGGCTATTTGAAATAGAAATCTAATTTAACATTATCAATGTATTTACTGTCACTTTTAATTAATTTAATGCATTCTTGCTGAATATGTCTTGCAGAATGTCTTATATAAGAAATGCTGAATAATTATATAATTATTCTGTACAGTAGGCTATATGTTTGTGTGAATTATCCCACTTCAAACACAACATGCAGACAGGATCTTAGCTGAAACAAATAAATTGTTCTAATTCATTAACATAATATTGTTCAAAAACAAAAAAAAAACACTTTTAATTCTTAAAATGAAAAACATAGTTAAAATGAATCAAATGAGCCAAATATGATGATGTAAAATGAAAGCCAAGTTCATTGTTTTCAGTGTACAGTAAGCCTATCTCACTCCGGCCGACAGGACGCTATCATTTGCCTAATGGGAACCGCACTCTCAACCAATCAAATGCAGCCTAACAGAGCAACCCCACACCATGGCAACAGCGGCAACGGTGGCCGTGGTAACAACAGGCAAGAGCTGTCGTCCTCATTGCCAAAAAAAGGGAGCATGCTCAATAAAGATAATTACGCCTTTTTAAAGTGCTGGTTGCAATCCTTCAGCATAATGTGCTAATTGCTCAGAGATGTAAGGGAAAAAAGCGGGATACAACATCACTTAAGCGAGAAAAAAAAGAATGGGGGTTTGATTGGGGTGGGGGGGTGGGGTTGCGAACACACACACAGCTTAGCCGCGACACGGACAGGATACAGGACGACCTCCCACACTTCTATCGGAAGATGACAAGAGTCTGTCTGCTCTGAAACGCGCCACCTCCCCACCCCACCTCAACTCCGCATACTGAAAAGGTTACGACTGTCAGTCAAACGCAACTCTTTCTCTGTGTCTCTCACCCGCTCACTCTCTCTCTCTATCTCTCTCGCAGCCATGCACATTTACTTAGGACAGGACAATAGAAGAAAACATGCCTTTGCAGCAACAAATGTCAACTGGAAACATTGAAGAATAGTTAAGGCAGCTAGTGAGAAGGGGTGCGACCTATAGATAATCTGTCACGCTTAAATCCACGTTTTTAAAAATATCCTACAGTTATTTTGCAGTGAGAACCAGACAAAAGAGCAGATTCAGACAGCGTCTGTCTCGTCCTAGTCTGCGGCGCGCAAACACGCCCTAAGAAGCAGCCCAAAACCTGGCAACAGAAAGCTTTTTTTAGAGCACATTTTTCATTTTCTTGACACACACAGCGTAAAGTTGTTTTCCCCTTTGCCGGTGTTTGTAGAATTCGATTGGCTGAAATGTTGCTAGCCAAAATTTCTCCTCACTCCGGCAACAGCCGAGCACCAGTCGCCCCATGTCCTGTAAAGGGGGGCTTCAGCGCCTGATTGGCTCCTTTATCGTGCCCACCTTCCCTTCTCGCTCCACCAGCCAGTGTGCTAATTTATTCCGAGTGTCACACTCCAGTCTGAGCTGTGTGTCTTACTCCGCCGCTCTGCTTTGGCATGTTCCTCGCTAACAGCAGGGGAAGGTGGGAAAGGTGTGTATGTGTGTGTGTGTGTGTGTGTCTGTGTGCAAGTCTGAGTACGGCAGTTGAGTGAAGTGCTTTAGATTCTGTTTAGGAGGGGGCATATGAGAGAGAGAGAGACTGTGTATTTGTGTGTGTGTGTGTGTGTGTGTGTGTGTGTGTGTGTGTGTGTGTGTGTGTGTGTGTGTGTGTGTGTGTGTGTGTGTGTGTTTGTTTGTTTGTCTGGCATACAGAATTGTTTTTTTGTGGGAGGGGTATCTGAGTGCTCCTGAGTGTGTGGTTGTGTGTTTGTTTGTTAGTGTTCACAGAGGACAGCGGATGAATGAAAGTAGATGCTTCGCAGATTTATTCACAAATAACATTGTCGGAATTATTCACAGTCACAAGCTCATATTTGACATGACAGCAGAAGCATGATCATGCCCTTTCCTACTCAATGACACATGGTTTGAATTTGTGTACTATATATATATATATATATCCTATATATATTCAGCAAGGATGCATTAAATTGATCAAAAGTGACAGTAAAGACATTTATAATGTTACAAAATATTGATATTTCAAATAAATACTGTCCTTTTTACCTTTATATTCATCAAAGAATCATAAAAAATATATCACTTTCCACAAAAATATTAAGCAGTCCTGTTTTAAAAATTGATAAGAATAAGCTTACAGATCTCAAACTAAATATATGATGTATAAGTAATGAAGCATGACCATCATTCATTAATGTCTCACAAACTCACCAAAAAAATAGACAAATACAGCACTGGTATGGTGCCGAGCGACCGACAGCCCTGCCCCGACTGAATGGACAAACAACTCATTTACTGTTCTTCTTTGGCATTACGGAGGATTGAATAAGATCTTAGAGGTTAATTCTGAATAAGCTCTGACCTTGTGCTTCCTGTTGGGAGGCACTATTGCAGGTGTCTTACGGCAGAACATCAATAGTGCACCTGTGGGGTCATTTGAATAATCTGCTTAGCGAGTTGTGAGAATGTTGCAGGAGCTCGCTGAGCTTGCATAATTTCCCTGCTGTCTCCTCGACTGAAGATGCATGTCAACAACTGAGCTGAGAGACACTTTTCAAACTACAGTTCAGAAAAATGTACACAGAGAAAAAATATTCAGCAAGCTTCGACGTGTTGATGGAATTAGGAGAAAAGAGGGGGGGGGGGGGGGGGGGGGGGGGTAATTGTAGGACACAAATCACAATCCGTCACAGACATGTAACATATCCCTTGGGAAACTTTAGAGATGCTGCTCTTTCATAGCTCAGTTGTTTCATCTATGTATTCACTATATCTAAAATGTTTCTCTTAAGGCGAGACAATACAGGCAAAAACAGTTTTTTCATGCATCTGTCAATTTTGAGATTTTGGGCTTTTTGGCTTTTCATAAAGTGTTTATTTCAGACTACTGGAAAGAAAACATCCAAAATACACATTTAACTGTATCTTTTAGAGCACTTTATCTATTTGCGTCTGTAGATTTCAATCGCATATGGTCAATTTCTCAAAATGTGTTTTTCCTCCTACATTGAGCCAGAAATCTCCACTTCAGTGGCACTTACATACACTAAACTTTACAGTTTTATTATCTATATTCTGAATGTTTTTACTGAGGGGTTTGTTAATGTAAAATTGTATTCCTTAAAAAATGGTGGAAATGTATTTATTATTGGCGGTTGACAGTATTTTCTGATTTGTGGAGATATCCAAAACCCCCTCTGTAAAAACCTTTGACTCTAATATATAAAAAAAAATAAACAAATTTTGAACCTGACTTATTCCAATGTTCTAGAAATGTATGCAAATTAGTGCATATTTAATTAGATAATGCCTCATTTGCATATTTAAACATAACATTTCAGAAAACTTGTTATATTTTTTTTTTTTTTTTTTTTTGCAATTATCAATGTAATCAATCAACTGGTGAAGGATATCCAGGTTTTTTTTTTTTTTTTTTTTTTTTTTTTTTTACCCTATTCACTTGGGGTGTCTTGCCTTAAAATTAATAGTTACTGTAAAGAAATTATACGATCAATAAATTATGACAACATATGTTTTTGAATTGCTTTAACTTATCAAAATAAGCAATTTTCAACTTAATTTCTACTTTTTAAGTCAGTTTAAAGGGATAGTTCACTTTGAAATTAAATTTTGGTATGTTTTAGCTTACCTCAAGGGCATCCAAGATGTAGGTGTCTTTGTTTCCGCAGTAGTTTCAATTTTGATATTTTTAAGTCAAACCGTTCTTGTCTGTCAGTCATATAATGCAGGTTATATGGTCACCACCTCAAAGAGCATGCACAGAGAAGTCCAAATTAAACAATTCCCCATCGTAAGTACACATTGATGGCCTAAGACACGAAACGAGCGGTTTGTGTGAGAAAACGAACAGTATTTAGATAGTTTTTACCTCTACACAACCACGTCCAAGTGATCTGAGGGCGCGCGCGCTTCCTGGTGTGTGACGTGTGCGCGCGTTCTGGCTTAGTCTGCGCAAGCGCCGGAAAGTGTACAAGAGGTAAAAACAATATAAATACTGTTCGTTTTCTCACACAAACCGCTCGTTTCGTGTCTTAGGCCATCAATGTGTACTTACGATGGGGAATTGTTTAATTTGGACTTCTCTGTGCATGCTCTTTGAGGTGGTGACCATAGACCTGCATTATATGACTGACAGACAAGAACGGTTTGACCTAAAAATACAAAGATAAAAATAAAAATAACAAAGACACCTACATCTTGGATGCCCTTGAGGTAAGCTAAAACATATCAAAATTAATTTCAAAGTGAACTATCCCTTTAATGTAATTTAAGTTGAAATTACTTACAAATCCAAGTTGAGCGTACTTAAAAATTTTAAGCAGCAACTTTTTTTTTACAGTGAACTTTACTAAGATACTTAGAACTGTACTTTAGCTCAGATCATTTGATCTTGGAAGAATTTGATGAGAAATGTTTGAGTTCATACTAAAATGTGTGATTTTTTTATTGCATATTTTGCATACTTTGCATACATGCATACTTTTTTTGCATACTCACCCTCAAGTTATTCCAAACCTGTATACTTTCTTTCTTCTGCTGAACACAAAAGAAGATACAGTTTATGGGACCCCATTTACTTCCATAGTACTTTTTTCCATACTATGGAAGTCAGTGGAGCCCATCAACTGTTTGGTTACCAAAATTCTTCAAAATATCTTCTTTTGTGTTCAGCAAAAGAAAGAAACTCATACAGCCTTGGTGAGCATAAAAGACTGAAAAACATCTTACAGACCCCAAACTTGAACAGTAGTGTATGAATGTACACTGGACTAAAAAACCTAAAGTTCATAAGTATATTATCAAAATTCTGAAGTATATTATCAAAATCACTTTAAGAAAGCCTTTCCTACAGTCACTCCTGATGATCCAAACACAAAACTCGATTGCCCAACCACCTCTCTCACCTAATCACACTTACACCATTCAAACCCGTTCATAACATAACAAAAAGTTTATATCACCTATATGTGTGTTTTTGGATCAAATTTCAATTGACTATTTTCAATTGGCATGGAGTGTCCACAGATTCGAGTAGTCTTCCAGCAGGAACAATGCATATGAAGTGACCCTCTCCCTATCCCAGTGTTGGCAGCCTGTCTTCAGGCTGTTAATTGCACTTGGCATGTACATGATAGGAAGTCAGACTAACTGCTTCTGTGTTGTGTTAGAGTCTGGCTCACCCAAACGCAGTGTTCAGTAAAATGAAATCTGATCCGTGTGGCCACACACTTTGTCACTAGCTTTTATGAGCTACTTTATATACTATAGTCCAGTATGTAAATCAGCTAAAATGAAGTAAAAGCTCTTATTTACAAACCAGCCTTATTAACCCACCTTTGAAAATTCTTATTTGGAGGCTGAAGGGATTTTTAGCTGCTGAAGGCATGTTTGGGTCATTGATTTTAGCACATAAATCAGTCTACAGTCATCCTGCAACAATTACAGTGACAGAGATTAAATGAGCCAATCAGGAAGCGCCAATGTCTTTGTTCACCTCACGTTATCTTCAGGGCCGTCATCACCCGTAGAAACACAAAGCCTTTCAGTGATGGATGAATGTGCTACTTTTGCTCGCAATAAAAAGAGCAACAAAAAAAAAAAAAAATACACATGCAAGATTTCAGTTGTTATTTCATCAGCCAATCGTAAAGGCAATATGGTCGCGCTAAACAAAAGCCTGGCGATGCTCCAGCTGCACATAACAACAGTGGTTTCTGTTCTGTTCTTCCTTATGCAGTTCTGCTGCTCGCTAATTAAAATAAACCAAACACAATGAATGATGCTTAATGGCTCTAACTAAAAATAAATGCAGGGAGCTCGTCGCTGCCGCCATTGTAACAGGCTTTAATATCGGATTAATTATTGTTTGTTGGTGGTTAATCATGGAGGGGGACAAAAGCAATAACCTGCCATTGTTATGAGATAACATAAACAGGTTATTTCCGGGACTGCTGATAAAACAATGAGTCTATTAATTGCATCTTCTGATTGAAAATGGCCTTGATAACCCCGCTGAGTGTAAATACGTTTCAAATAAAAGAGTTTTCGAAAAAGGAAATCCCCTTTTTCTTTTATTTCTAAAAGGGTTTCATTTGAATTCTGGCAAAGTAACATGGTAATTTGCCTGGACACATTTTTTATTCCCTGCAGGAGGTCCGGAGCAGGAGAACCCCACATGACACACATACCATTGACCTCGGCCCACTAATTTAAATGATATTACGTGTCAATCATGTCTATTTATGGCCATGCTTGTTCCTATTCCAAATTATATATTTTCATTGAACTGTCAAGGCATCATTTAGCAACGTTAATATTTAACTCGGATACCTCAGATTAATTTTCTCACTGCGATTTAACCTAGGAGATGAGCTAACCTCAACTTCAATAATTAATGACCATGGATTAAATACCTATAGTGTAATTAATGAGAAGGGTAGTTATTTATGTTATGGTTCATTAGTCAACTTCCTGCAATGGCATTGCTTTGCTTACTATTATTACCTCTGAAGATTTCAGCATAGCTGCTAAACGGGCCCTTATTTTGATTTAGTGATTAAATGAATTCGCTGTGACTCGGTTCTGTTGATCTCAGGAGTGGTGATTGTGTTATATTCTACTCCATTACAATCCCAAACATTCTCAACACAACAGCAGAGACCCAATCAAATTTGACAGAGTTATTGAGAATATGGAAATAACTCCTCACTAATGAGCAGATGTGAGCTTGGCAGCAGGAACGCTCGCTCTTTCTTTTCCTCTTCGCCTTTCTCCTCTATTTCCAACCTCCGCTCTTCTCTCCAGTTCTCTCACTTTCTCCCTCCATCGAGTCATTGAATTTCAGAAGACCCAGAATGACTTCAAATGATTTCCTGTGACTTGCTATCGATCTGTTTTGAATCCAAGCACAGTGAGAGGTGAGAGTGTGCGCTTCTTTCCTGTGCTGGTATATAGTCTGACATCAGCATTGTGTGTATGTGTGTGTATTTGTATGTGAATAATATAATATAATAAAATATAATGTAATATAATAAAACGCATTAGTTAATTCATTATGAACTAAAATTAATTAGTATTATGCAATAGTATATTTATAAATTAATATACTAGATGAAAACCTAGATTACTGCTGTAAATGTTGATTATATTAAATGCATAATGTTAACTAATGGAATAATAATAATTGAATATAATATCTACTCCTGTTTGTTACTATTTTCTACATTTTAGAATACTATAAAAGTCATCAAAACTATGCAAAACACAAAATGAACAATGCACTATGACACTGATTTTTTAATATCACTGATATACAATAGTTTTGATAATATATAATATATATATATATAGTATAACATAGACAGTATATTTATGTCTTTATAGATGATTTATTAATTTTAGTTATTTTAGTTTGTCAAGTAAACAAAGTAAACGACTAGCAGAACTAAAATGTTTATATATGTATATATATATATAATATATATATATATATATGTGTGTGTGTGTGTGTGTGTGTGTGTGTGTATGTATATATTTATTTCAGTTACCATTTATTTTGTTTGGTCCGAGATGTAACCAAAAATGTTAAACAAAACTTATATTTGAGCTTCTTAAAAATAGCCACCTTGTTTTACATATGAACAATACATGTTTGCAACACTAATTTCAAGCATTTAAGTATAAGCCTAATAAATCAAGAAACATTCAGTCAAATCCCGTCTGTGTATGTGTTTATGAATTAGGCCTTGCAAGTGGGGTTGAAGTTTCTAAAGTTCTTGGCTTGTCACCATAAAGTTTAAATGTATGACTTTAACTGAGGAGCCTGCATGGTGCAAACACTCTCCGAAGACCATGACGGTCTTTAAAAAGCACATTAGACCCACATGCCCATTTGTAATACAGCTGAACAGCGAGCGAACGGTATCACCATAGTGATGGCTAATGTACAGCAGGACTGGGTGTGCTACGTGAGGATGCCAGTGGGGTGAAATTTTTTGCTTGCCCCCTCTGTGTGATGGATGGGATTTGCCCTGCTCCATCTGGGCACGGACGGCCACATCCATCATGTCCCCAACCGAGAGGGAGAATATGATATTGCGGCCCTTAACACACGTCTCAACAATATGGCATCTTTACCCTCTCACCCCAGTGCTATACAATGCTTCCCATGTTCCCCAATTAACTTTATAATAACCAACTGCTGCCTACAGAGGTTCAGTCCTGTGACACTGTAGTTATGAAGTTATTAGGTACTTTCCCCTTAGTGTCACTGTTTAACCAACTGACCCGGAAAGGACTGTGCTGTCAACTATGACCCTGCAGCACTTTGTGAAGCTCTTAAAGGGATAGTTCCCTCAAAAGAGAAGTTTTTATTTTTATTTTTATTTATTCACTCTTATGATGGGTTTTCTTCATGGAAAACAAAACATGATGTTTTGTTCTAAGTTCATGCTTCTCTTTTTTCATTTAATAAGTGAATGGTGACCAAGGGCTAGGAAGCTCCAAAAACACACCTTAAAGTGTCCCAATTATGCTTTTTTCGAATACTACCTTTCATGTAGTGTGTAGTATAGCTGTTTGTCAATGTAAAGGTCTGAAAAGTTTTTGGTAACACTTTATAATAACTTCACGCTATTAATCATTAGTTAAGCATTAGTAAACAGTTAATGCATCATTTATAAAGCATTAATAGTCAACAAGCAGTTTATAAATAAAGCTATGCATGATTTTTTTATTTATAAGCATATCTATAATGTGTTTAATAATTGTTTTTTCAAACTTTATTAATGATCATTTATCATTTCTAAATGAAGTATTGCATTATTTACAAACCAGTTATTTAGGAGTTGTCAGTGGTTCATAGGATCACTTAGAAAGTGTAAGTAAATGATTAATAAACTATTTAAATGTAATTTCATACATGTTATTATTCAGACATGTAGTTAAAGTTACTTAGTGTGTTAAAAAATGCTTTATTAACACGTATTTCTACTGTAATTCATGGTTAATTCCGGTAGTTATAAAGCATTTAGTAGTGGTCAGTTAACTATTTTTGTGAGCTCATTTAAAGTGAGGACCAGGGCCGGAGTGGGGCCACTTTTCAGCCCGGGAGTTTCAGGCCCAAGACCGGCCCACTTTTTCCATGGTGGAATTCCAAATTAGTTTATTTCATGCAGTTCTGACTTTATATCTTGCAATTCTGACTTTATAAGAAGCAATTGCGACTTATTTCACACAATTATGACTTTATATCTCGCAATTTTGACTTTATAACACCCAATTGCGACTTTATATCACGCAAATTCTGACTCTATATCTCGCAATTCTGACTTTATAACACGCAATTGCGACTTTATTTCACGCAGTTCTGACTTTAGCCTATATCTCGCAATTCTGACTTAATAACACGCAATTGCGACTTTATTTCACGCAGTCCTGACTTTATATCTCGCAATTCTGAGAAATAAAGTCAGAATTGCGAGATGTAAACTCGAAATTGTGAGATAAAAAGTCGCAATTATCTTTTAAAATGTTTTATTCTGTGGCGGAAACAAGCTTCCATACCTCCTGGCCTCTTCCTCCCATCCATCCTCCCTGACGCGTACCGTTACGGTAGGGCCGGCCCAGCTATCGGTAGGCGCCGGCGGTGCCGCGGTAGCCTACCTGAGAAAACATTTTGGAATAGATGGGCTATGGACCCAACCAACTCTATGGGAGGGTAGGGGAGAACTCCCTCACATGGTACAACCCATGCAGAGGCTGCGCGCTGCGGTGTCAGAATGCGACATTGAAATGTGAATAAAATAAATAAATAAATCCTCGACCGGCCCAAAAGTGAAGCGGCCCACCGGGAATTCTCCCGATTCTCCCGATTACCCACTCCGGGCCTGGTGAGGACTATTTATACCTCGTAAAGCTTCTTTCAGATGAAAACTACTTCATTGTTTTCATCTGCTTCCATGTCAGCAAAGTTATAGGTTTATTTAAGATTTTTCCCAGTTGCAGTATGTTAGTTTTTCAGTAAATGGTTAAAAAAAAAAATTGCCTTTTTTATTTTTTTCACAGTACCTGGTCACCACTTCCACTAGAGCAGCGTGAACATCGCGCTAAACATTTACTTTTGTGGTTGACTGATGAAAGAAAGTCATACGGGTTTGGTACGAAATTAAGATTTTTGGGTGCCCTATTCCTTTAATGTCTTTAATAATAGGCTAAATTAAGTAAATGCATTTTTAGTGCATTTAAATTTCTTTCAATTGCCATTTCACCACGGTGTCTAACCGACAGACTGTGACTCGATGCTGTCGTTTCTTCATCATTTTGGTCTTAATAAAAAATAATTATCTACTAGTATAGTAGCATTTTAAGCAGCAGAACGTATCACTACATTTCTCGAGATATAAATATCCCACATCCTGAGCGTGTAATGTGTTTGTGTGCATGCAGAAATAAGGGTGGCATAATTGTGAGGACATTGAAAGCTCTAATAGCTCAGCCCTCATAAGAAGTAATAACCAAACACACATTGACTATATTAGCCATCTTCATTTAGGAGCCTCACTAACAAGCTTTTGCAACATTGTGCTAATGAATCTCTCCTTCAGTGTGAAGGGTCTTTATGTTTAAATGCATGGGGAAAAATATAATTTTTCTGGCAAGTCCATTTGCGTAATTTTTCAATGTAGAGATCTCTTTTAAAAGCCCAGAGACACAAACAGGAGACCTGAAGAAAATAATTTTCCAATTAACGATGACAGTTGAATACTAGGAAAACAAGCTCTCATTTTGGGAATTAAAAGCAGTGGTGAGTCAAATGAGAGATAGAAAGGAGTGATAGAGGGAGAGTTGATGTGTGAACATATGTTCTGCTGTCATTAGCTTTTCCATTAACGCTTATGAGAGCCGCTGCTGATTCTGTTGTTCATAGGCAAATGTCGCTCTAAATGATGATTTCAAAGAGACACGTTAAAATAAATCTCTGAAAATAGAGGACAAGTTGCATTACAGATGCCAATTTGCTAAGAGACCTTTTCAGTTACAAAAATCTAACATTCGCTTTATTTCCAAGGACGAACATGCTATTTGAAATATTAAATAAAGCAGATATACTGTAGTTTGTCATGCATTTCTGAAAAAGCAAGAAATATCAGGCAAAATAAAAGACTTTGTGACAGAACAGAGTAAGACGCTGGCTGTTGGCTTGGCTATAAAAGACCTTTGGGGTTTAACGGCTGACACTTGACTGTCACTAGCAGAAACGTACAACATTCAAGAGACAGATATGACATATATACATATATGCATCGCGGGGCCAGAAACCATCAACTGTAAAGCTAGTCTGACTCAATGCCCTTTAAATGGAGTGGGGGGGGAAAGCAGACTATAGCCCATGTAACAAACCTAACCTGACATCACAGTCACTGTCTCAGTGCAAGCACTGTACTAACGTATATTCAATGCTGAGGAATCAAAACTGAGGGCTTGTCAATGTGTCAAATGCATTGTAGATGCAAAGCAAGAGTTACACAGAACTTACACAATACTGTGCAATCCAACACAATGCAATTTCTATGGTGGTGGTATTGTGCAAATATGTTTTCTTGAATGTTTAGTAGTAACATTTTTAAGTTAACACAATAAAAATAAATAAATAAATAAACCTTTTTGAACCTTCCTTAAAAATTGGCAGCTATATAAAAATATTGCGTGATGTTACAAAGACAATGGGCCCTATTTTAACGATCTGAAACGCAAGTGTCAAAGCGCAAGTAACTTTGTGGGCGGGTCTCTGCGCTGTTGCTATTTTCCCGGCGGGATAAATGACTTTTGCGCCCGGCGCAAATCTAAAATGGGTTGGTCTGAAGTAGCTTCATTATTCATAGGTGTGGTTTGGGCGTAACGTGAAATAAACCAATCAGAGCATCATCTCACATTCCCTTTAAGAGCAGACGCGCTTTTTCCTTGGCGTATTGCTATTATAACGGCGGATTTGCCAGACGCTCGCCAGGAGCGGTTCACAGCCAAGGAGAGCAATGCTCTCGTCACGGCCGTAAAAGAGAGAGAAGTGACATTGGGGATGGAGAAACACACCCAAATTAACTTCGGTTAAACAGGTATATAATAATGTGGGTAAATGTGTAAGCTAGATGTATGCTTTTATAATAAATCTATCTATCTATCTATCTATCTATCTATCTATCTATCTATCTATCTATCTATCTATCGTTTGTAATAATATGATTTGCAAAAATGAAAACTGCTGCTTCTGTGTAGATTAGAGAATCAAAGTGTATGCGCGTTGTGCACGCTATACATTATGGTCAAGCATGCGCCCTTAAAATAGCATAATGAACAACGCGCCACTGACTTTAGACTAGGTTTTTTCTGGCCAGTGGCGGAATTGTTTTCTAAACCTGTAAAATAGCACCAGGGATTGTTTGCGCCGGGACACGCCTCCTTTTTTGCGCTGAACCGCCCAGGGAGCGCAAGTTCATTCCCTAGTTTAGCGACGTGCTTCTGTGGAGGGAAAAGCGCGCTTTGCGCGGGTGCAAAATAGGAATGAAACATGCGTCGGTGTACAAAGTCAATTGCGCTGGGTGCAAGATAGGGCCCAATATGTTGTTTCCAAAATTAAATATGGCCTTTATATTTTCAAACAAAACAAACTGTTAAGTTGACAGTGTAACTGGAATTATTAACAATACTTTCCTCCTTTCAATTAAAGACTGATGCTGTCATCAAAAATAAAACTAACTGCAATTAATCTCATGATTTCTAACCAGACTTTAAAAAGCATAAATAAATAACAAACAAACAAATAACATTATCAGATTTGGTGAACAGGAACTGTAACAAAAATCATTACATTAAACATATTGGTTGGACTTTATTTTACGGCATGTGCACTTTCAACGTACTTACAGTGTACTTATATATTGAGTAATACAAGGTAACTACATGGGTTATGGTTAGGTTTAGATCATTTTATTTTTGATCATTTTCACAAGTTTCATGGCCCCCAGAATATTTTGGTGTATGAATATCTGAATATGATAGAATATATAATATATCAAAAGAAAGAACAGACCCTCTGCTTCCTGGGTCGACATTTCATTTGGTAATCTTTCATTTACTCTGTGTTTAATGTTGATGATGGCGTTATTTTACATGTGCATCTGCTTACATATGCAATCGCTTGTTTCTGATTCTTCTTCGCCTCTGTTTTGATCAGTACTCTTTCAAAAGATGCGTAATAGCACCCCCTACCGCATAACAGTGAAAACACAGAAAGCCAGAAATTTCCGCCAATGGCGGAGAAAGAGTTAAACAATATGGACACCTATATAAACATATTGTGTGATGTTAAAAAAAAAAATAATTGCCTTCAAATCTAAATATTAAGTTTCAGTGTGACTGAAATTAACAATATTTTAATGATTTTTGGCCTCCTACTAGTGCTGTCAAAATAACTGCAATTAATCTCACGATTTCACGATTCTCATGAACCATGTCTTTAGAAAGCAGAAATAAATAATATAAGAAATGCTACTAATAACATGACCAAATTTGGTGAATTTAAAAAGTTTAAAAACATAATTGCGTTATTATCTTAAGTGTGTGCAGCCCTAAAAATATATTTTGTAAAATAAACAAACAAATAAATAAATAAACAAAATGATTGTTTTCAAGATTAACTTTAAATAATAAACACCCCCTTGTGGCCTGCTGCGAGCCCAGCTTGAAAACCCCCTGGCCTAGGGAATATAAGAGCTTTTTTGTTAAGAGCTTCTAAATAGTTAAAGGCCGATAACTTGAAGTGGCACGTCTGTTGAAAACAATTGTGAATTGCGAAATCACTGCCTCCTAGCGTAATCTTATGATCTTTTTTTTGGGTGAAGAACAGAGAAGGAAAGGTTGCTTCGCTGGCTATTGCGGCGCACATATCAGCCTCAATGACCATCTGTGAAACTCCTGACAATGTGAGCCGCTGGAACGCCGCATGGCAGCGTTGGGACGTGGGAGCAGCTGGATACGGTGCGGAGCTAGCCAAACCCACACTTGCCCCTCCAAAAATCACTTGCAGTCTTCTCAGCCTCACTCTTCACAAAATCGCTTCTTCATTCACTCTGAAAAAAAGATGCAATCTCTTTTCAAATGGGCATGTGCATGTGTTCTAATTTAACATTCAACTTTCGCAGCCCTTTGCTCTCTCTTTGGGTGTCTTGGCTAACGAACGCCCCGGGACCTCCCCCTACGCGTCCTCCCCGCAGTCGTTCTTGGTTTCTGAGAGACGTGTTGGCAAGCAGTGGGTAAATGGCCAAATAAATGACTTGGCTGGGGGAGCGGGCACGGAGGGAGAGCGTGGCACACCGAGCCCTCTTCCTCTCCAGAGGCAAATCAGTAGCAGGTAAACAAGTTTGGAAGGAGCGGAAGCGTGTACGGTTTGGCCCGGGCTCCTAGGGGATTTTTTTCAGAGGGGCTGGTGAATATATTCACCCTCTGAGTTGAGGGTTTATCTGCAAATGCGCAAAGAGCAGCACAACCACCTGGCAAATCATCCCTCGCTCTTAACAAACTCACCATGCATGCGCAGCCTCAAACTAAATACCAATTTAAACTTCCACACATGCCTATTACACACTGCGAGTTTTAATCTCCTTTGATTAGAAAGGTGTACCTTTGATCTTGAGGGATGGAATGAATTTTCATTTCATCTTCATGTTTGGACTGCTGTGTTATCTAAGAAAGTAGAAGAAAGTGATTGTGAGCTAATTAGACGCAACTTGCTTTGAATCCATCGAACGAACACTTTGCGGATTTAAAGGAATGTAAACACAACAGCAATTAGTATTGTTTATTAATAGTTTAAATGGCATCAATAAACTAGCAACATGTAAGCTGCTGATCAGATATAAAATATGCAGTGTTTAAAACTGCAGTTAGATATTTTCTAAGGAAAATTTAAGCGTTGCTTGTCACAAAGGGTATTATGGTTGGTTCCTGTGGTTGCTAGGTTGGTCTGGATGGTTGCTAGGTGGATGTTTACCAGGTCAAATCAAAAGAGTCCAATATTCCATCACTTCACTTTCACATGGCAACATTTCAAAATGGAACAAAGTTAGTTAATAGAAGTCATGTGTGAGCAAACTGTTCTTTTCATTGGTCAAAATGCAAGTAATTTATTCACCTTTAAAATGAAATAGCATTAAAATATGACCAATACGAATAAGCCATAAAGCCCATATATATATATTTTTATGTTATGTTTATGTTATTTACATTTGTGTGATAATCGATAATAGTCCGTTTTTGTTCATATTTGGATTTAAATTTTATTTTTACATTTTCTGTATTCAATTTCATTTGAGTTATATATGCATGCCATTTAAGTTCTAATTTAGTCCAAAATTCAAGATAGATGAACAGCTGTGCCATAATATTCACCATAATTTATATTTATAGGTATCTGAAAAAAGAAAGAAAAAAAATGATTGAATGAATGAATGTATGTTTCATTGGAAAAGGTGTATTTAATTATACATTTCAATTACTTTTTAACCCACAAATATTGCCTCCTAAAATCCACGTGTATGCTGGGTAGTACTGCATACAGTACTTACCAAAAGCAAACCATTCCAGGATGTGTTTTCCATTTCCATTTATGCCTACAAAAACTGAATTAAGGGAGAAAACGTAGCAGTTTCTAAATCCAAAGCTCCAAATGAACTAGTTGTAAAAACGTCCTAACATTCAAAATAATGTCATAGACAAAAGCTTGCCTAGCCATCTCTCAGCGCTATTACTATTTCAATTTAAACCAACAGGGGAAGCATGAACCCAAAAGAGGGATTTGCATCACAGTGTGTGTGTGTGTGTGTAGCAGGTGTCATTAATGCCCTCCAGAGGCGATGGCAGACTGAAGTCTGGCTGATTGGGAGTCTCAGAGACAAAGAGCTCCAGGAGAGACGGGCCCCAGCCTGCAGTTATCCCCCCAGCAGGGAGCCACTATCTCTGGGTATGGGGCAGTCATTTAGCTTTCCTCCATCCATCCATTCCTCCGCCGGTCTCCGTACAGTTCCTCTCTAGCAGCAGGTTAGTGATGGATTTGATTCTCTGATTGGAAAGAGGGCAATTTTACCTCAGCAGTGCCCCACATTTGCATAATGATTTGCATAAACCTCTGCCTTTTACACCCTGTCTGACTCTTTTTCTGTCTCCGATTCATTCTTTCGATTTTGTATCACGCATTCTCCTAAGACTCGTTTACCTTTGCTTCTTCCTCCATTTCGCGCATTCATTATATTTTGTGGTCTTCTCACTTTCACTCGTGTAACATCATCTCACTTTCATGTTCCCGCCACCAGACAACACTCAAGAAACCTGACATGTGGCACGGGGGGAATTTTACGCAGTAAGTAATCATCCAGAAATATCCAGCATAACATTCACTCCTTCCCTCAAAAAAATCCAGCACTTACATGCGACCGACGAGATTTCTAATATCTGCCACGCAAACAGTTGAGGAATCCAAGCGTGAATTGTGCTTAAATGAGTATGCAAGATTTAAAACTCTATTGGATGGCAGTGCCTCTCCACATCACTTTATATGTCTCAGTGTTTTCCTCCGTATCTATCGCTCTCTGGCTTTTTTTCTTGTCGTCATTATCATGGGAAAACAGCAGAAGTGGCAATTTAAAAGAGAAAAACATCTCTCTACCTGACTGAACACACAGATGAGTTTTAGGACGTGGCTGCCTTGTGTACACACATGCCTCAGTGGGCACACTCTTTCAATTTCATATTCAAATCTTCTTTACATGGGTAAATATGTACAGCCTAATGAAGGCAGGGCGGATCTCGCACACGTACGTGTGTGAGACCGTGCGTTTGATTCATATCCATGTTTCATTACATCTGACAGTGACATGAAGCCAGAGCAACATCTATTTTCTCTCTCGTTCATTCTCTTACTCACTCTTTCATAGGCTCATACGTATCAGTGTGCAACAGAGCAGAATGAATGAAAGCAGTGTGAGCGAACGCAACACATGATACACCTCTTACATCACTCCATACTCTAAGTTAGAACTCAACTCAACCCTTTATACAGTAAAACTGGAAACTGACACAACAGTTCAGAAGTTTGGAGTTAATAATATTCTTTATCTTTGCAGTCAGCATGGATGCATTAACTTGATCAAATTTGACATTTATAATATTACAAAGATTATTTCAAATGAAGTGTTATTTTAAGCTTTCTATTCATCAAAGAATCCTGAAAATGTATTGCTGTTTCCACAAAAATATTAAGCAGCACAACAGTTTTCAACTGTGATAATAATAAGAAATGTTTCTTGAGCGGCAACTCAGCATATTAGAATGATTTCTGAAGGATCATGTGACACTGAAGACTGGAGTAATAATGCTGAAAATTCAGCTTTGCCATTTTAGTATTAGATTACATTAATTAAAATATATTCAAATAAAAAACTGTTATTTTAAATTGCAATGATATTTCAAAAATTACTAATTTATTAACGAATACATTCAGCATTTGTGAGCATAAGAGACTCTTCAAAAACATAAAAAAAATATATTACTGACCCCAAACTTTTGAACGGTACTCTATACAGTATTTTATGAATATTAACAACATTCTGTAAGAACCAGGGATGCATTATATACTTATCACATCAGTCATCAGCCTTTTTTTAAGATAATCATAATGGTTTGATATTGGATAATTGTGCATACTCCTATTTCTTTTTTATTTAGATGATCTTAGCAGTTACCTAACACATACTTAAAGATGATCTGTAAAAAATAATAACAATAATAAGAATTTAATAACACTGTTAAATGTAATCTTCATTCTTTCAAAATAAATATCTATTTTACTTACTTTACAAGTTAATATTTGAATCAAAATAGAATAGAATAATTATAATACCGGCCATTATTGGCCATACCATGAAAATTAATTAATTATAGAATTGTAGAATTTTAAAGCTTTGATTTTAAAACATATTACATTTATATGTTATTATACAATGCACATGAGCAGTATAATATAAAAATAATTACAAGTAAAATCAAGTCTTTGGCAGTAACATTTCCAGGTTCCTTGAGCACCACGGAAAAGAGCTGTTTTAAATTTGCACTTAATTCAAATTTATCATAATCGCTGCTCTAACATGATTTGATTGCCCAATTTAGCATTTTTCTGAGGCATCACACATACCCTGAAGCAAAGTATAACCAAATAACCAAATACAATGCAACTGATTATCTAATGGGTCCCGGTCTTATCACCACAATGGTGCATATTGGCTCGTTATAATTATGGTGTATGCAAATAAAAACTGGACTGTGAATATATTGAAATGTTTTAACTTAAAACCAGCATAAAACCAGTAATATAGTAACAAAAAACGAGTCTAAAACCAGCCATTTTAAAGGGATAGTTCACCCAAAATAATGAAAATTATGTCATAATTTACTCATGCTCGTGTTGTTCCAAACCCTTAAGACTTTCGTTCATCTTCAGAACACAAATGAAAATATTTTTAATAAAATCTGAGCCAGTTCTGTACTCTCCATTGACAGCTATGCAACCATTTTTTGACACTCCAAAAAGTTCATAAAGAGATATTAAAACTAATCCATATAAATGTAGTGTTTGAGTCCAAATTTTCTGAGGAGACACGATCACTTTATATGATGAACAGATTGAATTTAGGCTTTTATTCACATATAAATATTAATCGGTGAACATAACACTGCTGCGTAACACATGAGAATGAACCTCGTTGGTTCTTGCAGAAGCTCAAACGAGCTGCGTAACACGAGAATGAACTTCGTTGGTTCTTGCGGAAGCTCAAACGTGCTGCGTAACACACAAGAATGAACCTCATTGGTTCTTACGGAAACTTAAACGTGCTGCGTAACACGATAATTAACCTGATTGGTTCTTGCAGAAGCTCAAACGTGCTGCGTAACATGAGAATGAACCTCATTGGTTCTTTACTAAAAAAAAATGATATGTTGGCTTAATTAATTTTTTTATGTCAACAGGTTCCACAAACCTGGGTTACCTTAAACAAACATATTTTGTTCATGTAACTTCAACATCATGGAATGAAGTCATTTTAAGCGACCCATTTAAGCAGTCTCAAAGTGAATTTTAAAGGCTCCCTGACATGATTCAGGTATTCTTATTTATATATTCATTCATCCATTAAGATTTCATTTATGTTAGTGACACACTTTTAAATTGATAGACTTTTACAACTAACTATTTGCTAGCAGTAGCACATATTCGCATCTTAATTGCTAAGATTTACATGCTCCTTCAGCCAAAGCAGTTGAAAATACCTGAATCAGTCCACAGCCTAACAAAATGCTCCACTCTTCTCCACAGTGGTAACCCACTGTAATTTAAATGGTTCTAATAATTCCAATGTAATTGAACATTAAACAACACGTGCTGCAAATACTCACAATGCAACCAAATACAGAAATGTGCTACTGTAAACGTGCTCCAGTTGCAGCGTGCTGAGCTCTCTCAGCCACCGTACTTTATGAACTTTTTGAAGGGTCAAAGTGGTAATTGCGTAGCTGTCAATGAAGGGACTGAAATCGCTCAGATTTGATCAAAAATATATTCATTTGTGTTCTGAAGATGAACGAAAGTCTCACGTGTTCGCGACGACATGAGGGTGAGGAATTAATGACAGAACTTTCCTTTTTGGGTGAACTAACCCTGTAACATGTACATATATCTTCTGTGGAAGTCTCAGGACCAAAAAAGTATTCGTCCAATCATTCGATGTCATACATATACATATGTATGACATACATATGCCTGTCAACATATGTATTTGCATACCTCCGCGCACACTGCTCGCACAGACATCACAAGACACCAGCGTGTTCCATGAAGCTATGTTCATTATTTTTGTAATGTTATGTGCTTTGAGACATGAGGTAATTTAACTCTGTCTCTCATCTCGTGACACTTTGCAGACTTTGCTGTGTGCGTTTATGTGTTTTGAAGAAGGCATGGCTTTGGAGACGCTATGAAGGGAGGGTGGGATCACATGCTTTCAAAGCTAGCTTGCTATTGCTAGCCTCTCTCTGGCCTACCCTACCTTTACGTAGGTCTCAGGTACATCTTATATGTAATTCCATAATTAATTCTATTGTCTTTGAAATATAGTTATAGTGTTCTACCCAATGTACTGACAAGCATGTATGGTCAATAAAATATACTTCTATGTCATAGATTGCAATATATTTGTAATTACACATTTGTAATGGTGAAGTTAGTTAGTACATTTAAAATATATTCATTTTAAATGTAATATCAAACAACACACTACACTAAAATTATAATCAAGCACTTAGTGCAAGTGCATTAGTATCTCAGTCAACACATCAAAATAAGTGTACTTCTTTCATTTGCACAACAAAAATGTACTTTAAAGTACAACTTTTAATTTGACATTATTACAAAGTGTACTTTTACGAAATAGTCATGAAAGTGTACTCTTTTATTTTATTAATATAAAGGGTTTTTTTTATGTATACTTTTAATATTTTAAGTACACAACAAGTACACATTCAATAAAATTACTTATTTTTCGCAAGTGTACATGCATGCACACTGTCGCTATACAAACAATTTAGTATTTTGTCCCTATCACAGCAAAAAATGCATACACTGTTGTTGTTGTTGTACACAAACACACACACACACACACATACAAATAGATAAACAAAATACATATTTACCATAAGGATGCACACAAATAGAAGTCCCTGAACATTCAGAGAGATTTTTCAGAAACGAAGCTACACAGAGCTGGCAGTCTCACAGGATTATAAAGACCAACATCCACCGCCAGCCGCTCATACACACACACACACACACACACACACACACACGCACACACACACACACAGCTCTCTGAACTCCCCTGGGTGAAATCAGGCCATAATAGGCCTCTCTCTAGCAGGCAGATGCATTATTTAAAACAGTGGATGAGACACAGAGTGAGGGATGGGGGAGAAAGTGTTGTAACCCAGGTCAAATATGCACTTAAAGAGTTTGAGAGGGAGTGTTTGTAAATGTGTTTGCTTTCCCCATAGTGTACAGACCCTCCGGGTAGAGCGAAACGGCTCTCTGTGTTCACGCTGCGCCTCGAGGGAACCGGCGCTGGTGCTACTCACACTGCTGAGTCTTGTAGTACAGTAAGTATTTCTGTACGTGAAGTAGAAAAGGATGAAACACTTCTGACAAGAATCTGTGTGTATGCACGTGTTAATATTTTCCCCATCGTCTCACACTCGAACACACATCCTCTGAAACATTTGCATGTTTACAATAGCCTAACATCTTCCTGTTCCTCAACAACAAAGGCAGAAAAACATCTTCCACCTCAGATATCTCTCTCAGACTGTGGCAGCGCTGGAAATCAAATCTTCACCTTTTTTCAGGTCCTTCTGAATGTACCGTCACACGCCAGCAAACAGACCAAAGTGTCTAGAAACACGCTTTATGAAGCCCTCCAGTTGGGAACGGCAGCCAACTTCAAAAATACCATTCTAGTCTCTCCAAGAGAGACAGATGAAAACAAAAACGACATAAAAGGTTCCTCGCAGTTCCTTGCACAGATTAAAGGAGATGAATTCTTGGCTGCCCTTAATGCACGTTTAAGCCCAGGCATAGAAATAGATATTAATTAAGACCGTGTCTGGAAGAAATAGGCCAGAAAAAGAGCGGGGCTTTGAAGCAAAGCTAATCTTCAAAAGGCTGCGATGTTATGATGTTGCATAAGGCCACTGAGGATATTTTGACATAATGGGAACAAAATTGGTGGTTGCTTTTCTTTTGCCTGTTTATGTAAATACATCATTTTGTTCATGGAATTACAATGTGCTAGTTAAAAATCACATCAAAATACTGTGATCACACAGTGCGAGTGGTTGGCTCACCTGAAAGAAGGGTAGAATTTGAGGAAACAAAACATTGTTTCTCTTGGGATGTGGACACTAGACCTACACATTCACTCAACACATAATGAATTAATATTCAAATAAAGCAAAAACAGACTTATTCGCACAAACACACACACTCTCTACCCACCACCAACACCGTTTGCCAAACAGTCCAATTTGTGAGATTTATCTGCATGTGCTGTGCAGATGGTGAGGCCAACGTGCAGATGCAACATGGATGACTTTTTCAAACAAACACACACGCACTATGATATAACCTAATTCTGGTCTTCACAGACTAATTTTACTGCATACTAAAGTATATACTTTATGTGTGGGTACAATGGATACTGGATACTTATGACTGCACAAATGATCAATATTCCAATGTTGACTCCATGGGCCCTATTTTAACGATCTGAAACGCAAGTGTCAAAGCGCAAAGCGCAAGTAACTTTGTGGGCGGGTCTCGGCGCTGTTGCTATTTTCCCGGCGGGATAAATGGCTCTTGCGCCCGGCGCAAATCTATTCATAGGTGTGGTTTGGGCGTAACGTGAAATAAACCAATCAGAGCGTCATCTCACATTACCTTTAAGAGCAGACGCGCTTTTTCCTTGGCGTATTGCTATTATAACGGCGGATTTGCCAGGCGTGCGCCAGGAGCGGTTCACAGCCGCTCTCGTCACGGCCGTAAAAGAGAGAGAAGTGACACTGGGGATGGAGAAACACACCCAAATTAAACAGGCATATAATAATGTGGGTAAATGTGTAAGCTAGATGTATGCTTTTATAATAAATTGTCTATCTATCTATCTATCTATCTATCTATCTATCTATCTATCTATCTATCTATCTATCTATCGTTTGTAATAATATGATTTGCAAAAATGAAAACTGCTGCTTCTGTGTAGATTAGAGAATCAAAGTGTATGCGCGTTGTGCACGCTATACATTATGGTCAAGCATGCGCCCTTAAAATAGCATAATGAACAACGCGCGACGCGCCACTGACTTTAGACTAGGTTTTTTCTGGCCAGTGGTGCAATTGTTTTATGGAACAGTAAAATAGCACCAGGGATTGTTTGCGCCGGGACACGCCTCCTTTTTTGCGCTGAACCGCCCAGGGAGCGCAAGTTCATTCCCTAGTTTAGCGACATGCTTTTGTGGAGGGAAAAGCGCGCTTTGCGCGGGTGCAAAATAGGACTGAAACATGCGTCGGTGTACAAAGTCAATTGCGCTGGGTGCAAGATAGGGCCCCATATCTTCAAGCAGAAGGAACTGAATGAAATATTATGAATGATATCAATTTCTCCCATTTTTTTTCTTTCATTTATGTCACTGATTGACACTGATACTTAATATTCAGCAATATTATTGACTTGAATGCACTGACAGTAATGGATGATACTATCACTGTTTTCTCCACAGCTGATTTATACAGTAGATGAATTGAACTCATTTTCATAATTGATGAACTTTACACAGTCATTGAACTGAACTGAATCAACACTGAACTGACTTCAGCTGAACAATTACACAGTTGTCTTATTTTTAGATATTGTTTTCAGCTGAATGTAATATTTTTCCATCATTGATCATTACTTTACTGTTTATTATTGTAAAGCTGCTTTGAAACAATCTGTATTAAAGCGCAATATAAATGTGCTATATGGTGACTTGAATGTCTTTGCATTACTAACAAAATATCAAAGCAAGTGGGATTTTTGTCCTAGCTGTTAATGTGTTAAAAATACACAAAAAAATGCTATTAATTTAGTTTACCTGAAAATGAAAATTCTGTCATCATTTACTAACCTCGTGTTGTTCCAAGACTATTTTTCTTCTGTGGAATGCAACTTATTATTTTGAAGAATGTTGGTAACCAAACAGTTTTCCATTATATAGACAAAAAAAACCCACTAAAACAATTCTCAAAATTGTCATACAGGTTTATATATATATATATATATATATATATATATATATATATATATATATATATATTCTGTCATTCTCACCCTCATAAATAATTTACAAACGTGTATGACTTTATTATGTTAAAGAAATGTTGAGAAATGGGGGGCATAAATAAAGAAAAAAAGACTGATTAAAAAAGAATACCTTATTAAGTAGTTTGGCATAATTATATTTTCATTACAAAACTGCTATAAGTAGTTCAAAACCTTTTTGTCTGCTGAATTAAAGTTGTGATGCAAAAAAAGGTATATTTAAAGTTAATTTTTAAAATAGTAGTAATAATAATGATACAAGTGTGCACAAGCACACTTTTCAAAAAAAAAAAAAAAAAGTCGTTTTAAGTGACTTAAGAGTCCAAACTGTTTTTGAGGTTATGTCTATCACAGTGTTAGTGTTGGATAACTGAGTTCTCATGGCCAGCAGATTGACTTCCTCCCTGATTTCTCTCCGCCCTTGTGGCCTCCTGTTTTTAATTTATATCACAAAAAAAACAAGAGATGTAAAAGATGAAGAGAGTGTCAGGCCACAGCGATTCAAAGGAAGGCTAATGAGTTATCACCCAAGATGAAGATATGCCATTCCAATCTATCCCATATGACTTGTGTGTTGATCAAACCCGTGTCTGGATATCCATAAACAGAAACCTCCTCCAGTAATAATCAAGTGATGCAGAGCTGAATCTAATTGGCTCCTCAAACGACTCTTCATTATCTGTGTGTCGGCACATTGTGTCAGCTCTCTCACAAAAGGGGAGATTTATCAAGCACATTTGCGTCCTTCAAACATGCCGGTAGCAGGGATGTGCTCAGCTGGCCACTAAAGTGAACACTAACCTCCAGCAAGTTCTTTTCACTCCAATTCTCATCAATACGGCTCTATAGTCCTGCAGTCACTTAGACAGTGTGCTTGCAGTGCTCAATCACCGTCAACATCTATGAAAGGACCTCAGAGCCAGAAATTAAACTTAGCTTAACACTGTCATCCTCAAACAGACGAGTTTTATTCACTCTTTTTCCACCTTAAGGGTGTTTATGGGTTTTATCCAGGATTTTACATTTTGGAGCGCTATTGACGTATAGCTGCGTTTGCCTGAGTGTGCATTGTGGCTATTGACCAATGAGCTTGAGATGTGTCATTAGAATTCCATTAGGCCTTGTGTTCCCTAGAGATAACCTATGACCTATTGATTCCCTCACCCGTTTCACAAGAGCCCTCCAAATAGAACTCACAATGCTAGCATTACTTTAAAAGAAAATGTTATTCAGGACTAAACTGTTCCCAAGAGCACTCCAGAGGGGACTCAATGCTTGCAAGAAAGTGTTTGCTATCCAGAACTAAACTCAAATGGTTAGCAACTCAGGTAGAGGTAGAGGTCAAAATCACACTGTTAGCAATATTTTGCTAATTTAACAGACACTAAACTCTCTGTTAGCAATATTTACTTGTTTAAAAGTAACTGATTCTATCTAAAACGAATACATTGGAGCTTTGGATTTGTTAGCGCTAGTTATAGCTATGCTTAAAGAAAACTGATGCAATCTAAAACGAAACTCACACAGTTAGCAATATTGCTAAAAAACACTGACTCTTTTCCAAATGTAGCAGCTAACAAATTAGTCACTCGTTGACCTGTGCCCAAGATATTTGAAGCCGGGTGACACACATGAACTGTGCATTTTCTGTCAGGGTGAAGAGCTCGCACAGGCGGTTCTTGAGGGAGCCGTCTGTGCAAACTGTGAGCATTTTTCTTTGAGAACGCTCCGCTCTCGTCTGGCCCTCTTCTCGAGTGAGGAGGGCTCAGCATCTGGACCTCGTGGTTCAGGTCTCGCTCGTGCTGAGGCAGAGAGGCGACTTGCATCATGGGATTCCCAGAAGGATCTCGCCGATCACCTTGAGAGGGGTGTAAACCTCTCAGACGATTCGGCGCCTGACAAGGGTGAGTTGCATGTGGATGACAAAGACTATTCTCCTACTGTTCCTGCAGCGAGTGCTCTTCAGGACGAGGGTGATAATTAGGTAGATCCTGAGCCCTCTCAGCCACTCTGCCCCATGTATGCTGAGCTGGTGGATGTTATGGATGTTGCAGCTGCTGTGGCGACGCGTTAGGGGAGAGACCGTTTGCGGCAGGCTTGACGATCGGTTTCTCCCCGGCCATAGATCACCAGCTCAGGCGAGCCTTCCACTTCTTCCTGATCTTCACACGGAGATCGAGCGGGCATTGAAGAACCCATACTCTGCTCGGATCCACCGACATCAGCGGGCTAGTTTCGCTGATGTTGAGGGGATCGGAGAGCATGGGTACGTGTCGATGCTGCCTATTGACAAGACGTTTGTGAACTCGTGTCTAGGCAGACGTCGATACAGAGTTCCAACCCTGCCATCCAAACCGCTGAAGACCACAGCACGTTTGAATGGCAGAGCCTACATGGCAGCAGTTCACCATGGGGGTGTTGCAGGCGTACCACGCCGACGTACTGGGCGATCTCGACCAGGGGGAGGGATGTCCCCTGAGGCGGTTGCTGAGCTGTGCCGCACCACAGACCTTGCTCTCCGGGCCACTAAACATGCTGCGGCGATCGGTCGGTCTATGGCGGTGATAGTGGCCACGGAGAGGCATCTGTGGTTAAACCTGGTTGACATCGGGAGAAAGAGAAGACCTTTCTCCTCGACTCGCTGGTTTCTCCCTCTGAACTTTTATTTACTTTTATTTTGTAGAGTTATGGGGTCATGTTATTGTACATTAAGGTAAGGTAAACTTATTAGGGCCCTGAAGTTCCCCTGTTAGGTGTCTAGAACGATATAAAGAAGCACCAATTATATGGGCGTCTTTTGTGAGTATGTGATGGCTTCCCTTTTGTGTTTTCACGGGGTGTGCCACCGCTCATTCTAGTTGTAAGGAACTATGTTAATAGCTTAGGCTTCCTCTCATGATGAGAGTTTTTTGAGGCCGCTGCTCATTCACATAAATGTAATGTTAGCGGAGCGCTAAGTGGCAGAACATCATTCTAGAAAGAAAGGAAGTGCTTTATGCTGCCGCTAATTTTATTTCTGAGACACATCTGTGTTAGCCCTTGGGCTATTAGCCACCTCAGGGTAGAGTAGTTCATCTTCTCCCAAAGAAAAAAAAAATCTTATGTCCAGCCCACGGGGCCGTTGACATTGTTTGGTCCTGAGTACATCGCTCCCCTGAGCTCTGTTTGGATTTTCATACAGGCTGAGCATTTTTTTGCACCCCTCATATGAGACATCTCTGTCTTGAGGCTGTGGCTCCTCCGAGCCCTCAGGCAGATCTATGCTTACAGGCTGGCCCTCACCAGGGCTGGTGCAGAGGCATGAGTAGTAAAGACCTAGGGTTAGGCCTTCAATAAGGCCTCCCTGGCACAATGTTGATGGTCAGGCTCTGACCTTAGCAGGCCTTCCTGACCCTGAGCCCCATCATGGGGTGCTCGAATGTTATTTCACTGGCCAGTCAGACAACTGGCCTCAGTGGGCCTCTCTGGAGGCGAGCCCCATTTACGATCAGCCGAATAGGTTTGACCACTGTCAGGCGGTTGGCCTTATCAGGCCACCATGTAGCTCAGTCCCCAACCTCTCTGGTTCGTGGCAGTTAGTTTCTTACATAAGAATACTTTCAGGAGGCCGGCTTTAACAGGCTGCTCCAAGACTGAGCCCCAGGACTGGTCCTTAGCAGGCCACCCTGGGACTGACACCCGGATTCAGGGTTAAAAGCAACCAGTTGTTTAGCTTGCTATCAGGTAGGCCTCTTCAGGTCTCCCTGAAGGCGAGTTTCCACATAGGGTGGTTATCAGGTAGTAGGCCTCACTAGGCCTCCTTGAAGGCGAATTCCCACATATGGTGATTATCAGGTAGTAGGCCTCACCAGGCCTCCCTGAGGGCTAAGTCCCAAGGAAAGGCAACTGGACAGCTAGCCTGACTAGCTATCAGGTAGTAGGCCTCACCAGTACCAGTATGAGTATGCAGACTCCTGAGTCTGGTCAGACGGTCGTAGGCCCTGTCGTGAGGCCTCCCAGTTAGATCTGCCCTTAGGCCTTCTCAGGCCTCATCAGTGTTTTGAAACACAAACGCTGGGTAGATCTGTGGATCAAGCAGAGAAACTCCCCTCGCTGGCAAGGGTTGTAAGCGCTATGCTGAGTCATACTCTCTGGGATACCCCGTCTCTGAGATCCGGGCAGAGTGGTTCACTGTCAGCTTCGCAGTCCCTCAGGTTGGATACCTTATCTAAAGGCAAGTGTCCAGAGGCTCTGTCTTCGGACAGACAGGAATTTGGCCAGACTGATGTATCCAATGTAAATGACACCAGGTCAGGCCTTCCTGGTGGCATTTCGGGTGAGTATGTTCCCCTGAATAGTGATTTGAATGCGCATGCGTCGCGTCTGAACGCGTTGTTGTCTTTGGAGCTCTATCGATTTGATTTATAATTCTTGATTTTTCCCTTTAAACTCACTTACAACGAACATTTTTTACTTTTCCTCACTGAGAAGCACTACTGCTCAAACCTCATAGTTAGCCTACAACGCGGACTGTTGAGCAGACGCGTCTCAAGCCTATTAGTGATCCAACGCTGGATACTCTTATAGGTTACGTCCGTGGATCACGGCTGAACGCGTCTTCTCCACACTCACTTACAAACAAACATGGCGAATTTATCAGATGTAAGTAGTCTACCTTTTGGTGCAGGTGAAGATACATTTGAGCTGCACGCGTTGCAGTCTGAGCTGGAAGCTGTTGAGAAACAGATACACAACCTTTTAGTGAGACAGGCCGAGCTGATAGACCGGCGGTTAGCTCTTGAAACATCACGCGCCGATGCACACAAATCAGTGATTAACGTTACTAACCCGCTGACTCCGACCTCGTCTACTCCGTGCGTTACTCAGCATCGGTCCCGAGCGCCGAGGTCGCGATCGCGATCAGCCATGGTCTCGTTCACTCCGGCTCCAACACGCCACCACGAAGCCTGGATGGTTCCGCAGCGGAAGACGCGAGTCAGGTCTAGACCAAGACTCTCTCTGCCCCTCCCGGTTTTCGAGTTATCCACACAAAACCGCTTCTCCCCTCTACGCGAAACCGAACGCGATGCTGTGATCATCGGCGATTCCACCGTTCGGCACGTACACGCTACATTAGGTAAAAGTAAGGTGCACAGTCACTGCTTTCCTGGTGCTCGTGTTTCTGAAATTGCTGCTCGCGTTCCCGAGATTCTGAACGATGACGAGCGCGTCGGAACTGTGGTCCTGCACGCCGCACGCGGGAGTGAACGACATCAGGCTGCGCCAGACAGAGGTTCTGAAGAAAGACTTCAGGAATCTGATGGATACGGTACGCAGCACATCGCCTGAAACAACGATCATAGTGTCAGGACCGCTTCCCACGTACCGACTAGGACATGAAAAGTTTAGTAGACTATTCGCGCTAAAAGAATGGTTAATGTCATGGTGCAATGAGCAGAAATTGCTCTTTGTAAATAATTGGAATCTATTTTGGGAGCATCCTAGGCTTTTCCGTGCCGATGGCTTACACCCAAGCAGATTCGGAGTGGATCTTCTATCGGATAACATCTCCAAAATGTTAAATACCATTAAATGACTAGTAACCAATAGTCCAAATCATAGTCTCTCCTGCACCAATTTATATGATATAAATACTAGTGTAGAACATTGCATAGAAATTGTGTCTATTCCTCGTTTAGTGAGATCAAATAATAATTCTACTGCAGGATCTAGGAAAAATCTAATTGTTATTAAAACAGAAAATGTTGCTATTAGTAAACAAAAACAATTTTTAAAGCTAGGTCTTCTAAACATTAGATCACTCACACCTAAGGCAGTTATTGTAAATGAAATAGTCACAGATAATAGCTTCGATGTACTTTGCCTTACTGAAACCTGGCTTAAACCAAATGAATATTTCGGTCTAAATGAGTCTACTCCATCTGGATACTCCTATAAACATGAACCCCGTCTGATTGGTCGTGGCGGCGGTGTTGCAACAATCTATAGAGATATTCTCAATGTTACTCAGAAAACGGGTTATAAGTTTATTTCGTTTGAAGTACTTGTACTAAATGTTACGCTCTTAGATGTTAGAAAAAAATCCATATTATCTTTAGCCTTGGCTACCGTATATATAGACCGCCTGGGCCTTACGCTAATTTCCTAAAAGAGTTTGCAGATTTTCTCTCAGATCTATTAGTCAATGTAGATAAAGCATTAATTGTTGGAGATTTTAACATACACGTAGATAATTCAAATGATGCGTTAGGGGCTGCGTTTATAGATTTATTAAATTCCTTTGGGGTCAAGCAAAACGTCACCGGACCAACTCATCGTCTTAATCACACACTCGATTTAATTATATCATATGGAACCGATCCAACCGATATAGATATCATTCCACAAAGTGATGATGTCACTGACTATTACTTGGTAACTTGCATATTACATACTGCTGTAATATGTCATGCTGCGCCGCGTTATCGACCAGGCAGAACAATCCTTCCATCCACCATAGATAATTTCTCAAATTGCTTATCTAATCTGTCTCAGCTGCTGCCTGAACCCAAACAAACAGATGAACTAGAAGAACTAACTAGCACTATGAGCACCATCGTCTCTAGAACATTGGATGTTGTTGCACCCATTAAATTAAAAAAGGTCAGAGAGAAAATTAAAGCACCATGGTACAATAATACTACGCATGTTCTAAAGAGAGAAACCCGTAATTTAGAGCGTAAATGGAAACAAACTAATTTAGAGGTCTTTAGAATCGCGTGGAAAGACAGTATGTCACGTTATAAAAAGGCCCTAAAAGCGGCCAGGGCTGAGCACCTCCGCAAACTAATAGAAAATAACCAAAACAATCCTAGGTTTTTATTTAACACCGTGGCTAGACTAACAAATAAACAGACGTCACCCGAACAAAATATCCCGTTACAGTTTAGTAGTAATGATTTCATGAACTTCTTCACTGAGAAAATAGAAAACATCAGAACCACAATTGTAAACGTTCAGTCCTCAATCGCGCCTTATAATTCAACCTCAATTATCACCCCGCAAGAACAATTACAGTGCTTTACAACTATAGAACAAAAAGAGTTAAATAAACTTATCACTTCATCTAAAACAACAACATGTTTATTAGATCCTATACCAACTAAACTACTGAAAGAAGTGTTACCTGTAGTGGAAGAGCCTCTCCTCAATATTATTAACTCATCTTTATCTTTAGGTCATGTTCCAAGAACATTTAAACTGGCAGTTATAAAACCTCTCATTAAGAAACCACAATTAGATCATAATAATCTAGCAAATTATAGACCCATTTCAAATCTTCCATTTATGTCTAAAATACTAGAAAAAGTTGTGTCCGCTCAACTGGGCTCTTTCTTGCAAGAAAATGATATCTATGAAAAGTTTCAGTCAGGATTCAGGCCGCATCATAGCACTGAAACTGCGCTCGTTAAAATCACAAATGATTTACTTTTAGCTTCTGACCAAGGCTGTATCTCAATACTAGTTTTACTTGATCTAAGTGCTGCGTTCGATACTATAGATCACACAATACTCTTAGATCGACTACAAAATTATACTGGTGTTCAAGGACAAGCATTAAGCTGGTTTAGATCATACTTATCTGACCGCTACCATTTTGTCTATTTAAATGGAGAAAAATCGATCATAACTCCAGTAAACTATGGAGTGCCGCAGGGATCTGTGTTAGGCCCTCTATTATTCTCAATATATATGATGCCACTTGGAAATATTATAAGGAAACATGGAATTAGTTTCCATTGTTATGCTGATGACACTCAAATATATATTTCATCACGGCCGGATGAAAACGCTAAATTATCCAAATTGACAGAGTGTGTTAAAGATATAAAAGATTGGATGACGCGTAATTTTCTTTTATTAAATCCAGACAAGACAGAGGTAATACTTATTGGTTCAAAAAACCGCCCACAGAACCTCTCACAATACAACTTTGACATCGTAGGATGTCCTGTTACTTTATCCTCTACAATAAAAGACCTGGGTGTTATACTCGATTGTAACCTGTCTTTTGAAAATCATATTTCGTATGTTACAAAAACAGCCTTTTTCCACCTTAGAAACATTGCTAAGCTACGTAATATGCTATCAGTTTCTGATGCAGAAAAGTTAGTTCATGCATTCATGACCTCGAGACTAGATTACTGTAATGCTTTATTAGCCGGTTGTCCTGCATCCTCACTAAACAAGCTACAGTTAGTTCAAAATGCAGCTGCTAGAGTTCTTACTAGATCAAGAAAATATGATCATATAACACCGATTTTATCATCACTACATTGGCTACCTATAAAGTTCCGTATTAATTATAAGTTATTGCTACTGACTTATAAAGCCCTAAACGGCTTAACGGATCTTCTATCGCCCTATAATCCATCGCGCGCTTTAAGATCAATAAATTTGAGGCTTTTGGTCATACCTAGGATATCCAGATCAACCAAAGGAGGGAGAGCATTTTCACATTTGGCTCCGAAACTCTGGAATAGTCTTCCTGATACTGTTCGTTGCTCGGACTCGCTCTCCCAGTTTAAAACTAGATTAAAGACGCATCTTTTCGGCCAAGCATTCATATAATATTGTTAATCTTACAGTTCAAACTACAATCCGGCCTCTAGTTCATAAATGCCAGAGGAGAACTGGCCCCCGACTGAGCCTGGGTTCTCCCAAGGTTTTTTTTTTTTTTTTTTTTCATTAGGTCACCTGATGGAGTTTTTTCGGTTCCTTGCCACTGTTGCCTTTGGCTTGCTCAGTTGGGGATATTTTGGGGATATTTAATTTTATTCTATCAATCAATAAATTCCACTAGAAACAAACCTTGTTGTATTATTTTATTTTAATTTAATACTGTGAAGCTGCTTTGATAAAATCTGTATTGTGAAAAGCGCTATACAAATATACTTGATTTGATTTGATTTGATTGGCTGGGGCTCCTTCGGGTTACCTATCTACATTCCCTGGAAGGGACCCCTCCTAATTTGAAGCTGTGGTTCCAGGCTCTTGAGCAGGCCCAGGTAGGCCTTTCGGTAAACAATGTTTATGGAGGTTTTCCTGTGAGGCTTATAGCTTGGGCTATGACCTTAGGGAATGCTGTCACTGACATCCCAGTGTGACCGGAGGGTGAGTGGTTCTAGCATTTCATTTGAATTTGTTGGTTCTGACAGTTGTCACTGCCAATGGGCATGCATTCCCCTTAGCATGGTGGAGTGGGTATATCGTTCCCCATAGTGTAATTTCGACGCAGTGCGAGTTCCCTTTCGAAAGAGAACGTCTCAGGTTACGACTGTAACCGATGTTCCCTGAGAACAGGGAACGAGACACTGCGTCTTTTCGCCATGCCTCGGGCCTGCCTGCCTAACAGTCCCTTCAGATAAGGTGATTATCATGTTTGCAAGGCGCCCTTTTATACTTCCAGGTCGCATACTTCATGGGCTGTCGCCGGTCAGTCTAATTGCCGTGATTTGATTGTGATTTCAGGCACCTGTCATGCCTGAGGCGTTCTCCATATATGGACTATATATGACTATAATGCAATTTAACTCAAGAAAAAAAAAGAATCTGCCAGTGGGGTAAGAAAATTTATCTTAATTTAAAGGGAACACAAGATTGTTTTCTGTACACCATTAGCAGATTTTTCTTTTCTTTTTTAAGCCTAAAGTCACTTCATTTTGATAATTAAAAAAAAAAAAAAAAAATCAAAAAAAAAATCATTAACTCATGTCATTTTGCTTCTCAAGTAATTGTATCTTGTTTTAAGAATGTTTAGATATTTGTACTGGAAAACAAGCTAAAAATATAAGAATATGAAAAAATATGTGTTCATTAAAATGCAGAATTTTTGGTAACAATTTATAATAAGGTTCATTAGTAAACATTAGTTAACTAGTTAACATGAACTAAGAAATAACAATACTTCTAAAGCATCATAATCAATCATTAATTAGTCAATATTAATTTAAACATTTACTAATATATCAAAATCAAAGGTTGTATTTGTTAACATTAGTTAATGCACCGTGAACTAACATGAACAAACAATGAACAGCTGGATTTTAATTAACTAACATTAAAAAAGATTAATAAATACTGTAACAAATGTATTGCTCATTGTTAGTTATGTTAGTTAAAACATTAACTAATGTTAACTAATGATCCTTATTGTGAAGTGTTACTGAATTTTTGTATAAATATTATTTGCTGTCATTAAATATTTTTGTATATATCATTTCAATAATTTTTATTATCATTTGCATTAAAGTGGCACAGTGTGACTCTCTTCTCTAGATATTGGTATCAGCCATTTAAATCGGTCAACCACAAGTCATGATATCAATTATTCATGATTATCTATTTCCTCATTGTAAGATGTACCTAGATGCACTGCGATTTTCAATATTTCGTCTGACTTTGTTTATTCCTCTCACGCATTGACTCTATGTGAGCCACACATCGACTTGATGGTGGATGGAATCAGTACATGTGCTGAGCTATTTCGTGTCTGTGGTCTCACTCTCAAGTACACACATGCAGAGAGTGGGCAGATGTCCTACAGAGTGGAGATTAGGTTGATATGGAGAAGGAGCTCTCTGCTGAGAATCAAATGGAATCAAAGTCTCTCCACCTACCACCTGCAATCAATCCTGGGGAAGAGCTTCATCCTCATCACACAATTACAATCAGCCATATTCAGTATCGGGTTTGTCCTCTTTGTTCCTCATTATCGACTACCACTCAACTCTGTGCACTCAACCTCAATAGAACGTCAGGAAGGCCGCTGGGAGAAAAATGGACATGGACTGACAATCTGAGGGAGATGAGTGGAAGTGCAGGGCAGACTCAAGAGAGCTCCCAGCAGAAATGGGCAGGAAGGGAAAATAATTGGAGTTTAAAAATTAGGGGTTTAAAAGATTGCATCCTCATTTTACATTCATTCAGGATGTGGCCAGAAAAGTAAAGTTGTACTCCTGTATGACCTGCTGGAATAGTTCTCATTCTGTCTGCAGGACTTAATCACCATTATAAAGTCATTGCTTAAATAAACCCTTCATATGAGAATAATATGTGAACTGTTCTTATAACTATTAAATTAATATACACTCAAATTTCAAATAATTCTATCCGGTTTTCATAAATCTAGACAGTTAACAGAAAATTACAAATTATATTGTTTCTCTTAAAGATACATATGTGGCATTGTACAAATCAGAAATTTGAATAGACTTGATGACCTTGAGAATATCTTGATATCATTGCCTTTTTTAAGTGTTTTCAACATTGATAATAATAATGCTGTTTCTTGAGCAGCAAATCAGCATATTAGAATGATTTCTGGAGGATCATGTGACACTGGAGGAAGACTGGAGTAATGATGCTGAAAATTCAGCTTTGCCATCAGGAATAAATTACATTCTAAAATAAATTAAAACAGAAAACAGTTATTTTAATTTGTAATAATATTTCACTATATACATTTTTGTTGTTGTTGTTGTATTTTTAATCAAATACAGCCTTGGTGAGCATAAGAGATTTCTTTTAAAAACATTAAAAATCTTACCAATCCTAAACTTATGAACCGCAGTATATATATATATATAGTTCACATATAAGTTCAGTAATTTCACTTAAATGGCAATGAAAATTACCTATTAATTGTCATTTAAGTGAAATTACTGAACTTAAATATATGAGCTTTATACAAATTATCATTCTAGAAGAAAATTTCAGATGGCACTTAGAGGCTTTTGCATCTGAACTCTTCATATAACATATTTATATAACTAAACTGTATATAATGTATATTATACTGGTAAAATATTTTTTTCTGTTCAATAATTTAAAGAGCTTTTTTCTTCATTATGTTATCAGGACAGTTGCATCACAGTGCAATTTTTTCAAATGTATGCCCTAAAAATTTATTTTTTTATGCATACAATTAATACATTCTCATTGCAGAAGAGGTGTATTCAAGTCACTGTATGTGGGAATTGTGTTTTTAAAGTTTACTGAATAATTAATAGACAAAAAAGAGCATCATGTCATTGACCATTTAAGTTTCCTGCTTGGCACATTTTCAATGGGTCTTATCAAATTGCACTAAGACCAAATTATCTGAGCTATACCACAATAATTTGATAGTTTTATAGTCCTATTCTGTGCCAACGATTGTCTCATTTACTGTATTTCTCCTAAAGTACTCAAATTAAACATAACTGAGATTATAGTCTCATGGGCTGTGACAGGGCAATAAAACTTCCCACAAGGAATCTAAAACTGTGTTTAGTGTTTACTTCCCAAAGTAAGCAGTGAATCACTGTTCTGGAAAAACGGGTTAGAGAAACACTGTGAGAAGAAAACGTTAGCACATAAACAGGCAAATGCCACATACAAAACTTATGTCAAATGGCTGTGAGAATACACAAACTGCACATCCCAGATGCCGTTAATATTCTCTCTGTTCTTCAGTCTGTTTCTCCTCTGCTCCTGGATCGCCCTCTCAAACAGTTTTGGCCCGCAGGAGTGTGTTGTTTACTAACCACAAGGGACTCGGTATCTCGCAGAATGCTGACTACAGCAGTTTCACACACAGGTTTCACACACACACGCAGAGATGTGATAGGCCCGAGGCACAGACATACACACAATAACAGAGGAGCATTAGCATGAAGAATAGAGAAGATAGCAGTGCTCGGAGGTAAGGAGCAGCACTAACGAAGCAATGTTGTCAAGAATAAAAATAAAAACACTTGAGAAGACACCTGTGGAAAAGAGAGAATAGTGTATTTTCTCTGTAATGGGTAACGTGGAGGAAACATTATCCGTCAACAGATGCAGCACAAAAAATTAGATTAAAATTTCCTTAAGCAAAAAAACGTGCATTCATGGCAAAATAGTGTTGTAGTTTTAGGCAAATTTAGGTTTTAATCTTCAAAACCACAAACCTTCTGGCTTGGTTTCCTGCCAGCATGTCCCATGTGAAGTTTTGGACTGATTCACAATTACTGTATATTCTTAATCGACTTTTTTGTAGTAGGCTATATGGTACAATGACATTGCATTTTTTATTTTTTATTTTTTTGTAATGATGTAACAATCTGCCACCAATGGGATTGTGCCCTAAAAATAACTAGCCTCAAATTTCCTGTGTCTTCTTTTAAAAATAATAGTAAAAAAAAAAATTAAGATTTGAATTGTGATGTATTTTTTGCATATATTTTACTATGACATCATTGCTGTTGGTTCCTTTCGAATGCTGTGTAAAACAGTGTAAGTCAATAGGAGATTTCCAAACATTTCTCCTATAAATTTCTTTTTAAAAAGTAAAGAGTTAGCAAAGTCCAAAAATCGATAGCTGAATCACAGAAGTTTAATACTCGGAGTCAGAGTTTTAAAACCTTTAGCAAACACCGAAAAACAGTTGACTTTTCTCTCCCCCACTCCTTCATTCGGAGAATTGAGATAAAAATAAGACTAGGGGAAGGAGTGCAATCTGCGCAGGTTAATAACTTCACATTGACCTAGCAGACAAAAAACACTCTTCCTCCATCTGTCCTAATGAGACTGAGAGAAAGAGAGAGAGAGAGAGAGAGAGAGAGAGAGAGAGAGAGAGAGAGAGATAAAGTGATAAAAGAAGGCTTAGAAAAAAAGACATGGATAAAGAATGAAAACTGAGGGTAGATGGAAAGGAAAGAAAAAGCAGTGTTATAAAGTAATAGATGGGTTAATAAAATAAAAGAAAGATGGCAAAAGCACTGCCAGGACCCCACCCTCGCCTCATAGTCGGGGGCCCGGCCCCAAAGAGGGCCTCTTATCAAGAGGGGAAAAAAGGGACCATCTCCCCTGTCTAAGTCACCATATGCTCACAATAACAGTCAAATTCGCAAACAGATATCAGGCCTTTTCCATGCATATCAATTAGGTTTAATTAAGAATGCCGCTTGTCGGCACACACACATACACACACACACACCTCCTTCCACATCCTGAAGCTGTGTGTGAATACGGAGCATCTTGTTACAGCCGAGATTCACAAAAACTGCAACTAATTGATATTCACATATTCCAGAACCATAGGCCTCTCCGGTCAACAGATGGTGTTCATTTAACCCAAGGAGCCCAAAGCAAACAACACTGTATTTTTAACACCTCCTGAAATACTCTTTCCTCCCGCACACCCTCGTAGTGACAAAACACTGTCATTCAGAGTCTCTGGAAATTACACATGGAACTGCGGAGAAAATTTCTTCCCAGCTGAGCGATAAGAAATATGTCAAAATAACGTAGATGTTGATCTGTGTAAACGGAGGTGTGTTTGTCACGGAGTCTGTGTCAAGATGGCACTGGTGTTCGGGGAGGAGGGCGCCCAGATTTGGGCTGAAGTCTCAGCCGCACACTGATAGGAGCAGCAGCTTCTTAATGATGGTACCCGTCCCCCTAGAGGGGGGCTGTTGCCATAGTAACAGATGCAGTTTGGGTGGGATGCTTTCAGCCAGAAACAGGGTGGAAGGAGGGAGGGGGAACGGGGAGAGGCGTTTGAGAAAAGGAGGGTCCTCAAGGGCCTTTTTAACACCCAGACAGCCTGCTCACACGAACGAGCCTTACATTTCGTCAGCTGCTAACGGCGTAAAGGACTTTCGTTTACTTTGCATCACAGACACAACAAAAACACATTTAAGAGATGCATGGTTTTCCTGCTGGATTGAAGAGTTATCCAGCTAAACCAGGCAAAAAGTGCTTACTATACAACATGTGATGATTGTCGAGAGACCTAGACTGATATAGGACTTTTCACACTCTACAGGGTTATATGAAGGCAATCGCTAGCTACGCAAACATTCAGACATTCAGAAATGTCCCAGAACGCAATTCATTACACAGTGCAAGTACAAGCTGCATTATCAGCTTTGCTGCAAGGGATGTTATAACAGACACACTTTCCTGCTGTAAAAAAAACAAAAAAGTTTAGCTTCAAGTTTTTAACCCTAATTAAATGAACCTGATCAAGCTATTCAAGTGCTTTCGTATTATTTGAAAACTGTATGTGTGGCTTGCAGGCTTGGAACTAAACAGTTTGACACAGTTTGGTCCAGTTTGACACAGTTGGTCCAGTTTTGCCTGAGACTGACTGGGTGACCAATTTAGACCAGTTAAAACCAGCTTGACCAAACTGGAAAACCAGCTTAATTTCTTTTTCCTTGTGGTAATCAGTTCCGAAAAACGTGACTGGGAGTAAATTTAGTCAACTCAGAGTATGTTCACGGTGAACACATTCTCAACAGAGTGCCAAGAGACACCATAGAAACGGACGTGCTCCATACTTCTTTCTTCTTCTTTTGTTTAACACTGATTTACATTCTTTGTAGTACATATCGCCACCTACTGTGCATTTTTTTTTTAATCTTGTCTTTTAATCGTTAATCAGTTTTTATTACTTTAAACAAGAATTATATTGTTTAAAGTAATACACTCCCCTTTATTAAAGTAAGTGCAGTGCTGTGGAAATGATATGAAGTTGTGGAAATGAAAGGTAAAAAAGTCCACATTATAATTACTGAGTCTGGATCTCATTAAGACAAACAGGAATCAGTGAGTGTTGGTGAAGAGCTCTATCCCCTCCAAGATCATGGGCATTGCATATTTATAATATAATTTGATCTTTGAATTTATTTTAATTTGAAGGTAAAGTGTTCCTTTTTGTGCCTTTAGCACCATACATTAATTGCTAAACATATATATATATATATATATATATATATATATATATATACAGTATATATATACAGTGAGGAAAATAAGTATTTGAACACCCTGCTATTTTACAAGTTCTCCCACTTAGAAATCATGGAGGGGTCTGAAATTGTCATCGTAGGTGCATGTCCACTGTGAGAGACATAATCTAAAAAAAAAATCCAGAAATCACAATGTATGATTTTTTAACTATTTATTTGTATGATACAGCTGCAAATAAGTATTTGAACACCTGAGAAAATCAATGTTAATATTTGGTACAGTAGCCTTTGTTTGCAATTACAGAGGTCAAACGTTTCCTGTAGTTTTTCACCAGGTTTGCACACACTGCAGGAGGGATTTTGGCCCACTCCTCCACACAGATCTTCTCTAGATCAGTCAGGTTTCTAGGCTGTCGCTGAGAAACACGGAGTTTGAGCTCCCTCCAAAGATTCTCTATTGGGTTTAGGTCTGGAGACTGGCTAGGCCACGCCAGAACCTTGATATGCTTCTTACAGAGCCACTCCTTGGTTATCCTGGCTGTGTGCTTCGGGTCATTGTCATGTTGGAAGACCCAGCCTCGACCCATCTTCAATGCTCTAACTGAGGGAAGGAGGTTGTTCCCCAAAATCTCGCAATACATGGCCCCGGTCATCCTCTCCTTAATACAGTGCAGTCGCCCTGTCCCATGTGCAGAAAAACACCCCCAAAGCATGATGCTACCACCCCCATGCTTCACAGTAGGGATGGTGTTCTTGGGATGGTACTCATCATTCTTCTTACTCCAAACACGGTTAGTGGAATTATGACCAAAAAGTTCTATTTTGGTCTCATCTGACCACATGACTTTCTCCCATGACTCCTCTGGATCATCCAAATGGTCATTGGCAAACTTAAGACGGGCCTTGACATGTGCTAGTTTAAGCAGGGGAACCTTCCGTGCCATGCATGATTTCAAACCATGATGTCTTAGTGTATTACCAACAGTAACCTTGGAAACGGTGGTCCCAGCTCTTTTCAGGTCATTGACCAGCTCCTCCTGTGTAGTTGTGGGCTGATTTCTTACCTTTCTTAGGATCATTGAGACCCCACGAGGTGAGATCTTGCATGGAGCCCCAGTCCGAGGGAGATTGACAGTCATGTTTAGCTTCTTCCATTTTCTAATGATTGCTCCAACAGTGGACATTTTTTCACCAAGCTGCTTGGCAATTTCCCCGTAGCCCTTTCCAGCCTTGTGGAGGTGTACAATTTTGTCTCTAGTGTCTTTGGACAGCTCTTTGGTCTTGGCCATGTTAGTAGTTGGATTCTTACTGATTGTATGGGGTGGACAGGTGTCTTTATGCAGCTAACAACCTCAAACAGGTGCATCTAATTTAGGATAATAAATGGAGTGGAGGTGGACATTTTAAAGGCAGACTAAGGCGGCGCTCACATATCGCGCATAAAAACGCGTCGAAAACGCTAGGCGCGCCGCATTCTCCTTTTTCCAAAGCGCTCGAGGTGGTTGCGCTTCGGAGGCGTCTGTCGTTGCTAAGCTTGGTTCTTGTCACGTGACCTGCGGTGCGCCTGCGGCATTCTGAAAAGTTGAGATGTTTTTATCTCGATGCGGCGCGGACGCGCTTGGAAAAAACGAGCGCGTCGCACCGCGACCGCGTCGCTTCCATTATGAGCGCGCATACCGCGCGGCTACATTTGAAATAACGAACTTGCGCGCGCAAAAGACGCGATATGTGAGCAGGCCCTAACAAGTCTTTGAGGGTCAGAATTCTAGCTGATAGACAGGTGTTCAAATACTTATTTGCAGCTGTATCATACAAAGAAATAGTTAAAAAATCATATATTGTGATTTCTGGATTTTTTTTTTTAGATTATGTCTCTCACAGTGGACATGCACCTACGATGACAATTTCAGACCCCTCCATGATTTCCAAGTGGGAGAACTTGCAAAATAGCAGGGTGTTCAAATACTTATTTTCCGCACTGTATATAATCTTGTCTTTTAATCGTTAATCAGTTTTTATTACTTTAAACAAGAATTATATTGTGTGTTTGATGATAAACATATACATAACACAAACATAAAAAAATGATTGAATTAAAGAACAGTCTGCTTACAAAGATAATATGGCTGTATAAAAGTTTCTTTTTCATGTTTAGACAGTTTGCTTCCACATTTAGTTTAAATGTGAACTGAACTGACTTCAGCTGAACAACATCCAAAATGTATTATGTTCCTGTTATCATTGTAAAGCTGCTTTAAAAACAAACTGTATTGTATAAATCGCTATATAAATAAAGGGGACATGACTTGACAAAATATGACTATATACTATTATGCCTCATCAATAAGGCATGTATGCACTGAAAACCTCTGAAGTAAACTAACCCTTGAACATATAACCTGCTTTCTGGAATACCTCCCTGGTTTGTCAGAAGCCAACTGACTAACCAGATAAACAAGCTTAACACCACGTTGGCCAGGCCAGCTGAAACCAGCTGTGACCAGTTCAGGCTGGTTAGGCAGTTTTTTTTATTTTTTTTTTTTTTTTTTATATATATATATCTTGCTGGCTGACTAAAAGTGTTGGGGGCATTACAAGTAACGGAAGTTACATAATCAGATTACTTTTTTTAAAGTAACGCATTACTTTTAAATTTACAACAAAATAACGCATGTTACTTTTTCCCATTTATTGACTGACATCTCTCACGTCCCCTGTTGAGAGAAAACAGGAGTAAGGTGCAGAGGCGTTGTGTGTGTGCTGTGTAAACATGGTTATTGTAGTTCTAGACTAAATGTGAGCATGTATTTACTCATCTCACTTGCACAAAGACACATTCATTATTACTCAAAATGAATAACAACACTGAAATGCAAACTCAGAATATTACGCTATCCTGCAATAGTTAAATGTATTAAATGACATATATCTACTTAATAACTATACTTAATATACTATACTTAATCTCACTGTATTAAGCAATGTTTTTGCTTCTGACCTTTGACTTCACAGTTCAAGCATATGAATAAGCAAACATGACTTATACAATGAAAAACATCACATTTGTCTTTCATTTCTTTTTTGTTGTTATTGCTTAAGTAAGAGTGTTGAACTTTTTTCTACTTCTGCAATCCAGGCAATACAGATAAGAGGTTTGTTTGAGATGCACCTTCTACTGTGTGAATTTGCATTTCCATTTCCTACAGCCTAAGGCTTATTCACTTCAGTTGGGCCTTTACATTTGCCAAAAGTAGAACTGTTTTTCTTGTTGTTATTAGTCCAGTATAAGTCCAAAACTACCCATCCTGTCAGTCCGATTAGCAAATGACAGGTCCACAGAAGCACATGACCACTTTTGAGAGGAAGTTTAAGGTTGCCATTATGTCTATGTGGCAATTTGTGTCTTCTCTCTCACATACATCTCTTCCTCTTTTTCTCAGTGTGACATGGTCTTCTCTTATTACACACACATACTCACAAGAGTGCTCTCCCTTTCCATCCCTCCCCAAGCACTTCACAACTACACACCAATGACAATGTTCCTCTGTCTTCCCAGATGGCCTTGAAAGCAAGATAAACTCAATGTTTTAAACTCAATGTATGTCACCATGTTAGATTGAACATTAATCAACCTTTTCAAAGATCAGCAGATCATATTTTACTATGTTTCCAGACTGGTTTACTCAACTGAAAACAACATGAAAAAGGGAAGTTCATCAAGTCAATGGATAACTTTAACTGAGCAAACTTCAGCAGCAATTAATTGGCTTGTAGCCATTCCTTATATCCTAATGAGCTTGTTTTCATTAGTGTCGTTTAAGTGCAGTGCTGTGGAAATGACATGAAGTTGTGGCTGGATGAAATGAAAGGTAATAAAGTCCACATAATAATTACTGAGTCTGGATCTCATTAAGACAAACAGGAATCAGTGAGTGTTGGTGAAGAGCTCTATCCCCTCCAAGATCATGGGCATTGCATATTTATAATATAATCTGATCTTTGAATTTATTTTTTGAAGGTAAAGTGTTCCTTTTTGTGCCTTTAGCACCATACATTAATTGCTAAACACAACATATATATATATATATATATATACAGAGTATATGTTTTAGGCATTTTAGGCTCAGGACATCTGAAAGTGAACTCCCTTTTTGCATTGGTCTAGCGTTATGCGTGGCTTGATTAAATGTTGTTTAACATCTTCTGGAACAGTATGTTAAGGCCAATGAGCTGAAAACAGCGGGTCCCCATCCATCACTCATAACTCTAAACAGCAGCCACAGCCTCTCTCCACAGTGACCACGTCATCAATCCTGAGCAGGGCCTGCAGTGAGCCAGTCTGGGCATTAATGTCAGCACTTCATTAACACAGGCAGGGAACAGGACCGAGCACGATACACAGACCCTAGAACCCAGACTGCAGCTCTGCTACTGGCCTAGACTCTCCTGCGGAAAAACTGAGAATATTTAGACACCTGCTGTGAAGAGCACTCATGCTTCTGGGAAGATGCGATGGTCCATGTCCTGTCATTTTCCAGCTTTATTCTCACAAAGTCATGCATTCAAATTGTGTCCAACCAAACCTAGCAGCTGCACGTTCAAACGGTTATTCAAACAGTTGACTGGGTTTAAAAAATAAAAATAAAATAAAACTATGACTGAGCAAGTTTTTACTAAAGAAATTCAGGGTTGCTGCTATGGGTTTTTATTATCCTTGACCAAACTGTTAGATCTTTCCCATGTGTTTTATATTTTACAACTACAATATACTTTGAGCAGCTGCAGATCCTGGTATCTGGTATATGCAGTCACCCAGCAGCATTGTCTGTATGTATGTATGTATGTATGTATGTGTATATGATACATTATTCTTTCACAATGTACAATGATACGTTATTCTTTCAGGATTATTTGATGAATATGTATATACATATATATATATATATATATATATATATACACATATACATATTCATCAAATAATCCTGAAAGAATAATGTATCATTGTCTCCACAATAAAGTAACATAACTGTTTCAACATTGATAATAATCAGAAATATTTCTTGAGCACCAAATCAACATATAAAGATTTCTGAAGGATCAAATGATGCTAAAGACTGGAGAATAGCTGTTAAATAATAATTAGCTTTGCCATCACAGGGCTAGATTACACCTTAAATAAATAAATATAATATTTCACAATATCGTTTTTACTGTATTTTTGATCACAGCCTTGGTGAGTATAAGAGACTTCTTTCAAAAATATATATTTTTAAATCTTACCAACCGTTGAACTTTAGTGTACAGTGTATGCTCATTTTCATGATATTCATATTCATTTCTTCGAATTTTCTTAACCTTTCAATTAAACTTTAGAAAAATAGACAATTTAATAGACATTATTTAAGCCAAAAACAGATCCTGTCCACATATGAATGATCTAATTTTGCTCGATTTTCATAATCATCAGATGGCTGCCGGAGCAAAAGTATACTTCTCACCATCTGGGATGACCCGCTTTCCTGCATAGATCTGCATCGCCCCAAGTTCCCAGCCCTCTGACCTGACCCCTGATCTTTGCCCTGTGACCCCAAACGTAGCCATTAGCATCAGAGACAGGGGGTGTAACTGGACACTCACTATTACACAGCGGCTGATTAGAGCAGGGCCCTGAGAGCACAGGTATCATGACCTTTCACCCAATAATGAAATTAGTGCTTAGCAGCTTATATTCAGGGTCAGAGAAAAAGGTCAAGCGTGAAAAAGAGAAGCCCTTATTACCAGTCAAGGGTGCCTAGGTCTTGAGGAAATAAGGGGAGATAAGGGCAATCTACACTCTGCTAATGAGGAACATACTAGAGGCTCAGACAATGAAAGTATGGAGAACTTTGGCCAAGGTAGTCTTGCTGGTTAAGTTAGTTATGATGCCAGCTGGGTACCCAGCATCAAAAACACAATGAATGTGCAGCCATACTGGTAAACTTCTGTTGTTTTACTAGAAAGGCTAGCTTCCACCAATCCACTTGCCCACCTGACTCTTTGCTTGCAGTATACTGATTGTGTTGTGTTGCAAATTAGTATCAAATAGATTAAATGATAAAGTTCTTTGGCATAGACCCCGTCCGTAATCCAAATCCGGAGGGTAGCAGATACTTGCAGTTCCTGCCTGAATATGAAGGCAGGGGCGGAGCCTACCGCATATGGATGGACAGGGACCAACCTGATGGTGGTGGGGAGGATGGGGGTGAACGCCGGCATCAGTATCTGCTAACGTAGTAATGGGTGTTAACCAGATTTATATACTCCATATGTTGAGTGATGATTGGCTAGATCTGTGGATTAATGAATGACGTGACATTAGAGTCTTTCCTGGTAAACTTGCGCTAGAGCTCCCATTTCCTTCAATATGGCTTGTTCTCTCATAAGTTGTGTTGGAAGGTATGATTCTTTCTAATGAATTGGTTTAAGTAGCATTGGAAAGTAAAGTTCTAGTTTATTCTACAGTATCAGTTCATTCCATTGTGAAAAAGAAGCGTGCTTAATTATATTGAATGTGTACTTGTAGTGTAAAAAAAATTCTTAAAACTATATTTTTATAAATTGTAGTTGTAGTAATGCTTCTAAACACACTTAAGTACATTTTGCATTAATGTCTAAAATGTATTAAAATGTGCACTTTGTATTAATGTCATATATTAAGTACATGTAAAGTACTTGATTATAATTTTAACTGTAGAGTTATGATTCGATATTACATTTAAAGTTAATACATTTAAATGTACATAATCAAATACATTATTTCATACTTTAATTGTACATTAAAAATGAATCACTTGGCCTAGCCTGCTATAGAGGAAGAGAATGTTACTTATCTTTCTTGGACCCATGCTGTTCTTTTTGACCGCCCACTACCACTCGCAGCAAAGGTAAAACCGCCCGCTCCCGCGAGATTTGCGCTGGGTCCCGCGGGATCCAAATCCCATTGCAGCCCTCTAAAAGAGGGTAAAGAATTCAGTTCAATTTACCCTGTTCAAGGGAGTACTATCCATGATAGTCAGGCCAGAGCAGGCTCAGGTGCTGGAACAGGAGGTTTAGTCTCTTTGGCAGAGGAGGCTACAGAACGTATTCCTCCTCCCGAAAGAGACTCCAGGTTTCACAACCGGTACTTCATAGTTCCCAAGAAAAATGGGGGGTTGTGTCCCATACTAGATCTTCGGCAATTGAACCGTACTCTGAGGGCGTTCAGATTCAAGATGTTAACTATCAGCCTTACCAGGATTTAAATCAGATCCAAGGACTGGTTTGTCACGATAGATCTAAAGGATGCATACTTCCACATATCCATCCTTCCTCAACACAGGAAGTTTCTCAGGTTCGTTTTCAGGGGTGAAGCATACTAATACTGCATTCTTCCTTTCGGCCTAGCATTGTCACCCCACACCTTCACAAATTACATAGATGCAGCGCTGGCTCCGTTGCGACTCCAGGGCATATTCTCAACTACATAGAAGACTGATTCTGGCTCAGTCAGAGGAGATGGTCATTCTGCATAGAGATGTCATCCTCGCTCACATAAGGTGTCTGAGGTTAAGGCTGAACTCCAAGAACAGTGTGCTTTCTCAACTACAGAGACTTTTCTAGGAGTAGTTTGGGACTCAACTACTATGCAGGCATAACTGTCCCCTACTCGTATCGAGTTGATCCTTTTAGCTGTAGGCAGGACCAAACTAGGCAAAGCGCTCACTGTGTTTCAACAGTTTCAGAGACTGTTGGGACTCATGGCAGCTACGTCCAACGTAATTCCTTTTGGCCTACTGTAAATGAGACCATTACAGTGGTGGCTCAAAACCAAGGGGTTCTCCCTGATGGGGCAACCCATTCCACACCATCAGGATTACATGCAGATGCCTTAGTACCCTAGTGATGTGGAAGATGCCTTGGTTTCTGTCCCAGGGACCTGTGTTAGGGGCCTCTTGTCATCGCAAGACACTAACGACGGATGCATCCCTTTCAGGCTGGGCTGCAGTTCTAGGCGGCCACTCAACTCGGGTTCTTCATCTTTCGTGGCACAAAAATTCCTTGGAGATGATGGCTATATTTCTTGCACTGAGTTACTTACCGGACCTCAGAGACTATCATGTTCTTGTCCGCTCAAACAACACATCAGTAGTCTCATACATAAATCAGCAGACATCCTGTCGAGGCAGGGGCTGAGGCCCGGGAAATGGAGACTCCACCCCAAGGTGGAGGAGTTAATTTGGAAGAAGTTTGGCCAGGCGGAAGTGGACTTGTTTACATACGAGGAGACAACACACTGTCTGCTCTGATTCTCCATTACGTATCCAGCTTTGCCTCCTCCTTTTGTGTCAGCAGACCATGAGAAGCTCAATTTGCTTTGCCCTGTTAGGGTCATTCAATGTTAAATTCACAGGACAGCTCAATGGTGTAAATCAGAGCAGCTGTTGTTATGCTTCGGTTCACCCAGAAAGGGTTCCCCAGCTTCCAAGCAGACGTTAAAGGGATAGTTCACCCAAAAATGAAAATTCTGTCATCATTTACTCTCCTTCAAGATGTTCCAAACCTGTATGACTTTCTTTCTTCTGCTGAACACAAAAGAAGATATTTTAAAGAAGGTTGGTAATTAAACAGTTGCTGGTCCCCATTGACTTCCATAGTATTTTTTTTTTCCTACTATGGAAGTCAATGGGGTCCATCAGTCGTTTGGTTACCGAATTTCTTCAAAATATCTTCTTTTGTGTTCAGCAGAAGAAAGAAAGTCATACAGGTTTGGAACAACTTGAGGGAGAGTAAATGATGACATAATTTTCATTTTTGGGTGAACTATCCCTTTAAGTAAGTGGATAGTGGAGGCTATCTCTAAGGCCTACAAGGTGTGTGACCTTCCTTCGCCTCTGGCTGTGAGGGCCCATTCCACCAGAAGTATGGCAGCATTTAAGGCTCTTATGTCAGGAGTTTCTCTCCAGGAAGTGTGTAATGGTCTAAAGCATAATGGTCTAAAGCGGGATGGTCTTCCCCGCACACATTTGTCAAATTTTATAGTGTATAGGATTTGAACTCTACACCTGGGTCCCAAGTGCTTTCGTCATAAGCTGTGCTCAGGTGATTCACACAAGGACAGGCAATCATCTGTATGGCGCAGTTGGTATACCGTTCCCATAGTGTCACCAAAAATGGACGCAGCGTAGCGTTCCATATATGAGAGTTACTAAATGACATTTTAAGTCTTTTGAATAGACTTACATTAAGTTTACCACCATGTCTTTGATTCAGTTCTATACATTTTGAAGCATTAGAGAGTACTTACAAAAAAGAAATTGCTTAGAGCACCGTTAAATAAATCAAAAGTCAGTATTTCAGGGATTTAAGAAAATATTTTGATTAGTCTAAATGTACTACATTGGTTTGTTCTGAAATTCCCTTTGGTATGACCTTAACAGCTGCTTGGCATAAGTGCTGTGGTTTCAGTTCATGCCGAAAGTCTTAAGGAAAGTCAAGGGCTGGAGGATTGGATGGCTTTCATCTTTCATACTGTGATTGTTATTTCATGAGCTTGTCCCTCCACACTGGATTTTTGAGTCAACAAGGATGTATGCCTGATGCTGTGGCCTCCTGTAGTACTGGGTCATGAGTCAGTGTTATGACACCCAGGACTCCTCTAGAAGCTCTTGTAGACATGCCTGTTCCATAACCCTGCTCCCGGGGGCCCTGACTAACATCCTGCAGAGATAAACAACTGCCACCCTGAGCCAGGCGTCAGTTGTGAGAGCATGCTCAGTCTAGCACTTCACAGTGCTGATTCAGCAGCTCAGCTATGTAGATAAGAGCAGCCTAATCTCTGAGTGCCTGTGTTTGACAACATGTCAGTCAGATGAGTTTGTGGTGTTGTGACTGCAAAGAAGTTTAATGTGCAGGAGTCTGACTGACCGACACGTTATATTTTTAAGGTAAACATTAACGATGTGGAAATGCATAAAAAACTGAATGAATGAGTGTTTTCCAGATGTTTTACTGTAAAGAGTAAAAATGATCAAAGATGTGCATCTTTTATCATTCTCGTTTCTATTTCAAAGAACTATTATACACAAATGGTTAAAAGTTTGATGGGTTCAATAACTGTTTGAGGGAGAAATTCTTAGTGCTGACAAGGACTATTCCTGTATTAAAATAATTATTTGAAATCATCAGATGCAATATCTCTCTTTAGTCCAGGGGCTAGTTTTTTTTTTGTATTTTCACAACACTTCTCATTTATTTAGACCATTGTCAAATGGTGTAACTGAAGCTACATTTCTGCACCTTTTTAGCTAACTTTCTGGGTAAAACGGACCAACAACAGTTGGCGTTTAGAATTACTGCCAGCTGGCATCCCATCCGACATAACAAAATTAAATCAATAAGGAGAGCCAGATCCTGCTAACTACTCAAAATTATCACTGTAATAGAAGCATCCATTCTCACCTTAATTAATGTCTTCCCTTAAAATATATATTATAACCAGGACTGTGAAACAGGGCGGTGGGCTGCTACGAAAGTGTAGTGGGGCTGTTGTGCTTGATCTAGGTTCGGATTCGGCCTGGGTTATGTCCCGGTCCCATTGCCACTTTCGCTCCCCGGGCTTATTCTGTCATTATTCTGCAGCCCTAATATAAAGGTAAAAAGCCAGTAAACAATTAAAAAAAAAGAAAAATCTACAAAAGATTTCTGATGTAATTTTTCCTTTAATGGACTGAATTATAGAAAATCAATGTTCAAATAATTGAATCAAATGATTTGAATCAAATGTATTACATTAATCTAGTTACATTAATTCAGAGGAAGGCACTAACCATCTGCACACTTGCAATTTATGTTTCAAACAAAGATGGCAACAGAGAGCCTAAAATTCAATATTAAACCGCACCTTTAAAGAATTACTCGCACTCATGTCGTTCTAAACCTATATGAATTTCTTTATTTTGAGGAACACAAATTATATCGTATGACGAATGTTGTATCCAAAGAGTTTTGGTTGTCGTTGACTTACATTGTATGGACCAAAAAAATTACAAAATAAATTATATATATATATATATATATATATATTATGATAATCAGGAAAGAAAATTATAGAGGTTTGAAATGACAAGTTTTGGGGCGAACTGTCCCTTTAAAAATATACTTATTAATGTTTTAATTATATAATTATTCACAACCAAAGCACATGACCTTCCATAACGTCGACATTCAGAAAACAAACACTGCCATCTTTGTAACTACAGAGATCCCAACCGCGTCAGAATCAGTAAATGACATCACAGACGTCCAATGTTAATAAGGGTTTAGAGAACTAATCCCATCTAAATGGAGCTTTTGTCTCTCACACACAGAGAGGAACATTTGAGCAGATGATAATAAATAACACAGATAATATTGGTATATAATGAAAGTCTTGGCCAGTCATAGTTTAATCTCTGCCCCGCAGGGTTTTATGGGAAAACATTGCTGGACCCATTGCAGGTGGGGACAGTAAAATCCAGCAGCGGTCTAATTTTAGCACGCATCTTTAATTGTTCACCACATGACATATGACCTCATAAATGACTCGCAGGCATTTGAAGAGTCAACAAAACCAGGAACTTATTGAAGGAAAATAAAATGGACCCGGTGATTTATGACAACACATGAAAACAGCAGCCATTTATATATATAAAAAAAAGCACACACAGACTTTAATTCTCTGCATGTCCTGTTTACTTAAATAATTCAGAATGTTTTGACCTTGCTGGTATTTATAAACTGCAGATGGAAGTCCTTGTCCCCAAAAACCTCTCTGGAAATGAGCTGCAATGAGATGATCTGGTGAGATGATCTGGCATGAACAGGGACAGAGAAAGAAAGAGAGAGAGAGAGAGAGAGAGAGAGAGAGAGAGAGAGAGAGAGAGAGAGAGAGAGAGAGAGAGAGAGAGAGAGAGAGAGAGAGAGAGAGAGAGAGAGAGAGAGAGAGAGAGAGAGAGAGAGAGAGAGAGAGAGAGAGAGAGACTATTTTTGGCTTGGCATGACATGATGTGGATTGCATCAGTTCTATTAGATAAGCACAGCCATGTGGACTGCACACATACTATCTTCATCTTATCTCCTGTGGTCTTCATCTCTTTCAGGAGGTCAGCTCATTAAGAGGCCTTACGAGACATGCATGTTAATCTTCAGCGCATCTTCTAAGGACAAACCAGTCTGATAAAGCAATGTCATTAATTGCAGCCAGAAGAGAAAAGATGAGATGTGACGAGAAGCAGAAAGAAGAGAAACGTCAGTGAGAGAAGAGAGAGAGAGAGAGAGAGAGAGAGAGAGAGAGAGAGAGAGAGAGAGAGAGAGAGAGAGAGAGAGAGTGAGAGAGAGAGAGTGAGAGAGTGAGAGAGAGAGAGAGAGAGAGAGAGAGAGAGGAGAGTGAGAGAGAGAGTGAGAGAGAGTGAGAGAGTGATTAAAGGACTCTCGTACAGTGACTGGCCTCAGGTGAACCTGGTTGATGGTGTTCTTATCATCTTCCTGTGAGGGAGTGAGGAAAGAAAAGTCATTAGTTTGAGTTCTGTGTCTGTGCTTGTGGTGGGGGGAATGCAGTCCTCCGGTCAGGTCAGACACAGTCCATGTAACCACAGTTGCAAACGAACATTCAGCTCAGGAGGATTTTAAGGTTAAAGGGACAGTTCATCCAAAATGAAAATTCTGTCATAATTTACTCACCTTTCTTTCTTATTTACCATTAAACATAAAATGAGAAATTTTGAAGGATGTTCATGTCGCTCTTTTGCGAGCATACAGTGAGCATGGGCCGTTTGAACAACTTACACACTTCTAAATATTTGAGTGTTGCACAATTAAATGTTAGTTGAAATTTAACACTTATGTATATCCTAAATATTTATAAAAGCCTCCAAACAGAAGAAACGGTTGGAATAGAATAGCAGGCTGATTCTATCACTAAATTCAGGTTTTACCTGACAGACTTCATCCTTTAGATATACATGATGCTGTTGACATTTACACTTGTTTAAATTTTAGGAGAGAGAACATTGTGTGACTTAAGAGTTCCTCTTCAACACGTAATATTTCAAAACAGTGTGAGTCACTACTTATACACACAAAGATAAAAAATAAATAAAATGAATCACTCTCAAAATTCTAGCGTAGGGAGGCCAAGAGAGTTTGCAACCATAACTTTCCAAAAGCGTACACATTTTTTGTAAATTAATGACACCCTTATTGATTATTTATTTAACATAGACAGTCACATGAGCCAAAGCAAGTTTGGAACATCAAGTGTAACACGATAAACTGAAATGTTCAAAGTTTAGATAAGATGTGGAAAACACAGCGTGAACATTCTTCAAAATATATTATTGTGTGTTCTACAGAGGAAAGAAAGTCATACTGGTTTGGAACATTATGAAGGTCGAGTGAATGATGAAATTTTCACAATTTTGGTGATCTATCACTTTAAATTTTGTAGTATGCAGTATGTGAAACATTACAGAGCAAGCATTTAGGTATGAGAGTGGTTCTTGTATACCTACTGAAAAAAATAATAATAATTTGCCGTTTTAGCTTCTTTACCTTTACTGTATGTACTGTAAACAATAATCTGCAGGGTCCCCAAGTAGCTAGCGCTACACAGACAGTTAAACCACATTCCAACCGTTAATGGAGCGTAACTTGTTGATGTATAGTGGTCAGTACAGTCTCAAAGGAGGACTTTAAAGTGGATTTGCACATAAAACTCAAGAAAACTGATATAGGGCCACATCGTATGGACCAACTGTCCGAACACTGCTGACAGAGGCGTTTCAAAGCCAACAAAAAGATGCTTTCAGGGAGTCATGTAAGCAAAGGCTTCTGACAACTCTTATGAAATATTATGACTTCAAGAAAGCCGTGGTTGTGGAGGAGTATTTCAGTTTGAAAAGTCGAGGAAAGTTTTTATAAACAGAACATCACAAAAGTCTGTTTCCAGGTTTGACTCACTGCTTTTGTGTGGCTAAATCATTAAAGCATTAGCCAAACGTGCAAACAAATCACCTCAACAGCACACAGTCAGATGTTTGGCTCATTTTTACCTTGGCTAACTCCTAAACAAACCTCAAGAAGACTGTACCTTGACACACACCATGCAAAGTTTTCTGAAATGAAATAATAAACTTCATGTTTCGGTGAAAGCAACAATGCTAGTGTCCGCTCTAGCGATTCCTGCTAATACTCGTCTTTCACTGGGTGTCAGTCTTTATCTGCTGATTTGAAAATTGACAGTGTGTAGAGACAAAAAACAAGTTAGAAAAGATGTCAGTTCTCAAAGAAACCAAGACATGACTGAAAGACACTTATCTGTGGAGCCTGTCTTGTGAAATTAGCAAAATGTCACATTAGCTTGAGAGCTAGGAGATGGAGTTAGTGACTCAAGACGCTGTTGTGAGAAGAACAACTTGTCAAAAGGTTTTCTTCTTTTTTTGTCTCTGCTTTTGGGACACCAGTTGATTCAATTGAAATGCCAGGTGAGTTCCTTCTCAGAGAAAGAGACAAAACAAGAAAATGGAAAAAGTGAATAGCCCTTTTACCTCCTAAGGATATCAATAGCCTGCGGTCCAAGTGAACAAGCACTTAAAAAGGGATCAATGGAAGATGAGAGTTAAGTCAACAAGGTGGAAACCAAGACAGAGGAGTTCAAAAACTAACTTACTCTCACTTCTTTCTCTTTCTTGGTCACTTTTTGTTCTTTACTTTGGTTTGTGAGCCAGTGTTTGCACTACAGACTGAGCACAATACCCTCATGTCCCATCAAAGGCAGGGTATGCTTTTATTACCCTTACGGAAAAAAAGTATACTTCAAGTTCATTTTATGAAGTATACTTGAGTAATGTTCAAGTATATTTTTAAGTATACTTTATGTAGTAAGTATACTAATGTCAATATGTACTAGTAGTAAACTTGTAAGTGTACTATTTTAATACCGCTTGGGACTAAATTGGCCCACTTGAAGTATATAAAAGTATATGTTTAAGTGTACTATAAGTGTAACAGTAGTAAACTTTAAGTGCACAACTAGTTCATAATTATGATTCTCATTTGTACTGCAAGGGAACTTATGAGTATACTAGTAGTTTACTATTTTAATACTTGTAGCAACTTTGAAGTATACTCTCAGTAAACTACTAGTTTAGTAGTTTTATACTACAAGTTTTCTTTTAATGTACTCTCAGTAAACTACTAGTTTAGTAGTTTTATACTACAAGTTTTCTTTAAGTGAACTTAACATCATACTTATAGTTTACCATTTATATATTATTTTTACTCTTTTAGTGTACTCTCATTAAACTACTAGTTTAGTAGTTTTATTCTACAAGTTTTCTTTAAGTGAACTTAACATTATACTTATAGTTTACTATTTATATACAATTTTTGCAGTTGCAGTAGGCCTATACTACTATGTTCAAATGTTATTTTTTATACTTGAAAAATACCTTTAACTCTACTTTAATTTTAAAAACATTTTATTAGCTTCATGCATCCTTTTTATCAACACTTGAATGTCAGTAAGTTTCATAAAGAAAGGCAACATTTTAAACAAAATAGTTGAGAAAATCACATTTTTGTCAAAGACTACGCCTTGATCAGATCCAGAACGATGATCAAAACACAGGTGGAGTAGATCGAGTCCAACACCAACAAAGCTTCACAGTCGTTTTCTCTTCATGGGTTAGGCCGAACATGTTAAAAGCTGAACATGTTAGTTTATAAGACGGTGTGTAATATTATGTTTTTAAAAAAGTATTTAATAAGCTACTCAATCAAAATAGTAAACACAAGTACAAGCCAAGAATACTTAGAATACTTAATTATACTTTTAAGTATATCTCGATCAACAAGTATAGGCTAAATATACTTAGACTTTTCTGTCAGTATAAGTCAATTATACTTAAGTGCAATTTGAAGTATATTTCTGAGAAGTACATAAAGTATATTTCTGAGAAGTATATAAAAAGTAGACTGAAAGTATACTTTCTTATTTTTAGTTTAAAAGAAGTATACTAATAGAACACTTGAATAAACTTCTTTTTCGTAAGGGTACCCAAAAAAACTTAGACAGGTTGAGTGAATCCTAAACTCCCTGTTCTCTTTTATCCTTATCAGTTTAACATCTGGAGTTTTTGGAGTCGGCGTTTACCATTTATTACTGAGAAAGGCCAGTGTTTAGTTACTCACATTGCGTGTCTTTTTGAATGTGTTACCTGTACCAGCTGCTCACTGGGCTATTTGAACAGCGTGTCTCCATAGTCAAGACTGTGAAAGGCAGGTCGGTTGGCTGAAAACAGCAAAGGGAGCACAATGCCATGGCCCAGTCATGAACTCTGGTGTATAATATCCCTACCTAGCGGACAATTGACAGGTTTGGTGAGTCAGAGGATGTTAAAAGGCACACAGCTGTTATGACACAATACAGCCACACGTGACACAGAAACAGTTAACATCTTTCTATTCCCTGATGAAAAGACCAGCATAGCCTGTCACCAGCATATGTTGTGTTTGGGGGATGCTGATGTGCCAGTGTCTCCATCAGGTTTCTGAATAAGCTTAATGGGATGGTTAAAAAATGTAATTTCTGCCATTCTATCTGAGAAAGAAGCGTGTTGTATTGAATGTGCACTTAAAATCCTTCAAATACTGTTTGAGCTTTCCTGTACCTTAAACAGTAGAGTGTGGCACTAGCAATGCCAAGGTGATGGTTTCGATTCCCTGGGAAAGTAAATGTGTACCTTGAATGCAATGTAAGTCGCTTTGGGTAAAAGCGTCTGCCAAATTGCATAAATGTTAATTCAATTTGTAAATTATATTTAAAAAAAACTGTACTTGCATATAATTTAGCATTAATGAAATAAAAGGAATAGTTCACTTAAAAATTAATATTAAAATATTGAATATTAAATATGAAAGTCAATGGGGTATATCAACTGTTTGGTTAATGACATTCTTCTAAATATCTTCCTTTGTGTTCAGCAGAAGAAAGAAATTCATACAGGTTTGAAACAACTTGAGGGTGAGTAAATGACAGATTTTTCATTTTTAAGTGAACTCTTAACTAACTAAATGTACTAAAAGAATACACTTTCATGACTTTTTCTAAACACACATAAGTACAAATTGCACTTTGTAATCATGTAACATTGGAAGTTTTATTTTAAAGTACATTTTCATTCATTTTGATAAATATGAAATAGATTTAAATACATGACATAAAAGTTTCAATGACATTAAAATTATTTTAGTTGAACATACGTACATGCTTGTCAATACATTCGGCAGTAAACTTCAACCAGGTTTTAAACTATATAATTTCTAAAATAATTTAAAAATGTACTTTTGATAGTTTTGGACTAGTTTTAAGATACTGTTGTGGTGATTTTGCATCCTTTTTTAAGTTTGAAAGCTCCAGGCCAAATTCATTTCATGGCTACGCCTATTGATTAGCTAGAAGAGACCTTAACAACTAGCATAAAAATACATCCTGGCCTTTTGGCAGGATTGACAGTGGGCTAAAGTGAGAAAGAGAGAAGAAAAAGACAGAGAGAGAAGGCAGATACGGTCCTTGTTTCAAACAATCACCATCAAATTGGCTCATGTTTAACCAGAGGCCGCCTGTCGTCTATCCAAACCACAAGCTGCTTTTAACCTTTCCACAAAAACACTGAGCTCTCTCCAATGAAAAACATGTTTGTTCTTGCTTAAAGAAAGATAAAAAAGCACAAGTACTGATATCAATCTCCACTAGACTCACCACTCCAGTGAGCAGGCTGTGTACAGTGGTAAACACACATTTAAATAACCAACTAATGTTACCTAACGGTTACGGGTGCATCCCTAAGGTAAGGCCAGCTTTTGTTTCTCACAGAAAGCACGAGGGTGGGTCATCTCTGGTGTCAACTGTCCATTAGCAGGGTGGAGGACAGACAAAAAGAAGTACAGGTGCTTGTGTGCATGTTTCTCAAGCATGTGCTTCTGGGGTACAGCAGGGATATAAAGAGACAGAAGGACTTAGAAACTGATCCAGGCTGCAGGGAGCTGACTCACCCTCTCAAATGGCAGTGGGCTTGGTCTCTCTGATAACCGAGCCGGACAAGCTTTGTGAGGCTGTGAGAGGAACAACACATGTCGCTCACCTGATAAGCATTGGGGAACTTTCTGCAGGACACAAACACCAATGGAACACCTCCTCTCCACCTGTTCAGCAACTTGAAACGGGTTGAACAGGAATGACTGTATTTGAAACGTCACACTGGTGGTTTGCTGATTGTTGTGGTGTAAAACCTCGCACTTATGTATCAGGCCTTCAAAGAATACCTTTCCCACTTTTCTGCTTAAAGAATTAGAGTACCTGAAAATTGTATTGATTTGTTTGCATGTTTCATTTTGTCTCAGATGTTTCTCCTAAAGGAAGAAAAAAGACTCAAATGACAACTAATGTGGGTCACATAGTTCAGATAACTTCTTGGAAGAATTTGATGAGACATTTTTGTGGTTATAATGAGATCTCTGACTTTCGAATGTAAACTCTGGTATCTTTGGAAATCTGAGTGAAGTTTGAGACTTTGATGAGATCTGAAACTCAAGATGAGACTGGTGTCTTTGTCAAAAGAAACATCTTAGAAGCAGGCGAATCTCGGTCTTAGAATCTCGATCTGCATCTTAGAAGCAGGCGAATCTCGATTTGCTCTCCATTTAAGGGCTGTTTACGTGACACCATTTTCAAATAAAAACGTACAACTTTGTATGCGTTTTGGCTGTTCGTTTACATGACAATTGCGTTTTGGGTGGTTGAAAACGCAAACTTTTGAAAACGGTCTCCGTGTAAACAATAAAAACATGAATCTGTGAAAATGATGACATCATGTACATGCGTATTACATGTTCAGTCTATAGTGTTTCATCGCCATCTAATGGCCTGGATGCAGAATACAGCATTTTTTGTCTTTTTCGTTGATTCATGTGAATGGGGAGCGTTTTGACAATGGTGGAAAATGGTGGAAAACTCAAAGGAAAAACCTCTCAGTTTTAAGCATATCGTTGTCATGTAAACATACCCTTAGTCTCATGGTTATCTATGAAAAACAATTGAGCTATAAGAGAATAAATAAGAGATCTCATTTGTGATTTATCTTTTCATTAGGTTGGTATGTTGAGATCTTTTCTGAGATTGTTGTCTTTTTGTCAAGAGAAACATCTGAGAAGCAGGCGATTTCAAAAGTCTCAATTTGCTCTTTGGCTGTCTATGAGAAACAATTGACATATTAAAGAGATCTGTCTTTTCCTTAGTATGCTGGCAAATCTGAGCAAAGTCTGAGACACTGCTGAGATCTCTTCTGAAATATGTGAGATCACTGAGATCTTCTTCTTAGGGTAAATATATAAGAAGCAAAACCATTTCAAAAGTCTCTTATTTATTCCCAATTTAATATCATTGCTCTCTAGAAACAATTGAGATATTACAATAATTCATGACTTCTTTCCTGTGATAATTTATGTGTTAGATTACACATTGTTTGTCCTGTACAAATGAAGACAAACAAGTAAGAGGAAGAGACAGATATGACAACAGAAAAAAAAGACAGCATACGGACAAAGCAAAGACGGCACTGTCGCTTTTCAGTTTCCTCATGGTTTGTTGTTCCATTGAGCCTCGTGATTCACACTCACCAAAACACAAATTTGTATAATTAATAAACAGGCTGTTTGTGGCAACACCTACACAATTATTTTCTCTGTTTATGATTTTAATAGACTCAGATAGGGTGATAATTTTCATTAGATGAGCATTATAAGAGCCTGGACAGATAGATGTGGGTAAAAGGCCCAGAAATGCATGCTGCAATACCTTTCTTTAGGGAGAAAACAGAAGAGATGTGCTTCCCTCTCCCAGGGGCGTTATAGCCTTTCATCAGCACTGGGGCACAGGCGCCGTATCAAGTAAAGAAGCATACCCTTATTTTCAAGGGGGGTCCAGGGGCATGGTCCCCTGCGAGATTTATTTTCTGCAAAAACAGCACAAAAGCTGTCTGAATACTGGTGACTTTGGGAACATTTTTTTGTTTTCATTTACTTCAGTACACTACCTGCAACTATGGCCTACAGATGATTTCATTAGCTGGAAAGTCCAATTTTACAAGCTAACATTACAGTATGTATACACATATGCTCATCTTGTCATCCAATGACAATTACTGAAAATGCCTTTAGTCACTTTTGGTTAAGAATGCATTAGCAAGCGTTAGCTTGGCAGATTGCTGACTTCCAGCCTCTCTCTCCTCTGGGAAAAGCCAAACTAAAGAGAATAGAGGTAAACATGGATATGATTGTATTTGTTTCCTGCTGCATAAATGTCCAACTCATATATTTACTCATAATATTATACTCATACTTAGACTATGCCTGTCTATTATATATTCTCTATTTACCCATTTATCCTTATCTGACTCCACTCCTGCCCTGCCCTGGGTGACTTCGATCCAGCTGTTGTTTTGGAAACCCTCGCCATCTCTATGGTTTGGATAGAACAAGAGCGAGAAGGAGCGAGGGAGGGGGTGAAGCACGGAGAAAAGTAATAAAGAGGGAGTTCACTTCAGTTCAGTGTTGTTGGCTTTTTTCTTGAGACACGAAGCCTCTGTGAGAAAATGAGTCAGCGTTGAAGTGAGTGAGTGGGATAAAGAGAGAAAACAGAGAGAGAGACGAAAAGAGGTGGTGGAAAAGAGAAAGTGGCATTTCAGAAGTGACAGATCTGCTGAAGCTGATTGGCACATGCTGTTAGCGGCCGCAACGATGGTCCGCTCTCACTCGGCAGACGTGTAACTGCTCATATTAAAAGCCTTACACTGTGGAAAACTGTTGAGGGCTGACGGTGCACAAGTTATCCTCAAGTGACTCTGTAAACACTCACTTCCTCTCATTACCCCTACAGACATAATAAATTAGCCAAAGACTTGAGAATATTTTAAGATTAACAAAAGGTCATGAACTTTAAAATATCATTGTTTAAATGGAGGAAGCTAAACATGGGGTGTTTACATAAGGATTTATGGCCCTCATTGTGTCTCGCCCACAATCCGTTCACTAACAGTCTGATGCCAACTGCACTAAAAAAGGGTAAAGCACTTGTTTAAATCACATTCAAATCTGATTGGTTCACACAATTTCCTGAAGTAAAAGCACAATCAGGCTGTTCAAACTGCATGTTAATGTGGCCATGCACATCTGATTTTTAAAATAGCATGTTTGCTAATGTCCACAGTGTTTGTCAAAGTAATGACACAAAATTGCATTATGTGGGTAGGTTGACTATGAGTGTTGGAGACTTGGGTGTTTTACCATTGATTATATTTTTCATTAGGGCAGCATCAAAACCAGAACACACATATTGTAGATAACATCTTAAAAAATGGGAAAGAATAGTATATGCAAAGTTTTAATTAAAAATCAAATAAATATTTGTTCTGCATATCAGTTATCGCACATTTAAACATACAAATAACTGGTATTGATCACACACACACAAACTATATCGGCCAATCTAAAAAAAATTTTTTTTAAAATAGGCAATTCAGCAGACCAATTCTGACTTATGTTTAATGTCTTGCAATTCTGACTTTTCTCAGAATTGTGAGTTTACAGTATATCTCATAATTCTGACTTTTTCTCTGAATTCTGAGTTAACATCTCACTATTATCCACCTTTTATGTCTTCAAATTGTGAGATAGAAACTTGAAATTATAAGAAATAAAATCAGAATTAAAAATTTTCTTCATTTGTCCTCCGAATTGTGTAATTGTGAATATTTGGCGTGCTGGGAATGCTCAGAGCTCGGAATGGAATTTGGCCAGAACCCAGAGTACTACAGTTACCATGGTAAATACACAATACTAACATACACTGTTAATAAAACATATGGGCACTGATCTTGATGAACAGAATGAACATCATACCTACTTGCAAATCCCTCCCAGCTAACACACAATGTACGTAGTTACGTAATTTATTGGAACTTTTTGGTAATTTCATGACTTAATGATTGACAACGTAGCTACGACGTTGCATGCTCGTAATTTTAACCGCAAAATTGTGTTCTGTGTGAACCGGGCCTAACAAGTTATGAAAATAACATTCAAATAATGACACTGACATATGGCCTGACAACATTTCAACTGACAGTAGACATCGGCATTCAGTAGATATCGAATCAAACATGGGACGCAAGTCAGTGGAACGGAAAAAACCCCTGCAAGGTCTAGAGACGCGTTTTTTAAAAGCTGAACTTCTTTTAACCAGAGTGGCGGGTTTTAGAACGCAAGATGTGGCAAAAGACTCAAGCGCAATGATCTAACACGTATAGCACCTGTTTGCATTGAAAAACAAGAAAAGTAGAGCAGTGGAATGGAAAAGCGCATTCTGTCTGATAGAAGAGATGAGTCTTCGCAGAAGGGTCAACAGTCTTTCAAAATAAAAGTCTCATGCATCATACATTTGTGACCCTGGACCACAAAACCAGTCACATGGGTCAATTTTTTGAAAGATTCATACATAATCTGAAAACCGAATAAATAAGCTTTCCATTGATTTATGGTTTGTTAGGATAGGACAATATTTGGCCGAGATACAACAATTTGAAAATCTGGAATCTGAGGGTGCAAAAAAATCGAAACATTGAGAAAATCGCCTTTAAAATTGTGCAATTATGTTCACGATTATGCTGCATTCACTCACAAAAATAAATGTTTTATATATTTATGGTAGGAAATATACAAAATATCTCCATGAATCATGATCTTTACTTAATATCCTAATGATTTTTGGCATATAAGAAAAATCTATAATTTTGACCCATACAATGTATTGTTGGCTATTGCCACAAATATACCCGTGCGACTTATGACTGGTTTTGTGATTCAGGGTCACATTTTTGTTCAACGTTTTTTGTTGTTGTGGTGTTTCCATGACTACACACTCCGCAACCCTCTTGGTCTAGCGACCCACTTTTGCACCACGACCCACTAGTTGAGAAACACTGCCTTATGACATCCTGTCAAAGATTTAGCTGTGTGAGACAATTGGCCCTTCATAAGTATCTCACACCACAACTGCCATAATTTTATGATGCTGTGTCAAGTTCAAAAAAGTACTTCATTCTGTTGCACTCTTGTGTTTGAGACATTGTTACATTTAAATGCAGCCAGACGATGTGCCTCCTAACATTACTGAAGCACAACAAACTCAATGACTCCAATAAAGTGCCACCACAACAGCCGTATTTACCCCCCCTCCGTCCCCCTGATCTCTGGCAAATCCTCTCATGACCCATATCTGCGGAGTCAACATCCTCAGAAGCCCAATTGCCCTCTCTCCAGCTCAACAGCAACAGAGAACTGCCCCCATCGCCACCCCACCAGGCCTGCAAACACCAATCTGGAAAAAGCATGGGGATCTGTGCCGAACACACGCTACTTTTGGAATGCCACCTCTGGTTAAGACAGGGACATGAAGACCTTCAGGACTGGTTTTAAAGTGAGAAGAGGGACAGCAGAAGCAGGGGGTAATGGACAACGGCCTCGAGACGAGATGGGGATTGTCGGGGGGCAGAGGGCGTTTCATGAGGGATGGATATCCTTTTAAAATAAGCCACCGTAACAGGCCTACTTGAACACAGTTAGAGTTGATAGTATGCCGTATGGGTAGCATGTAAGGCCTAGTTTTTTTTACAACCCAGACATTTCTCACGTGACTTGCTTTGAGATGTAAATCGATGTAAAAAGATGTACATTCCTAATTGTGTAGCATAGTATGCATGCATACACAGATTTACAGCAGAGCAAACTCTCTTGCATGAATCTCACATTGAGAAGGTCAATTCATTTTAGAGAATCGTTTCATTCAGACATCTGTCTTATTTGGTCTATTGTCAAACTGGATTTTATGTATGTAAGGTGCTATAATAATAATAATAATTTACAGCACATTTTAAACAATCCAACTGAAAGCTGATAATAATAACAATAACAACAAAAAATTATCTGGAAGATAAAATAGGACACGTGACTTGCTCGGTTTTTGAGCTCCTGCCAGTGTTTTGAGCGATGGTCTTGGAGGCTAAGTAGCTGTCCTCTCATACGCCTGAGGGCAAACATCTGGATCCAAATCTGAGACCTGACACACTTCAGATGGAAGAGGAATCAGGTCACTGTGACCCACGCTGGGCACAGATCCAAATAAATAAATAAGTGGAAGAGCAACGAGGCTACAAGGCTGTTGGCTACTGAACCAATATAAGCATTGACCTGCATGCAGCTGGATATAAATACGGCCTTTTGAATCTACAGAGACATGGATGAAGATCTGATTTCTCAGAACTAAAGAATACAGTGCATTTAATTTCAGGCCAGATGCTCTTGTAACCGTGTAACCGCAGAGCCTGCGATTCTTACGCCATAGTTAGACCCCAGAACAACCGAGCCAGACCCAATTAATGGTCTTATTGTATTAGCCTGTGTGCTGCGCTGTCCATCCCAATCAGCTTAGAGTGCACGTAATCTGATATTCTCTTTACGTGGAAGGCGCACGCTGTGCACCCAGCACTTTTTAGCATCACAAAACAAAGCTCAGTTCTACTACGGAAACGTCTTAAGGGGTTACGTCAATCAATGCGGAACCATGGCAGGCAACGTGGAATAATTCATACCTGCACACCGTTATTCCACAGAGATTGCTCTCTCTCTCACACACAAACATGGTGCGAGGATGTGCACAACTCCAACACACACACTTCAACTCAGAGAAGCAACAACAGTCGACATCTGTCACTATTACAGGACAAGCAGAGTTGAGGAATAACTAACTAAAAGTAGTTTCAGATTCAGTAGAGTGAAAGTAGCTCAGCTGTTTTGAAAACAGTAAGTTTTCAGTAACAAGCTACTTTTTCCAACTAGAAGCAGTGTGGTGTTACAAAGATACATTTCTATTTTTTTGCACACAGATTTACAGTTGAGTGAATTTAGGTAATAATGAAACATACTCGCCTAAAATGCATATCTCTCCTGCATATGAATTTTGCATTGAGAAGTTGAGGTCATTTTAGAGAATCGGTTTTGTGACAATTTGATGTTTTTTTCTTTATTTTATTTGGTTTATCTGGAAACTGTGAAACTTGCTTTTATGTATGAAGGGTGATATTCTTTCAAGGCAATGTAAATGTGTAAATTATAAAAATGCTGATAATAATAATAATAATAATTTATAGCATATTTTATACATGCATTCAAAAAGTGCTTCACAGGTCAGAATAACAACATTTTTACAAAATATTAAATAATAATAATGATAGTAATTATTATTGTATTATTATTTTTCTCTGTTTTTTTTTTTTTTTAATCTTCAAGACTTAGGGCCCTGTCTTGCACCTAGCGCAATTGACTTTGTAAACCAACGCATGTATCATTCCTATTTTGCACCCAACGCACAGCGGACTTTTCCCTCCACAGACGCACATCGGTAAATTAGGGAATGAACTTGCGCTCCCGGGGGCGGTTCAGCGAAAAGAGGAGGCGTGTTCCAGCGCAAAAGTTCCCTGGTGCTATTTTGCAGTTCCAGAAAACCATTCCGCCACAGACCAGGAAAAACCTAGTCTAAAGTCAGTGGCGCGTTATTCAGATGCTATTTTAAGGGCGCATGATTGGCCATAATGTAGCGTGTGCACAACGTGCATACACTTTGCTTCTCTCATCTACACAAATGCAGCAGTTGCCATTTTTGCAAACCATACATAATTACAAGGACAAATATTCCACACGAGGGAAATCATTGTGGTGTCCATGAAGATGTGAAAAAATAGGCATAAATCTAGCTTACACATTTACCCAAATTATTATATTCCTGTTTATCCGAAGCTAATTTGGGTGGGTTTCTCCCATCCCCATACAATGTCAATTCTCTGTCTTTTACGGCCCTGACGAGAACGTTGGTCTCTTCGTCTGTGAACCGCTCCTGGCGTGCGCCTGGCAAATCCGCCGTTATAATAGCAATCCGCTATGGAGCAAGCGCGCCTGCTTTTAAAGGGAATGTGAGATGACGCTCTGATTGGTTTATTTCACGTTACGCCCAAACCACACCTATGTGTAATGTAGCTACTTTAGACCAACCCATTTTAGATTTGCGTCGGGCGCAAGAGTCATTTATCCCGCCGGTATAATAGCAACAGCGTCCGAGATCCGGCCACAAAGTTACTTGCGTTTCGCGTTTGATACTTGCATTTCAGATCATTAAAATAGGGCCCTTCAAATATTTATAGAACTGTTTGCAAGGATTGTATGTAAAAAAAAAAAAAAAAAAGTGTTAGAAATTGTGAGCTGTATAAAATGTGCCGTAAATACAATTCAATATTGTTAATTATATGAAATGCTCCAAAAATGTGGTGGATTTAGTGAATTTATCTGAATGTGGTCCTCCTACATTAAAAGGTTTTTTTCAGTCAGGTTTTTATTTTTAATTGGTAGATTAACTGTATTAGTAGAATGAAAAGATACCGTTTCAAAGTAGCATCCCCAATTCTGATTTGAAACCAAATATAGCCTAGTTTCTACGTTTAATAGAGGAATGTGGCAGAGGTGCAGACAGCAATCAGCATGTAAACTGCAGGAATCAGCCAACAATACAGTGCCCTTGAGCTATGACATCCGTATGTGAAAAACCTCAAATAGCTTCAGACTTTACTTATTTAAATGTTTACGTTGTAGGAATTTATCCTTTTTTGTAAACTCTAGACCTGAGGATAACAAACAGAAGCACAGCGTGGGTAGAATAGAAAGTAGGCCAGATAAACAGTGTTGCAGCAATAACACGTCTCGTTACATCACGTTCATACATAATGTCATTTAAGGTTGTGCTGGTATCCTGTTTATGTTTTCATGCATCTCTTGTCTATGGCGCTATAAAGCTGCTGGCTTAAGACAAGATTTTCCATTCAAATGTCAAACGCAAGAGCGTCTTTCCCTTTTCTGGCATTTGTCATGTCATATTCAGCAAATATAGAGGGTAAAATACATTGTGTCCAAAGAAAACAGTCATTAATCCAAGAGGCACAGATGCACTGAGAGGGCTGGGGAGATGGATAGGAAAATCAGTGGCACTATATTTGAGCTAATATAAATTAATAGCTACTGGTACAGGTCTCACTGGAGTTATCAATGGGACCGAATCGGTTTCTCAGGGGGTAACAGACGAAAAGAGTGAGGCTGGGAGTCTGGCACCAGCCGCTGTCTGTCTGCTCAGACAGAGTGAGTTATGCTTCCAAGATATTCTTTGCCTACAGCTATCCTTTATCCCAGAATATAATGGGGTTGTTAGATGCAGAAATGGCTCGTCTTGAGCATCTATTTGTGTGAAGGAAGCTGAAGTGACAATTAAAATGATTAATATTAGTCAGACCTTGAAAATCATAAGACCAGGATATAAATACAAAGGGAGACAGAAAAGACCAAAATACATATGAGAGAAGAACAAAAAAAGAAGAGGTTGAAGGCAAACCTTGACTAAAAGTACTAAAAGCAGCAATGCTACTAAGTAAATTTTTCATTTTTGTGACAGATGCTTAGCGGTTTTAAAAATAGCGTAGCTTTTTCAGTAACAAACTATTGTTAATCAAACATGCTTTTCTAAAATATACGCTTTCTCTAATATGAAATGTTGGGAAATACGAATCATTTTAGTGAATTAGTTCTGACAAACCAATTCAAATTAACAATTTACTGAATCATTTGAGCCTGAGCAAAATCCCTGCACCTTCGTTTTTATCGCAAAGTGTTCAATGCCGTTGTTCTCGCCTCAAGAGCTCCATTAGTTGTATTTTCGACACATAGTGACATATACTTGTAACGATGGGTTCTTTTCTTGTGTTTGTACTTGTCTCAATTCTGTTTCCTATGTTTGAGTTTGCTTGGTTTCTCATTGATTTGATTATGATTTACACCTGGTGTTTGTTGATTAGTTTGCTTGTGTATTTAAACCCTGTGTTTGTTCAGTTCATGGTCTGTTCTCGTCAAGTTAAGTTGGTTGTTCTGTCCATGTTTTGATCCTGTGATATCCTGAGTGTTTTTGTGTTTTGCAAATATCCAAACTTAAATGCTTGTATTTCAAGAATGCTTTGGAATATAGAACTAAGTTGTATACCAAAGTCTTGTTTTAAAGAAGGTACTCAGCAGATTATTGCTGAAGTGAAAGAAGTTATGAAAGTTTAAATTTACTTTAAATCAAATGTACTGTACTAAAAATATTTAATATTTAATATTATATTATAAAATATTTTTACTCTAAAATTATTGTCAAATCAAAGCCATATGTCTAATTAAGTTGTGTTCTAAATTTGAAGTTGATATCACAAAAATTGAAATTCCTATGAGATTTTGTTTAGGCTCTGTACCACAAATAGCCACCGGGTGTCACCCACATTGCATTGAATTTTGTTTTGATGCATTCTCCTGGAACAAATTAATAAATGTCTGTCCAAATATCACTTCTATCACAAAATATGGAACCTTGAGACTCAGACCTTTCCGATGATATGTGTTTTGTCAAGATTAAAAAAGGTTTTGATTATAAAGTAGTTAAAATAAATTGTGTAATATGAAAACTGACACCACCCACTAGGGGAGGAGCCTGCTAAAATAATTTAGAGTACCGTTTCCATGGTAACGCAACATCCAATTTCAAACCGGTTTTCACAGGATGAATTTGTAAGCTTTCAAATGATACCTAATTTATGATGATTATTAAAATAGTGATATGAAAAAATGCAATAAAAAAACGGTGACAGCGGTTAAGGATACTTAGGATACAGATTTTCAATTGTTACAAAGTCGATAGTATATTTTTAAATGAAAAATGTGTACTCTTTCTCTGTTTTACCTGCACCAGATTACCTAAATGTCAGATTACCTATTTTTTTGCAGCCCTTTGTTAACACTACAAATTTAATCTCCGCATTCTTCTATTCCCACCCATGAACAGTTGGATCAATAGAGGGGCTGCACCAAAATCAAAATTGCATTATGGGTATTAAAGTTTTTAGAAAAATGTAATGCCATGGCCCTTTTTTTCTATATTCTCTATATGTAACAACCATTTCAAGCTTTTTTTTTTATTAACAGCCAAGTTTATTGAAAGTCTCTCTTGCCAGCGGAATTTTAAACATTTTCTTAAAACTTTCTTAAATGAGAAAAAAAAAAAAAAAAAAAATGCATATAAATGTGCATAAATAATTAATATATAAACATGCAAACTTATCCAAAGAGAATGAGCCCACTTAAATAGCTTCAGTGTAGTAAAGTACACTGTTTCAGTTGGTTCATATAGTGACTGGTTTTGATTGTAATCTGTGACAAACTCTGTTTGTGTCATTCTCTATTTCTATCTCACATTCAAACAATGGCACTTTGTCACTCTCTGAAATTCCCTTTGAGTGAAGCCAAATGCACTGTGGTGACAATTAGCCATGCATCTCACACGAGGAAAATCAGCAGGGCTAATCTTAGTCATCTCATATCTCAATGGGCATGACCTCAAAGCATAGAGCTCTCTCGGGCATTTACAGTAAGTTAAAGCCAAAATGATTACAGAAACACATGCAGTGACTCAACCACCATGCCATAGAAGCAGGGCCGACATTAACTTTTTTGCTCACCAGCAACTGTGGCTAGTGGTTTTCCAAAGTTACTAGCCACTCAAAATTGTATCTGGCCACAACTTTGACAAATACCATGAGGAAAAACTAACATATTTTCTCATAATTTGGCAGCAGGTATATTAGGCGGCTGTCACTTTAAAACCTGACACACGGGTCCATTATACTGTTACACATACGTTTTCTTTTTCAACTGTTTACGTTCACTAAAAACATAACTGACTGTGTTTACGTGAATACTCGCCAAGACTGAAATTTTGACATTATTTTGTGTGTATTTGACTGTTTGAGTGCAATAAGCAGCAAAAAAGAACTCAATTTAGTACTGAGAGGTGGCTTTATGTATGCGCACTATGGGTGTGAGCACAAAATCTGCGGGAATGAGTAAGATTATGCGCAATACGAAATTCAAGCCCTGTAACACCAATAATATTCATCCGGAGCAAATTAAATGAGTGAGTGAGTGGAGGCGGGTTTGTGTGTCAACTCGCTGTCAGAGAGATGAGAGAGCGAGAAAGTGTAGCTGGTATCGTCGATCTATTCTGCGTAAAATGAGTATTGAAAGCGTTTCAGATATTTCAGTATCGATATGTATCAACAAATTTATATTTTTGAAAACACTAAATTGCACTTATTAGGCTACTTCAGATACCTTTTTAAAAGACTACAATTGAAAAAATTTATATATTACATATAAAATTCAGCCCGCCAAAGTGGCTAGTATAGGAGTGACTGTGTTACTCGCCACTGCTGAAATCCACCCACATTTGGCAGGTTGGCGGGTGTCAATATCAAGCCCTGCATAGAAGACAGCAACCTGAAACAGCAATGTGAAGGGCATTGTGGGACGGAGGGTTGGGTAATGACTAGGTTCAGAGCGTAGTGACATGAAAAACAGGCCTTGACAGATCAGGGGAGGTTCTGCTTTGTTGTAGGGTTGCAGCAAAGGGTTATAGGAAGGAAAAAGCACAAAATAGTAGAAGGATCAAAACTAGAACAGCACAGCAAAGTCACGCAAGTCAAGACAACCTCACTAGACTGATCAAACATCCTTCCTCCCTTACAACCATGTGGACAATCTGAACCCCAGAAGCAGACAGTAATTAAAGCAGTGTTGGAAAGCCCAGAAGGCTCACAGGAGATCAGTGTTTATGTTTTTTGAAAAGGAAAAAGGAGAGCTGAGATAACCGTCTTATTGTTCACATGAATACATCTGCTACTTGGCTGTCAGCTGCTGTTTTGAACACACATGCTGAGCTCATGAAAAAGGTGCAACATTCCCCTCTGAAAAAAAGTTTATGAAATGTTTCAGACATCAGGTGAAACACCAAAACATGATTGTACAAAGTATCTGTCATCTGTTACTTTGCTAGCTTGATGTTAAAAGGATAGTTCGATCAAAAATGAAAAACCCTCAAGTTCTGCAGAACACAAAAGATATGTCGAAGAATGTTTCAACTGTTTTTGTTCATATAATGAAGGTCAATGGGGTCCAAAAAAAAACTGGATCCCATTGGCATTCAATGCATGGACAGAGGCCTTTTTCAAACACCATTTGTGTTTCACAGATGAAAGAAAGTTATACAGGTTTGAAACGACATGAGAAAATTATGACAATTGTCATTTTTGGGTCAACTAACCACATTGCTGTGGAATTTATAGGGTGTGCTAGATGGTTGTTAGGAAATTACAATATGGTTGCTAGGATTTTTTTCAGGTTCCAAGACAACAACAAAAAAGTGCACTCACAAGTATATGTTATATTCTTATCTCTAGATATGGCTTAAGTGCCGCCTTTAATGCAAACCTTTGTAACTTTCAATATTTTTTATGATATGCAAGTTGAAAATCGTAGGCGCTTTCAGTAGTTTGGCGCTAGTTGAAAAAGTTTTACACATTACGAAATAAACTTATTTTTGTAAAGTCACCTAAATAGTGTAAAGTGCATCACATGAGATTATTATATTTATATAATGTCGTTAACAGTTGTAGAGAATCCTCAAACTCATTGGCTGCTGCTTTTGTAGACACAGTTGTGAAGTATGTTGTTTGTTTCTTGATTCAGAGAGCAAAATTTAGACAATGGAGCACATATTATTCTCTAACAGGAATTGTTTAAATGAGGAATACTGCGATGTGTACATTCCCGCAAGAAATCTCAAGACTACAATCGAGGCATTTCAGGGAGTTGAAAATGTAAAAAAAAAAAAAAAAAACACACACATAATAGGTCCTCTTTAATATTTGGGATAGGGCGGTAAAAAGCAATAGTAATAGTGATGCTTGTGTTAAACCATTGAAAAATTAAGCTAAATAAATATATAAATCTAAAAAGTTAATGTTTTATGTGTCATAGTTTCAACATTCATTGCTTGTTTAAAATAGCTTTAAACTGCAGGACTCTATTTCATTCTAGCCCAAGGATCATGGCAAACTTCCACTCATATTGATCCAAGACTGAGATGTTTACCTTCTGGCTGGGACCCACTTTTACAGCTTACCTCACTTTAGAGGAATGACTGCATTTTCCTTTCTGAATAATGTGGATTGTGTGTGTGTGTGTGTGTAAGTTTGTCTGGAAACAGCACATGCTGGGACGAAAATGAGCTGAGTATAGTGGCAGGCAGGGCTGGAGGCCATGTAATACAGATTGGTGTGGTGTTGTGGCCTCCTGCAGGGGCTGATGGGAGGAAACAGCTGTAAGAGCCAGAGGGGAAAAGAGAGGCATACCAATACTCAGCGCTTCCTGAAGAACAGCACACTCACTCCAAAACAACACTCTCAGACCTCTCCTCTCCTTAACAGTATACATCTTCTCTTCTTTTTGCAGTTTCATTTCACTGTCTCTTCTCTTTTCAGTTTGTCTCATCTCATTTTGTTCTTTCTCTTCTCAGTTTGTCTCATCTTATCTCAAATGATCTCATCTCTTCTCATCTCACCTCACTTTGTCTCATCTCATCTCTTCCCATCTCAGTTTGCTGCTCTCTTCTTACATCATCTCACTTTGTATCTTCTCAATTTATTTTAATGTCATCTTAATTGAAATCATAATTTCTCATCTCATCTCACTGTCATCTCTCCTCATCGTAATTTGCCTGATCTTTTCTTCTCATTCCACATTGTCTTTACTCAATTTGTCTCGTCTCAATTTTTCACGTCTTCTCATTTAATCACAGTTCGTCTACTTCTCATCTAAATTCACTGTCCTTTCTTTTCTGTCCTCTTCTCAAATCTAAATTTGCCTGATCTCTTCTCGTGTCATTTCACTTTGTCTCATCTCTCTCTATTTACTTCATCTCATCTTAATTCAAATATTAATTTCTCGTCTCATCTCGCTGTCTGTTCCCTTTTGTCTTCTCAATTTGCCTCTCATCTCTCATCTAGGGCCCTATTTTAATGATCTGAAACGCAAGTAACTTTGTGGGCGGATCTCGCTGTTGCTATTATACCGGCGGGATAAATGACTCTTGCGCCCGATGCAAATCTAAAATGGGTTGGTCTGAAGTAGCTTCATTATTCATAGGTGTGGTTTGGGCGTAACGTAAAATAAACCAATCAGAGCGACATCTCACATTCCCTTTAAGAGCAGGCGCACTTGTTCCATGGCGGATTGCTATTATAATGGCGGATTTGCCAGGCGCACGCCAGGAGCGGTTCACACTAACAGCCGAGGTGACCGACGTTCTCATCAGAAATGAGAGACAGACAGACAAGTGACATTGTAAAAGACAGACAAGTGACATTGTATGGGGTTGGGAGAAACCCACCCAAATTAGCTTCGGCTAAATTCATTCCCTAATTTACCGACGTGCGCCTGTGGAGGGAAAAGTCGAGTGCAAAATAGTAATGATACATGCATCGGTGTACAAAGTCAATTGCGCTGGGTGCAAGATAGGGCCCTTAATCTCATCTCTTATCTATTAATTTCATCTTCTACATCTTTAAATCATCATCTCATCTCACTGTCTCTTCTCTTCTCAATTTGTCTCCTCTCTTCTCACCTCAATTTACCGGACCTCTTCACGCGTCATCTCACTTCGTCTCATCTCTTATCCTTATATTTCTTCTAATCTTAATTTAAATCATTATTTCATGTCTCATCTCACCCTTGTCTCTTCTGTCCTCTTCTTGATTTGTCTCCTGTTCTCAATTCAATTTGTCTTATCTCCTCTTGTCTCAGATTGCCTAATTTGTCTCACTTTTATTTTAAATCTTCTCGTCTCTTCTAGTCTCATTTCTCTGTCAGTTCTTTTTTTCAATCACTCAACTATTCTCTTTTTGACTCTTTCCTTCTTGATTTATCTGATCTATTATTGTCTTGTCCTGTCTCATCTTAATTTGTCTCCTGACTCTCCTTTTAGATCATGTTCATCTGTTTTCACACTGCTTGTTTATCTTTGCTCATAGTGAAATGTACAGATCTAGAGGGAGGGAGGGGGGAGGTCAGTGAGTTTGTCTGAGCTGATGTTGCTGTCATAACCGTTTCTTTCACAGCAACACTGAGATTGTATAAAGGTTTCAGCTTTCAAAACATGTCCTGGATCAGGTGACAAGGTCAGCGTGGCTTGTTTGGGTGTAGAGGTGTAAGAGGTGACCAGCACAGACTAAAACTATGCCCTTTCCTGGCATTAATGTCATCCGAAAACATTGTAAACTTCATACCTTCATACTCAACAGAGGAGTAAAACCGTAAATGTTCACGTGAAATATACAAACAAGGAATTATTTACTTAAGGCTGACACTGCTGACATCTATTTAGAAGCGCATCTTAAGAAATGCTTAATTAACCCAACACACATCCCTTCCCAAGCAAACAGTGCTACCCTGCATTACAATCACTTCAATGTGTCAGATTTCAAACAGGCTTCCCAGAGTTCCCCAGTAGACCCATTCTCATCTTCCTGCTCGCCTGTAGCTTCAGAAACCTGGAACGCTAAACTTCTTAATTCCCATTCGAGATCTGGCATAATACTGTTTGTCTGTAAATTATCCCTCAGAGAGGAAGAATATGGCTCGGCTGAGTTGTGTGGTGTGGTAGTTCCTCACCACTCTCTCTGGGGGCCTTCGACATGTCACATAAATGCAGCAGACTAAATTAATCTAATCACCACCAAATTGCACCTAATTTATATCCAACAAGCAGGAGACCAAACCCCACACGTCCTCTGATTTAGTAACCTCTGTGCATCAGAAGTAGGCTGTGGTATGCCAGACCCTGAAGCAGAACTGCCCCACGGTCCTAAGGGAGACGCTCGGCAGGCCAGACCAGAAGACGGCATGGTACACAACAATGAATCTGTTATGGGAAAGACCTCCATTTGACGTCCACTCTGTGTGTTTTGGCATAGTGAATGTCTTTGAAATCATCTAAGGACTTTTATTTTTAAATTCCTGGATTGTAGGGTATTAACGTCATCCCAGCTATAGAAAGAAACTTCTTCCCGAGTTGAAAAGCAGGTCAGCTCCTCTCAATAAAATGAGTGAAACATTTTTGGAGAGGCAGACCGATTCAGAGCCTGAATATAAATATGGTTTTAAATAGAAAACCCTGTGATGGTCTTGCGGGAAATTAAGTGCGAGGGTATGGGCAGTGCGGAGGAGAGGATAAAAGGAGCTTTATGGCGTTCTTGCTTTACCTTGGTGCTGCTGGTGCTGATACAGTTGCTGCTCCCCCATAAGCCTCCACTCCCCATCTCTGTACAGTCAGCATAGTAAACACATTGTTGCCGCGGGCAACCAAGCCGGTGACTCTGTGGGTGTTTTATTCATGCATGGCTGACAGTGACTCGTACCTCTCCCACAATTTTGGTCCTCTCTCCCTGTTCTACTCCAACACAATGCAAATCTGGTCTGATCACTCTAAATCCGTCTGCAACACAGTGCTGCCCACTTTTCTGAAAATGAATAAATATAACCAACTCATTTTGCAAGTTAAATTCAGCACACACTCACATAAATACAAAGACGCCAGTGATACAAGTAAATTTTTTAGGGTCAGGTAAAAAGACCTTAAATATGTAAATAAATAAAATTAATCTGTAAAATGAACAGATTTATATTTTAGATAACTTCTCAATAATGAAGACTTTGCTCTTCATTATAGGAATGTGTCTTCCCTCAGGCTCTGGTTTCTCAATCCTGTCAAAATAAAAAGTCTGACGATTATTTTTAAAAAGGCAATTATTGGCCTATTATAATGGCCTTGGTGATACACTGGTCGACCACTAATATCAATTCTTAAAATAATTCATGTGTTTTAATATTATGTCTTTTTAGTGAATTTGAAGCCTAACAGCATATAAATATAAAATCTAATCAAATTAGAATACAATGAACTGAAAATTTATTTAATTTGATTTGGATTCAAATTCAGATTCTAAATTCGGATTCCAAATTCAAATTCAGATTTGCATTCAGATTCTGCATTTGGATTGAATTTGGGTCCGTGTACTTTTTCGTTCATTAATTATTCTATTTCGGAATGAAAGATGAAATTTAAAAAAGGGTGCAGCTTGGTTTTTTGTTTAAAAGAAAAAAAGCAGAAATGGCTGTAGCCTATTTTGTTTTCCAAATGTTGTTGTCATCAAATAATAGTAGCCTAGCCTATTAGAAAAATGGACGACATTTCCGATCGTTTTTTAATTTGTAATATTTATTTGTACGTTTATTGTATTTCATTTGACTGATCCTATCTTTACCCGGAAGTAAATTACACCGTCGTGCGAAGTCTTAACATGTAATTAAACGTTGCATTCATATTCTGTGCTCATCTGATTTTTTGTACATAGCATAGCCTACTTTGTTATGATTTTAGTATCATAATGATTAATAAATGCACGCACAATTATCCGTGAACTTGATTTGAACAAATGCCTTTCAACTTGTGTGTGCAAAATTCAGAATTAAATGAATGTGCAGCAATTTGTACAAATAGAGAGTCTGTAGGCCTACTATACTGTTGTAGCCATTAAATAGGTAAGCGCATTTAGTTTCATATTTGTTTAAATATTAATGTTATTTTTTTTCCATTTATGTTGATTTATGAAAAGTGAACAGCACGAGTAAGATAGGATGCGCAATATATATCGAGAGACATGGAGCGAGTCAGACATGATTTTGACCACTTCATTACGTTTTGTTTTGTAGAAAGCCTTTCTTTAAAGTGAATTTCGTTTTGTATAAATTGTATCTTAATTTTAATACATTTTTCATCAACCAATTTCCTGGATTTAATAAATAAGATTTAACAGACAATAATAATCATGGAGGCGCCCGCGCGGTCAATTGCATTGCAAGTGAACCGGAGCGCATCTCATCATACATCCTGAGCGAAACTCAGTGTATGCCTCACACAGACATGAGAAATACATCAAATAGCCTACACAAAGCTTGAAATGTCTTTAAACGTAAACAAAATAATTCAAAACGAAAAGAAAAAGGCTATTCTCTGATTATGTAATCCATTATGTGCATTTCTCTCTAGGCTATAGGCGCGTTCACTACGAATATGGCGATCGTCAACTTCATCTTTGCAGCCGAGTCGACACTGTCAGAGAAAACACTTGTTTATTAATAAAAATCAATACAGGCGTCACCGGATTTACAAATGCACATCTTGCTTGTTGCACGCACACATAGGCTATTATGTCGAAATAACGAGATATTATGTTGAAATAACATTATTAATAATAATACATCTTTTAGATTATTTGATTGAATGCTGAATGTTGCGCCTGTTCAATTTAATAAAATTAAAACTTTAATTGTGATCAGTAAAAAAAAATAATTTATTCAATATTAAATATTTAGTGGCCAAGTTTTGCTCATTTATATATATATATATACTAGTAGCGATAGTTCATTCTAAGTTTACTCAAGTGGAAGAATGTGACTAATAAACTTAGGCCTACTAGCACTATGCATTATATTTTGAAAAATAATTAGATTAACTTAATATCAAAACCTTAAATTTTCTCTGGACTCAATGATAAATACATGTCTGACCGTTGGAACGAACCAAAAAAACTAGGTGATATTATTTCCGTTAGACCTTAGCCTACATTGACGCTGATGCATTAAAGAGGAGGGGCTCCCCTGTTCCAAGATGGCGGCTCTATTGACGCATTAGTTCCAATGAACTACCGTAGCCAAGGCGACATCTAGTGTATATATCTATGACTTCGCACGACGGTGTAATTTACTTCCGGGTAAAGATAGGATCAGTCAAATGAAATACAATAAACGTACAAATAAATCTTACAAATTAAAAAACGATCGGAAATGTCGTCCAATTTTCTAATACTATTATTTGATGATAACAATACATCTGGAAAACAAAATACAGCCATTTCTGATTTTTTTCTTTTAAACAAAAAACCAAGCTGCACCCTTTTTTAAATTTCATCTTCATTCCGAAAAAGAATAATGAATGAACGAAAAAGTACACGGACCAATTTGCATTAGAATTCTTAAATTCTGACTCAGACTCTACATTTGGATTTCGTATTCTAATTCGGATTTGAATTTTAAATCAAAACCGAATCCAGATTCAAGACATTGTAAATGTGAATCAGAAAATAAGTGTCATAATCAAAAGCTTTTGTAAACTTGATTACAAAGATTTTTCCCGACTTCATGAAGCACTGTGTGAAAAAGCATGAGTAAAAGAACATTTATGTATACCTGACATATGGTCATTTTATGGATTGACTTATGGTTCACTGGGCTTAAATTGTAAGCCACAAGCAGACAGAGGTAGAGGAGCAATACTAAGTCCATTAAGACATAAACACTATGCTTCAGTCATTCAACCAATCAGAACTCTGCAGGGGGGTGTTAAGACCTGTCAAAACACATGAGTCCTCAGAAAACCTATCATATGGCTGATGGGCTTTTATAAAAATTCCCTTTGAAATGGTATGTCTCTTGTTTGAAGTTTAAGTTTCCATTTGTGAAGACGGGTCTTCTCAATGTTGCGTGCCTCATCTCATCTATACTTCACACTCTCTTTCTGACCCAGGGCATAGCCTCAGAAGGTTGAATAGGCTTTTAGGTCAATGAGAATCTGTGAGGGGAAAACCTGGGATGACTGAACACATACACAAACACGTTTGAAGTGAAGTGTCACTGGACGTGACTCTCTCAGGCCCAATGGTGTGATTCGTTCCTTGATAAATACTTCATCCCAACTACTTTCTTCACTTACGGTCAAATGTAAACACACTAATCCAGCCTGTATAGACCAAACCTGGGTTAAAGAGCATCAGCTGGGCTCTGCTCTCAACGCGGATCACCTCGGGCGCATAGAACATCCTTTGATTTCACTTCCACACTTCTTCTGCCCATTCCGCACCTCACCGCTGTCCCCAACCCCACAGGTGAGAGTTACAAGACTAAATGGGATTTCATTCAATGCTCCTTTCGGACGTTGCCATGGAAACCCAGACAATAACAGCATGCGGAGTTACATGTGGCTTTGTGTATGCTGGTTGTCGCTGAGGCATCATGGTAGTGAAAAACAGGAGGCTATTGTGCGCAGCCCTAGGGAGTGGCATTGACATTTGCTTTTGCAGGATGCACTCTCAGCTCTATTATAACAAGATCCATGGCAGTGCCTCAACACAATACCAGCCTACTTCTATTGAAGACTTGTTGTCCAGGAGTGATTCATCACCAAAACTGTGGGGACTCACTAGGCACAAGGTGGACAAAGCTAAGCAGGACACAGCCATGGAACAAAAAAAAAAGGTAGGAAAACTAGGATTCCTAAAGAGAACGTAATTGGAATGTCTCATGATGTAAATATACAGCCGGTCTGGATCACCTTCCAATGAATGTGTTGGCTGCATGCCGTAGGGTAATTTCCTTGTGCTGCTGCTGCTGCTGTGTGTGTGTGTGTTTGTGTGTGTGTGTGTGTGTGTGTGTGTGTGTGTGTGTGTGTGTGTGTGTGTGTGTGTGTGTGTGTGTGTGTGTGTGTGTGTGTCTTCACAGATGCATCATTACAGCCGGGGTCACTGCAGAGCGAAGCAGGGGACTCCTTTTAACAGACAGACAGCCACTGCTCAGGAACCCCACCTTCATCCACCTCAAACTGGAAGACCTCATCTCTGCCTGCTGCCCAGACTAACAAGCTACAGTGTACTGGAATATAAACAGGAAAAAACGCAAGACTCAGGGAAGAGAACAATGGTGTCAAACTGAGACAGTAGTGACTGAAACTCTGAAATCTGGAAATTATTTGAAAACCATGCTCTGTGCAACTGCAGGTGGAAGGAACTTCATTGCCTGATGGATTTTCTTCTATTTTTTTTGTTTCCTTTTCTGAAGAACAACTCTTAAAGAGTGGTGCTTACTACGTATGCTAAAGCTAAATCATACTATTAAATTAAAAATACTATTATTTACTACTATACTGCTAAATATAACAGTATTGTATTTGTCTAAATAAATGAAAAACACTGAAAACTAAAACCGATAATTTAAAATAAGGATGCATGATATATCGGCCACCATTTCGGTATCGGACGATATATTAGGGTGACCACCTGTCCCGCTTTGCGTTGTACCACCCAGCATTTTCACCCCTTGTCCCGCATGTCGCATATTGAGAAAATGTCACACATTTTCATGCACTTTTTAAGAAAGCATTTTATTTATTCTCTTCTTGCGGCATAGTTTTTCACCTATATTTAACAGCGCTTCATCAGAAGTACAAATACAACAGCCGTTTTTTAAATCCTTTCCAATGGTTGAAAAGAAAGGAGCAAACACGGTCACTAGGTTGTGACGGCTGTCAATCAAAATGTGGAGCGGTGATTCGTTCCATGTGTTCCCTGTCAGAAAACAAATGGATAATTCTGTAAATTAAAAATTTTACAGTGATGTTGAATTTAAATGACATGTAAAATAAAGACATGTTATGTTACATTGTGATAAAATGGTGTTTTCTGGAAGGGACTAAAGAACAAAGTATTTTTATCAGCTGAAAGGCAGAATACAAATGTTTTTATTAAGTTAGATAGACATTATATAACAGTTATGTTTTAGTGTTGGTAACATCCCACACAAACTTAGTAATCGTGCTACATTTGGTTTGTTTGATGGTGGTCACCCAACAATATATGTTAAGTTTTTATGTTATCGTTATCGGCTCGATAAGAAAATGTAGCCAATATATTAAAGCTGATAAATAATGGATTATTTCCTTCAGCTGAGACACTTCAGATGCACACTGTTCGCCATGATGGTTTTGAATCGCTAAAATTATGATTGGAATCACTTAAAAAAGGAAAATACAGTTAACTCTGTCACATAGGCTACATAACATTATATTAAGAAAATTATAATTGTGTGCTTGGGATGTGGCTTTTAAATGGTGAGATTTTTGTTTTTGTAATCAGGCTCTAAAAAATTATATAGCCTACATTTTTTTATTCATATCTTTAGCAAATTTCATACTGTGCATTTTCATGTTGTGATGCTTAAATTCACTTGTAGCATTTTAAATTAGGGATGCACCGTAATTATATATATATTTAAAACATGTTAAATGCAAACACCGATATGAACATTTTTGCCGATACCGATAACCGATAATTCTTTATACTTGAAAGCCGATAACCGATAAGCCACGAATATCGTCTGTCAAGTATAAAGAATTATCGGTTATCGGTATCGGCAAAAATGTTCATATCGGTGTTTGCATTTAACATGTTTTAAATATATATATGTATATTTTTTTTATTATTTATTTATTTATTTTTAAGAAATGAGCATGCACAATTAAAGTCGGTGTGAAACGAATTGCCTTTTCTTCCCTATTGTGATGTATATCCGGGTGAAACGGTTTCTCAAACAAGAAAAAAATGAAGACTTGATTTATCCATCGGGAATTAATTGGATCTTTGGATTGTTGTCATTTGCTACTGCTGTGATCATTACTCCATAACGACATATTTTGCATTCCTATAAAAACTACTCGGAACACCTTAGCAAACTCATAAAAATATAAAAATCTTATTATTGCTAAAATATTTTAGATTGTAAAAGCATGCATTACTAAATTTCCTTATTAGGAAATTGGTACAAAACATCAGACATCTTGATCTGACAGGCAAGCTTTTGTCTGAAATAAGAAATCAAAGATCAAAGAAAACTAATTTTCAACATCTGAAATTGCGTTTCTAGGTTTATAGATATCTGAATACCTTGAGGGTTTTAAATAACAGCTGGTAGTAAAAAAAAAAAAAAAACTCAGCAACAAAAACATACTAAACTGACCCACAAAGAAACACACAACACATATAGTATACACCACAAATCTCCAGACTCTTCACAGTTGGTTTAGGCCAGTATCCAGACTGCACTCGCCAAACCTGTCACTCCTAGCATTTCATTCTGCTGCCATGGCAACCAGTTGTAAATGTCTTGGACCCCTGGTGCGCCAGCATTGCCATGTGACCCTCTCCTGTCAGGGGTCAGTCTCACTACAGATCATAAGTAAAAATGAAAAATTGAGCCATGGACAGGCATGCCTGAGAGAAGGACACAGCAAGAGAGTGATAGAGTCGGGCCGCCCACTGACCGTTCATCGACTGTCGTTCACTGAGGCATATTGCACACAAAAATGGCAATGGCTGTCTCAAAATATTAATAAGCTTCTATTTATGATTGGCTGGCTTTACACAGTCAGTATCCACGTGTTTTTAAATCACTTGATTTGCCAACATTTGTTAGGTTGATAACATCAATTATTATATTTAGACATTTTTCTCTCCCTAATTGCTTATTACTATGTGTTTTAAGCATTTTAATCATATTTATTACTCTTATTTTATGTATTGCATTTTTGTTTCTTATTCTTTTAATTCTATATTATACTCTTATTTTTTCTATTGTTCTATTACAATTATGTCTTCTATCAAACACGTTTGTAAATACTATTTTAAACAAGAAATTCTTCTGTATATTCTGTTGTGTTCTCAAAGTTATACCCAATTTCAGATTTCCTGCCCCTAAATGTCACATTACAATAAATTGTTGGTCATGTGACCTTGGATGTCACATGTTGCCCAATTTCAGCCAAATTTACATATATAACTGTAAATTGTGTGGCATATATGTCAGAAACATCCTAAAACATGCAAGCGATTTAAATACTAATGACTATGTGACAACAGTCAGACAATCTCTTCCTGTCTAAATGGGAAGTTTTTGGCCAGAATAATCTGCAGTGTGACCAGTTTGACTACACTGCCTTGCTTTATTGAAAATTTCAAATCAGATCCTGTCCTTTTGAATGCTTCTATTCAACCCACATATTAAAGGCTTCCACCGTTCGAATTACAGGTTACTATTAAACCTGATTTCCCAAAGCATGTAAATTACATAACACCTCATATATTTGGCAGAGCGCACAGGTGGTGGACAGCCTCTTTATTATTAAGGGACTTTGCTAGAACAAGGAGAGGTGTGTGTCTGCTTCGCCGAGAGGCGTATGAGCTGTAAAGACAGACTTTTATACAAGCGGTTATTGAACTCTACCCATCAGATGACTCAGGGCGCCAGCTGTCTCTCTTCTCACCTTAGTGTGGACAGGTGTGGGGCCACCTGCCACGCACCTGCTCCTCGCACTGTCCTGCCGTGCAGGTGCGCTGCCCCTGAATGAGAATAGGCCTACTTTCACTCCCTCACTTTCTCTGGCTCTAGCTCTACCTACTTATATCATATTGACATCTAAATTTCACCTTCTAATCTCTAATGTCCTGTCTTTGCTGCATCAGATTTTGCTAACACTCGCATATACTTACAATAACACAGATGTCAGTCCATCATACAGATGCCCCAGGCCACCTCACACAGATGTTCAGGTACAGTGCGTTGCATGTAGACGGGGTCACTCAAACGAGAAGGACGGGCCAAGCTGGCATCCAACAGCTGATGTGAATTCCCATGCGACATCCACTTTACACCTGGAAACTGGGCATCACAAATGGATCAGGTTCGGCCAAATGCATATATTTATGTGTGAATTATGTGAAGTATATCACAAAACAAATCAAAATGCTAATGAGGATGAATGTGCGTCCTGCGTTTGAAAATATGCAGTCTCCTGCAAAGCTTTTTTAAAGCTTGTGATATCACTCATGGGCAGTTCATATTGATTAAATGATGGAGAAAATCAATGCAAAACATATGTCGGCAATGTGTTAGAATCATAATTTGTCAAAGCAGCGAAGCTTAATCTAATGCTAATAGCATCAACACATTAGACACCGCTTTTTCTTTGAAGAGATAGTTTACCAGAAATCAAAATTCTGTCATGAATTACTCACCCAATGTTGTTTTTCAATAAAATTTATTTTCTTATGTTTTTGTAGGTGTTTTTTTTTTTTTTTTTTAGGGATGAAAGACTAAAAATGCTACAGTAAAAACATTAATTGTTAACTGTAAGTTGCCTTACAAATTGTAAATTCTTTCATTTTCTCAGAAGTTCCCATGTGACATCACATATGATTATATATTTTTTGAATAGTTTTGTTTCTTATTTTTGTTATAGTATTGTAGTTTATGTTATGTAGTTAGTTTATTTGATTATTTTAGTGTCATATGTGTATATTTTTTGTTCTATATTTACCAGTAGGCCTATATTATCAGTTATCACTATTATCACTAAGGCAAAAAACAGATTTTGACCACTAGAAATGTAGAATACATGAGAAATATACAGCAAAATATCCATGAAAATAAAAATATAAGGTTATATCAAGCACCAATATGCCATCCTGTAATACATTATCTCCGTATTTTTATAGTGAATTTCTGACACAGCTGCTTTTTCCTTTTCTTTTCTTTTTTTCTAATTGGCTAAATTAGAAACCAGTAAATCATTTTGGATTGACATGAAGATTTTATTTTGAGGTGAATTAGACCTTTAAGCTGGTTCAAAACACTTTCAGCCTGTTCAACATGTGCATGCATGCAAATACACACATAGACACACAGTCAAACACAATGGAGCTGTAGACATAAATGGTTAACAGAGGAAGAAAAGTCTCAGCCTGATCATTAACCAAAAAGGGGAATGCCAGATGACTTCAGTTTCATGACCGACAAACAAATGCATGAAGTCTCTCAAAGTAGAATCAAAGTATAACGTCATCCATCATGACACGACAGGTTGAAAGTGATTCTGTCAGCACTCTCAAAAGATGTTTTATGCTAATAAGCCCTTAAGGATTTAACTGATCACAGAGATTTTAGGGTCTAGAGATAAAGAGGAAGATCTTAGGGGAAAATGAGAGACAGATGTAAATCGATGAAGACTGGACCATAGTGTTATTTTGACAAGAGTGGAAGACACATTTTGGTTCAGCCAAAGTATATTAAAACAATGAGCTTTATTATGAACGCATCTCTCCTCAGATATCATTCACATCCGTAGTACACTACTTAAGATTAAGGGTTTGTTTAAATCCCTAATTCAAGTATGAATAACAGTAATAATAATAATTTGTCTGAGAAAAATTCTAGCTTTGGCTGCTCTGTGCTAAGTTTAGAAGGGAGAAATTTGAAGCCAGTCTTTGTTCCAATCTTGTGAGAGAAAAAAAAAGTGACCATCTTGTCAAAAGACGCCTCTTGTTTTAGTGTTTAAAAGAACATGGACTAGTTATGACAAGCTGTCAAGACACACTGCTTTTCCTCAAGGAAGAGAGTGCTTAGCTCAGCATGTGCACATACTGACTTCAAAAGCTCTACTGCCACCTATAGGATGGACAAGGAACTGCAGTAAATACAACATCCCTCTTTCATCTAAAAAAGAAAAACAGTGTAATTCAAAATCACAGTGATTTTCAACCCGTCAGTCACCTCTGATCACAAAACTATTTCTAGATTTTTCTTAGAGGTGTTAATTTGATTGAATATGCACATTTTTAAAACTCCAAATGAGTGAATGAGGTTGTATAAAAATAAATAAATGCATCTACACACTAGAAGATAATAGGGACAATTTTGGGCCCAATTCTCCCCTTCCGACAATCCTAGGTAAAGTCTCGATTATCTTGATGATTCTACAGATTATCTTATCAGATTTTCCTGTGGTGTGTTAACAGTGATTGAATCTGCTCGGAAGAACGTTGGGGCCGCATCAATCTCAAATTGTAAATATCCAACATGTTGAATATTTGCAATCAGAAATCCTGTTGTGTGGGGGGAACCCTGAGCACAAACGTACACACACATGTAGATTGTAATGTGGAACAAAACAATGCCAAATCAGAAAGCGAGCTGATTGAAGACGGCAGCCTTCAACCAAACCTTTTTCTTTTCTTTTTTTGTGTGAATTTTCTGTAAAAAGCAGTCCTAACACTATTATCGCCATTTCGTCACAATGTTTGTTTATTTTGCGATATTTCCCATGTTCACAGTCGGGACTCTTGTTGTTTGTGAATGGAATCTGTTAGCATGTGGTGTGCTGTCTTGGTCATATCGAGGCACTCCACACACTATAGGAACAAAACCGTTAAATCTTTGATTTGTTATCGTCATGTTTGTGTTCTCTCACATTTTGAAAATCTGATACGATTTTATCAATCTTTTAGTGTGTGCCAGCCTTAAGTGTTACTGAACAAGAATGGAAGTGGGGGAATGATTATTATTTTATGTGTAGTGGAAGGATGATTTTTTTTTATCTTTGAAAGACATGTGAAATAACTGGATGTGAAACCTCCTTTAGCTCTGACAGTCATAATTAATCATATAAATTGGTGTTATTAACAGCTATCTGCTGGAATCTGGCAGGAGATGTTTAGATAAGAGTGGCAGACATGGAAATAAACTCAAACATTACAGTCTGGGATGCTCGATTGCCTTGCATCATATTTTGTCTGGCTGCTTAGTCTAAGGAAGACAAGAGCGTCTAGCATATTAAACAGAGCTGAGTTCTCGTCAGGTCAGTTCGAGCCGTGTGCAGACTGAGTCTTAATGACACACACACAAACACACACACACACACACACACCTCATGTTTAACTCCCTCCACTGCAGTAATAAAACACACCCAGCCAGCACCATTAACACTTGCTTATGGGAATGTAAACCAGTTAAAAGCTGCAGTGTTGGGCACATCAAGCCTAACAAACTGCATGCAGTTACTAACCTCATGTCGTTCCAAACCTGAATGCTGCTGTTTTTGTTTTTTTCTTCAGTGCAACACAAAAGGAACTTGTGAGCATCAGATGTTCATAGTGATCATGGGATGTCAAGCTTCAAAAAAAGCTATACGATACTGTAGCTTTGTTTGAAGTAAAACATTTTTATTTATTTTTTACATATCTTCATCTTTAAAAACACTACTAATTTTATAACACTGTTGATATGTAATCTTTGGCAAATCTTATATTCAGTTTTCATAGTGTACATTATGTTGTGATGCCTAAATTCACTTGTAGCATAAAAAAATATTTATTTCCACAATGAGGTATAAAATGTTAATTTCAGACATTTATTTGTTATCAGGCATAACATCAGAATAATTACCAGTTTATTAGAATAGGCCAGGATTTTAATACCTGTGCATCCCCAATTATATACTACATAGTGCTGCAGGGATGATGTATTTTTATACGGATTATTATTATTATTTTATTTTTTTGTGACGTTGTTTTTGTAATGAGTTGGTATTTTAACACTTCTTTCAGTGGTTAACACAGGACAAATATTATTTTACTCAGGATATGTTTATTAGGGCTGGGTAAAAAAAAAAAAAAGATTTCTCGCTTTTAATCGATTCTCCTTTTGATGAACCGATAACGATTCTTAAATAGCAAGAATAGATCTTTTGGTCTATGCTCTTTTCAGTTGATGAATGAACACAACATTATAGTGTGCCTCCCATCTAATAAATCGCAATAAGCTTTGTTTTTTGTTATATGAAAATTCTGTCAATTTCAAATTCTGTCCATTTTATTATGAAATTTAACAAATACCATTTAGGTATCACTGTTGCCATTTTAGATCAAGCGAAGCAGCAGCGAGATGCGCACGTGAACTGATCATCTCTTTCTCTCTACTGCTAGTTACAGCATGAAATAAACATGAATGAACATCAGAAAGTATGTTGAATGATACAGTACAACTTACCGTGTCATGTCTCATGTAATCGCTCAATCAGTGTTTTAACAGTGGAAAGACAAGACTGTCAATAAAACAGCTTGTTAACAATAAATGTTACCTCAATAAAAGCCATTCAATGTCAATAAACTTGTTAGTTAGTTAGAAAAATGAACTCCAGAGAGGAGCAGTTTGATAAACATATTACACACTATATTGCATATTCATCGTATTTTTACTTAAACTGTTCTTTCATATTCAATGTGAATAAATTTTAAGTTTATAATTCAAGTTTTTTAAAGTTTATATTTCAAGAAACGAGTAGAAATATAACTATGTAATTAAAAAGTTATTATTATTATAACATTGTTAAAAACGTACTTATGTGTAATTTAAATGTAAGTAGCCTATGCAAATCAGTTAATTTTACGTTTATAGTAATGTACCAACTGGGGTTCCCTGTGTAGTTTACAACATTAGTTGAGATTTTTTTTTTTTTTTTTTTTTTTTTTCTTGAGAAAAATGGTCATTTACTGTACTGATACATAGCTATTTCAATTAATTGATATCAAACTGGATTGAGTTTGAACTGAATTGAATCGCAAGCTCATGAATCGAAATCAGATCGAATCGTGGAATTTGTGTCAAATTCCAGTTGTTTGAAACAACATGAGGTTGTGTAAACGATGACAGAATCTTCAAGTGCATCTAAACATCACTGGCTCTAATATTTCTAATGCATATATTATTATGACGTTCAATCCACATCGGCTAAAGAATCCAGATATTCAAAGACCTTAAACATAAGTGAATACCATTCGGTTCCAGTATTATTTTAAAAATGGAACCAGACCTCGATTTCCAATCCTTCTTCTGTGACTCTCTCTCTCTCTCCTGGTCTCACTCTAAACCACTTAAGATGATTGTTGAACGCTACTCTTGCCAGTGATAACACAATAAAAAAAGAATGACTTAGCTAAACAAAAAATAAAACGATATACTCTAGACGGTGCCTGGTGAACTGAGATTAGGAGTGTGTGTAAAAGTTGACAGGAAAGAACAGAGGAAAAAGAGGGGGGTGAATATTTCTCCCAATCTGTTCCTGTTTGTCATTAGACTGTATTCTACAGTACATATTTACAGTTTATGAGTATTGGGGCGCATATGGGGCAGATGTCTAAGCACTGCTGGGCCGGAGAGTAGCAGATGTCTGTGCATGGCAGAGCTCAAAACTTTACCTTACCTCGGCAGAATTTCTGCTGCTGCAGGGGCTGAAACTGACATGTTTGCATACACAGCATTGCAGATACCAGCATCAACATAAGCACACACCTTCAGGCCTCGTCACTTAATGGTCACAAGTGTGATTACATCAGATGCAGCTTTCAGCAACAGTTCACAACTCAGAACAGCAAATATCCAAGCAAGCAATTTTGCGTTTAAAAGACGTATAATATCCGTCCAAACACAGCCCTGACGTCTAGGCTAAAACAAGGCAAAATTTGGGTTGTCAGTGAAAATTGAATAGACGTCTAAACCATAGCCCAAGAATAGACTATTCATCAATTACAGAACATGTCAAAGAATCACAGTTGACTTTGCTTACATGATCATACATCTATAAATATCATACATCTTGTTGTTTTATATACGACATTTAACCAAATTCAAGGTTATTTTGGCTAGAAGGAGGTTACTCATAGCCAGATTATATTAGGTCTATAGTTAACCTAAACGGTGAAATGACGGCTTTTGCTTGCTGGGATAAGCCCTATTCGAACGGGATAAGTATTACCTGGTGACCTCTAGTCATTTGTAAAAATTGAGGTTGTATATGATCTTAATCCCGTGCGAATCGGCCATGTCTATAATTTGTAAAGTAAAAATTCCACCGTAAATGATCTACCATATTTCGCAGAACACCGAGGTCCTGTGATAATATTAGTCCCGTGCGAATCGACCTCTCTGTGATTTGGCGGGGTTGTTTATAATTTTTGCAAGGTTTTTGTTTCCTGTGCACTTTTTTATCCATCTTTCGCGAAGAATGGAGGCTGCGTTGGAGTGTTTTGATAGTATTTTGGGTGCTGGGTCATATCGCTATACACCATACAACTATACAATTTGCAGAAGAGAAAGCTGAAAACCAGAAGAGTAAAAACAAAAAGAATGATTAGATGGAGATGGATGACATGAATAGCAGCATGCGGTAAGGAACATTCTTCTGTTTATGATATATCATACAGCTAGACCTATAACGACAAGGTATTTCCAAGAAATAGCCTATTGACATCATATCCGGGAGATAAGTCAGTAAATTTGAGTAAAGTCACAGGCTTCGCTTATCCCGTGTGAATGCGCCACACGAATTTCAGATGTGGGTGGGTAATTTCTAAATCACACGAGGTCCCCGGATAATAATAATCCAGTGCAAATAGTGAAGTGTGCCACCAAAAATACAAATTGATGACTGGTTTCAAACAGGTTTCCAAAATATGCCCCTCATATAGCCAATGGGATGGTTGGGATAAATAAAAAGAGCAATCATCAAATATTCAAAGCACTGCAGTGTTTACACTTGGTTACTTACAATGGATGAAATCATCTCGCCCAATTTACATATGAACGCGCACAGAGACGACGGAAAAACATACGGAGAGCAGCAGCTTTCGTTTCTACTCTGATAGCCGCAAGACCACGCCGAACACTGTGAGTGTGTGTTAGAAATCAGGAATGGTGGGAGAACATTGTGCTTGGTATGTTTTTAGTCTTCAAAACAAACTTCAGTTGACAAAGTTTAAATCCTGTCTGGCTAGTGCCCTTCGCATAATGTTTATGCATTAGGTCAGTAGGCAGAGAGAAGGTGGTCTTTTGTGGCTGTTCGGATGCATTTGATCACATGAGCGACTACACAACGAAATCAATCCGGTCAAATGCTTTTTCGAGTACCTCTGGAAGTGGTAAAAACAATCAAAACAAAAACAAGCTAAAAACATTTTAGACCCCGTTTACAACTGTATTTAGCGTCGTCCACTTGTGATCCAATCGCCAAAAACAATACCAGGTGTAAACAGGGCCTAAAGTAGTCCTGAGTCTTGTGTGATATGTCATATTTAGGTCACTATTTGCTGAAAATTCGCATTCATGCATATTCAAATATGATTTGTTACACATCCCCCAGAAGATTTTGCTCAATTTCTACTTTTCCCCAGAAGAACAGCATGAGGAGTAATTGGCAATATAATTTTTGGGTGAACTATCCTTTTAATTCAATGCTGTAGCCTATTTCACAGCACTAAATGACAGAGCAATCCTTTAATCTCTGCAGTAATATTTATTAGAAAAAAAATATTTATGGTGCTTTAATATAGCCAACTGCAATACTAACAACAGAGGTTATTACAAGTAATGTTGGATTTTAATATGGTCTCATATAGACAGTTTCCATTGGCTTTTAAGCTTTACCCCACTCAACTAATTTGGACTTTTTTAGTCTTTCAAACAGCATGCTTCACTTTAAAACTTGAAGGCACGTTTTCCCACTGTGTATTCACAGAGAGGAAAAAAAATAACTTGCTTAAATAAAGTATCATTAATTAAAGTGTATGGGCACTAAATAATTCATGGGTACAGAGGAGCTGCGTAACTCATGGTGTTAGACCTCAACCTCATATAGCGTATGCCAAACTGTGGTATGCATCTCACAACTTTTCTACGTCAACACAGCTCAGGGTTACACAGGAAGTTCAAACATTCCATTACAGAATGCCCTTTGTTGGGGAACAACACTCGGGACCTGTTTGGATGAGTGCCGCAGACTAATGTAGGGAAATTTTCAGGAATTTTCCACGACTCAACAATCACAATTCCATTTCAGAGTTATAGCCAAGTGAAGCACAAATTCATTCACTCATGAATAGCCTATATATAATTTATTTTCACACATAAACAGCGTTTCCATCCCTCTCCACTGAGCAGTTTATGTTAAATTAGCAATTCCATTAGAATAATGTATTCACAGATAATGTCTGAGCATTAGCATGCTAGCGAAAGCGAGCGGGGGGACGTGTCTTTGAAGAGATACTCTAATGAAGTCTAACCGAGATGCGTTCGCATTAAAGGCAGAAGTCCAGAGCAGAGCAGTCAGTCAGTCAAGTGAGCCCACATTGGGCTTCAGATCAATACCCGACCCACACATCCCTGTTTGCAAAAACCGGCAAAAGGCACCCCACTGCTACAAAATTAATGAGGATTTTTCTCCTAACATTAGCGTTTTGCAGATAAACACATGACAAACTCCAGAAAGAGGCCGAGAGGAGGGGAAAATCTAGTAAATTTTCATCAAAGATATCCCACATACCAAAAATAATTGTAATTTTTTGCAGGCCGAAGGGCTAATGAGAGTTGAGAGCGAAGAGATAATCCATGCTATGCCTTTTATGTCTAAGCTTGGATTTGTGGATGGGCAGCTCTGAAGGAGGAAAAAAAAGAAAGTAATATATATATGCTTTAAGTCCGACAGCACTGACTTAATCTGAATGCATGAGATTTCTTTGCTGGGACAATGAACGCAATCAATCATTAGTCTTTAATGCTGTGACTCGTACTCTGAGTCTTTGAAACACTGTACGTCCATAATGTGTTGATGTGGAACATTCATAATTGAATGGACTTACGATCAATGGCAGCCTGAAGTGTACGGCATACTTAAAGACAGTGGATCGGCTTTGCAGGAGTGATTGATTTTCATATTGATTGATTGATTGAAGGCTTCTTAGCCTCTTCTTCTTAGACTCTTAGTGTACTTCTGAAGGGACACTTTACTTACTTGTTAGAAATGTCTCATGCATGGCTTAAAAATTAACAGCTGAGGGCAGCTTAGTGTGTCACTTCAACATCAGTGATGAAAATGAGGCCCTTATGTGCATGTATGAACACTGTCAACTGTCCTACTACTTGAAAGGCTAATTTTACCACTAAAAAAATGTACAGATGATTTATATAAGAAACTAGAGGAATCCATGTCATTACATGACAAACTTTTGTCCACCATATCAAAATCATGTGGTGCGACCAACAAAATCATGTGGTGTAACCAACATACAAAAACATGCAGCGAGAAACAAAACTGGATTTAATATCATAAAGAGGACCCCAGCAAATCTTCATGACTGTAGCAAGGTCAATAAGTTTCTTAAAACATCACAAAATTTCACAATTTTTTATGAGGTTACCCAAAAACAGCTCCCGAAAACTTAAGGAATTTAGAATAAATAAATAAATGTTTACTTAAAAAATATATATATTAAACTAAAAACTATACACTTTTTAGAAAATGTCACATGTACTGTATGTAAGTTGTAAGGAAAATATTTTATTACTTTTTATTTAATGGTTACACCTCATGACATTCATAGAGGCATTAAATTGATTTATAAAAAAAAAAAAATCAAAACCATATGAAGCCAACATACAAACAGTAGGCCTACATACAGCAAAAAAAGAAAAAAGAAAATTATATAATTTAGAGGACGCCACAGCCCCTCATGAATGTGTGTCAAGGTCAATATGTTTCGTAAAATGTTTGATAATTTTACCATATTATGACAAGGTTACCCAAAAATGACTCTCTAAAATTTAATGACACTTATGTATTAATTATTCATGACATTAGTAAATAATAATTATAACAACTATTTTTTTACTTTGAAAAGATACACATCTTAATCATTAAATAATAATTGAGGATGTTGAGGATAATTGAAAAATGTGTTATTACTTTTTACTTGATAGTTTACACCACATGACATTTATATAGTCATTAAAATGATACATTTCATTATTATTTTCAAAACCATATAAAATGAACAACACAAATGAGTACATTTCCAAATGCACATGCATTTTGAACTAGGATCACAACCCTAACCATTATCTACCTAAGGAGGAAAAAATGCTAACACAAATGTTGAACAAAGTCCCAACCCAATCCCTAAGACTAGCTTTAACCCCAACACTTAAAATCTGATGGGACGATGGGACGGACAAGGATGTCGATTTAAACAATGGCAGCTATTAAAGAGAGAAAGAAATAAAAAAAATTATAATAATGACAAACTCTATGATATAACAAAGGTAAGATCATCTATCAAGATGCTTTCACATACTGACATGCACATCAGACTACGAAACAAAAGCTGTCAGTTTGAGAGACGGGGTGAGGGAGGTTGTCAGGAGAGGATGCTAAGCAAGCATACAAGGAAATTAAATAGCGTCTCGCAGACAGAAGACAAAGGTTGCTGAAAAAGAAAACATCAAAACGTCCTCTCCCTGGAGGACATGAACATACACAGGCATCTGAGAAGAACAGTGACCCAATTATAAAAACAGAAGAAAAAAATGAGGATTCAATAAGGCCTTGAGAGACAAGCCCTGAATCCTGAAACATTACAGCCCTTCTTAACCCAGCATGCTAATTTAGTTGGGTTACTTTAAACTTCGGTTTCTACTGAGTGTGCTTTAAATACAGTCTCTCTCAGCATACTGACATTAAAGGTGATGAGGGGCTGTATGCACTTGAAGGAACTCATTCTCTCTCTTGCTAATGTTCATGAACACTGAGCTATCCTCTGTGTACTGCACTGTGAAAATGGACATTCAACCCACAAAATTCAGCAGAACCTCTGTGGATTAAAAAATGTCTGAGAATGAATGAATGAATGAAATGAAAATTATTATAATAAATAAAGAAATGCAGCAAAAAAGCCTAACAGTGTGTTGGATACATGCAGCTCTTAAAGTGACGGTGGCCTAATAAACCTTCTGCTGTCTTTGTAAAGGGATAGTTCACTTTGAAATTAAATTTTGGTATGTTTTAGCTTACCTCAAGGGCATCCAAGATGTAGGTGTCTTTTTTTTTTTTTTTAGGTCAAACCGTTCTTGTCTGTCAGTCATATAATGCAGGTCTATGGTCACCACCTCAAAGAGCATGCACAGAGTCCAAATTAAAGCAATTCCCCATCATCCAAATTAAACAATTCCCCATCGTAAGTACACATTGATGGCCTAAGACACGAAACGAGCGGTTTGTGTGAGAAAACGAACAGTATTTATATCGTTTTTACCTCTTATACACAGCCACGTCCAAGTGATCTGAGGGCGCGGGCGCTTCCTAGTGTGTGACGTGTGCGCAGACTGGTGCATAGATATATACACTAGATGTCGCCTTAAAGACATTTGTTCCAGTGAACTGCCGTAGACAAGGCGACATCATGCTCTTTGAGGTGGTGACCATAGACCTGCATTATATGACTGACAGACAAGAACGGTTTGACCTAAAAATATCAAAATTGAAACTACTGCGGAAAAAAGACACCTACATCTTGGATGCCCTTGAGGTAAGCAAAAAAAATACCAAAATTTAATTTCAAAGTGAACTATCCCTTTAATGTTCATCTAACAAAAAAATACAAACAGAAAACTTACCCACTGTTTTTGACTGAATAACTTTTGCAAATTGGATAAGGATTAATCTATTTTTAATTTATACAGTGAAGGGTAACACTTTATTTTACAGTGTCATTGTTGCATATGTTACATGTAGTTACTATAGTATTATTTCTATAAATGATGCATAATCACATGCAACTAACCCTAAACCAAATCAAACCCTAATCCTAACCCTTTGGTAAGTAGTTAATTCATATTACTCTGTTACAGAGTAATTATACATTTAAGTACTAATACTTAAAATAAAGTGTAACCCAGTAAAGACTATTAAGTGTTATTTTACATTTGATTATTTGATTTCTGTACCTGAAAATTGTGATGTTTCACTGGTATCTAAAAATTTTAAAAATCCTTAGCGTTTAACCCTGTTGGAGCAGCTCAAATATTCACTGTTCTATTAAATAAAAGCTAAAATATGATAGAGCAATAGAATGAACAGTGAAAGTAGCCTAAACAGAAGCTCCAACAATACATTTTAAAACACATAATTAGGCATGGAAATAAATACCAAGTTCTGGCATGAAACTCTTGGCGCAGGCTGGTAGGTCCTTAACTAATTTGGTAGCGGTCGCATCGTCATCTACATAGTGCAGTGTATTGGTTGCTGTTTCATCAGCGGCCAATAAGCTACGGCTCAACATTCAAACAAATACCGGTAGTGTTGCTGTTAGCAGTCTGCAGTGCGCTTTCAGAAACCCTCCACCTTCCCCAGCTCCACCTGTGTAGATCTACTATGGCAGGGGTCTCCAACACGTCGCTCGCGAGCTACCAGTAGCTCGTGGCCTGATTGGAGGTAGCTCGCCAAGGGCCGCTCACATATCGCGTCTTTTGCACGCTCAAGTTCGTTATTTCAAATAATTGAAGCAACGCACTCATTTTTTCCAGGCGCAGCGAGTCAACATGAAGGATGGGGGTGCACCCAAACACTAAGGGTGTTTTTTTTCTTCTCCGTAAATAAATCTTGTAGCAGAGCTACAGCAAGCATTTTTCGGTGGTGGAAATTCATTAGCTATTAAAACTTTTTTGTCGTTGTGGAGAGCGCAATGCATGGTTGCATAGCAACGACAGACGCCACGGGAAAATCGGACCGAATTTCACTATTAATAATAAAAGATAAGCTAATGTGCATTGTAAATGTCAGTAATTTATCTTTTTTGACTCATTCTTTTTATAAAAATGATTTAAAGGCTGAAATATGCAAGGTTTATCTTTTTATAAAAACTTTTTTGTCAAAACTTTATTTGAACTTGTACATGTTAGTAGATAACATGTTGCAAGACACTCCTTTAAAATCTGGCCATCATTTTTAATGTTATTATTTTAATGTTTATGTAAACAAAAAGTGCATATTGATGATAAGTTTATTTGTTATTTGCTGGTTTTAGACATAAAACTTGGTGAATTGATTTTATTGTGTAGTATTAGTACTTTATGAACAGGATTCTGTGATAACAGTGATCATTTTGGTCACTATAATCATGAAATTAAATTTTCATGCCATTTCATCTCTAGTTATCATGCACTATAAAATCAACTTATGTGTATTTACAGTATAATATGCAAAGTACAATTTTCTATAATTCTTTTTTTTAATCTCTGATTCTGTTCTTTTCTCTGACATTTAAGGGTGACATTTATAGGCCTACAAAAATGATTTTAGGTCTAAAACAGTTTGGATAGTTGTTAATATGAGAGTTATGAGACATTATTTAAGAGATTTAAGTATTGTATTACATGAGTAGCTCTCGTCCACTTTCATTTTTAAAAAGTAGCTCTCAAATTAAAAAAGGTTGGAGACCCCTGTAACTATGGGGTTATTTAATGTGTGTTACATGTGCGGCAGCAGCAGCATATCTTACATGCTCACAGCAATGTCTGGGAATGTATTAGCGGTAGCAAGTCTCGGTTGCTCTGTTCTAGCAGATCTATTCCACCAAGACCAAATACATTAACACTGCCATAACTATTACCATGCCAATCTCTCCAAGAGTTGTCATGACAGAACTGAAGTAAATATCTATATAGTTAACGAATCTTCGTTGAAGTCAACACATAGACTTCATGAAGCCCTTCACAGTCCTCTCAGGACACAAACATGTTACATAAGCCGAAGTAAGCGCAGCAGATGCCATTTGGGACACATCTGTTCAGACGGATTACCTACCAGCCAAAAACATGGAAAAAATAATACTGACATGTGCTGTGCTGCCATGAAGACAGACAAGGTGAGGCGTTTAATTCCTTCACGGAGACAGATAAAGAGAGGCTGGACTATAGATCAATAAGCGATTCAAGCGTGTTTGTGGAATGGGAGAACTCGTATTAAAATCCCAAGCAGTGTCAGAACAGGGATTGAGGTATAAAAGAGCTTAAAACTGAGCTCTGAGCTTATAAGCATGATTTCATCATTTCCCATCAGCTTAGACGTCGAACCAGTGACCTACTCTCAGTGTTTGTGTGCATGTGTCCCACTGAGCTTTTATAATAAACTCATGATGTCCTCAGATAAATACCTGTCAAAAGCTGGAATTACACATCACTAAGCAGGTGCAGCTGAGAAAACGGATCTGAATATGTATGCTTGGCGACTAAACGTTGACATGCAGCTTGCTGATTTGTTAATGCAGATTAGAAAATTTACTTCCATTGCCTTACACCAAGCCTTATATTCCAAACGTAATCACCCACATCTGGTTTATTTATATAGTCATATTCCCAGTTCCCACAACAACTTTTAAATGTCAGGACGTTAAGTGAAAATGGTGTTGCTATAGATGTTTCGGACTGGACCACTCACAAGCACAGAGAATCATATCCACATATAAACATGATGATTGAGAACCCCTCCCCGCCACCCCGAAATGATGCAAACCACTGATGACAAATACTTCAAACAATGTTACTTGAGTTAATCCAACATTCCAAATCAATATCCTGAGTACACTTAACTGCAGAGATTATGTTTAGGAAAACAGATAAGCATTAACTGGGAAAGTACGTTGGCAGCAAACATGTGATGACAGATGGACAGTACTGTCAAAATAACAGTCACGTGATCTGTCTTTTTATGAAAAAATTGATACCCTATCACAGGGGTGCCCAATCCTGCTCCTGCCAATCGACTGTCCTGCACAGTTCATCTCCAACCCTAATCAAACACACCTGAAGCAACCAATTAACATCTTCAGGATCACTTGAAAATTAAAGGCAGGTGTGTTTGATTAGGGTTGGAGATGAACTGTGTAGGACAGTCGATCGGCAGGAGCAGGATTGGGCACCCCTGCCCTATCAGATTTAATGTCTGATATTCAACACCACACCACAACACCTATGTTTCCATTCAAAGCTGCAAATTTAACTTATGCACAAAATTGGAATATCGCATAAAACATTTGCGAATAAAGCAGCGTTTCCATCCCATGTGTTCAAGAAAACAAAATCGTCACTTCCTGGGAAATTGGCGCAAAATATCTGTAACAAAAATTTTGAAAAAAAACAAAAAAACAAAAAAGTTGCTGCAATCAGGGAAGCCACTGTTTTGTTTTGTTTTGCTTTTTTTTTTCATATCTCAATATGCACCTAAAAATAGCTGGATGGAAAGTAGCTGATCTTAATACATTCACACATTTAACTTGTTGGCCAGTTTGGGGTTACCAAAGTTTGGGGTTGCATTAAATTTATCCAAACTGACACATTTCATTTATTTGTACACACAGTCATTTATTTGTAATATTAAAACATTTCATATTCAAAAAACTTATTTAAAACATTAATCTCATAACATTATTCATGCAGTTGTAATTTTGCAGTGTAAATGCATTCATGTCACCTCTGAGTTTCATTAAAAAGTCTGTATAAATACATCTAAATGCCAATTCAGATGCAACTTCTGTTTCCTCTAAAGTGGAAAGAAGAGTTTTCTTGATACTGATTTCATTTGATTAGTAGCAGCTCTATAGGGTCTCATTATTCTAATTGAAATTATTGATAAAATGTAAGAATTTCACATGAAAGATTATGCATAAATGTAATAAGGTTAGAGGGAAAATGCTCTTTATGAAGGCAAATAATTCCCTGGAAATCAATTTAAGAGGGGCAAATATCACAAATATGCTGATTTAAGTAAGAGCTGATAGAACACTAAAAAGCTTATTGCTTTAGAATACATTACATTTCTTTCCAGGCAAGTAATTTTTCGAAGTGAATGACAAATTTACTTGTTTACTTGTCATGACAAGGTTGAATGTCAAGCTCTGATGGTTAATTTATTTGCATTCACTCTATACTGTGCAGTTACCAAGCAAGTCTACATGGCAAATTTAACCCTTAAAAATTACAGTGGTATTGTCATAATTAGGTTGATTCAAGTATTATTTAATATTTTGATATACTAAAAGTAAAATATTTTACACCATAGATGAACCATTTAATCTATGGTGTAAATAAATTTCTCATTTAAGATATTTTCATTTTATATATATATATAATCTCTCTCTCTCTCTCACACACACACACACACACAGCAAAAACTTTGCCTGAACTGTTCAAACTAAACTGTAATTCATCAAAATATACTATTTTCCCAATAACACATTTACAAGCAGCTCAGCTTGTGTTTATATGGATCTAGTGACTGGTGTCTACACAGCCTTGTTTGTGTCCAACAACAGAAGAATGTGTGAAATATTTGCCTTCGGTCCCTCAGTATAGGCATCTGGTCAAGTACAGTATAGCAGAATATGTGACAGATTGCTGAAATGTTATTTGGATTACATTAGCTGGCCAGCTTAACCATCTTTACATCAAATAAATATGGACAGGACAGCAAAGATGATTTCAACTCCCCGCAATCCAGAGGATTGGTGTCAAATCAAAACAAGAATGTGAATGGACACACACACACACACCCCCTTTCAATCATAATGAAACAACTTTCAGGGCTCTTCATTGTAAACCTCTAAGCCTGCTGTGGATCAAAACTCTTCACCTACTGAGATAAACAACCCCTCTTTACCATTTGTCCATACTCCATTTTTTTATATATATATATATATATATATATATATATATATATATATACACACACACACACACACTGTACAATGATAGATCAGAAAAAGGAACAAGACAGCAGAAGACTTGAAATGTTGAAATGTCTGTCCTTCAGAGACAGACACAGGAATACTGCTCCATCTTGAATACTGACACACAACCACAATTATTCATTTGTGGCCTAAAAATATTTCCTCTTTCTTCTTTCAGCTTCCAAATGGCAGCCTCTATGAAAGTCTGAATTGTGAGGCTTTTACAGACAGACACACATTTTCAAACCCGCTAGCAGCCGAGAAGCTGTCATGATGAACAAGGCACTGCCAACGAAACAAAAGCAAACATTTTGACTGGAGATTACAGTTAGAGGCTTGCTGGAAGTCTGTCACCATGGCAACACATGGAAAAGGGTTGAATTGCCCCCACTGTGAGCACTGAAGATGAAACAGACATTAAGCTAATCCTCCACCTTATTAAAATGTAAAGTCAGCAAAAGAGGAACACACGCCAGCTAAGACCGTCTCAATATTCTCTTCTCCTCCCCACCTCATTTCATTCTGTATGTGTGAATATGTATATTTAGAGAGAGACAACCTTTATGAAATCTTTTACTTTAGTGGCACTAACTGTAGTAACTATGGTATTTCAGTTTTTAGCATACTAAATTATAAGGGGATTGAGCGAGTCACTTTTATTACAACTATGGTAAGCTGACGGCTCCTTTTTTTTTTCAAAACAAATACTGTTGTTCCCTTCTAATCACTGTAATGAGGACCCAGTTTTACACGTGGTTTTACTACAAATACTACAGTTAAACTATGAAAGAACTACTCTACATTTTCATAACAAAGGAGAGCACTTAATTTAGCACTTGAAGTTTACATGTATTCACAACCAATCCTCCTTACATATAGCACATGGGTGAAAACAGAATGTTCAACAAGGAAAAGTGTAGGGCAGTACTTGTAAGGAAGATGTAAGTTAGGCTGAGTGGAATCCATAAGCGGGTCTTTATTAAAGGATCTGTGCCCGGTTGCATAAACTAAAGCACCTTAAGTTTTTCCCTTAAGTATGATACTTAAGGGGCGATTTCCCCTTACCTAAGAGAATAACTTAAGGGTGTTGCATATAATCTCTTAAACGGTTCTCTTAGGTAAGGGAAACATTTAAGTGTTTCACTACAGCGATCCTGGATTCACGTTATAAAAGTCTGTTGTTGCCATAGATACGCAAAACACTAACATGCTGCGTCGCGTCTAGGACAACTCGAGGTATCGCACACCGGACGCGCACTTTCTCAGTTTATGGACACAGCAATATTGTTATGTTTAAGGACATTATGGAATTAAGATAATGGGCCCTATTTTAACGATCTGAAACGCAAGTGTCAAAGCGCAAAGCGCAAGTAACTTTGTGGGCGGGTCTTGGCGCTGTTGCTATTTTCCCAGCGGGATAAATGACTCTTGCGCCAGGCGCAAATCTAAAATGGGTTGGTCTGAAGTAGCTTCATTATTCATAGGTGTGGTTTGGGCGTAAAGTGAAATAAACCAATCAAAGCGTCATCTCACATTCCCTTTAAGAGCAGACGCGCTTTGTTCTAAAGCGGATTCCTATTATCAGGGCTGGACTGGTAATCTGGCATACCGGGCAAATGCCCGGTGGGCCGACGTGCTTTTTGGGCCGATACATCTCATACTTTTTCTTTTTTTTTTAAACGGCCCATAAAACTCGTACATCGGCGGCCCATTCGTTTTGTTTTGTTTAATTGACGGCGCTGGGTTAGTGCCGGTGTAATGCATTGGTCAAAAAAAAGTAAGCGTTAGTTTTTTTTCCACTGACAGACCGGCCCATGAAACGCGTAGATCAGCGGCCCATTGGTTCTTTTCTTGATTGACACTGGGCTGGCCCAATCACAGCTTTAAAAACCTCCCCCTTTGGGCTTTGAGTTAGCGTGCAGTGTCAAGTGTGTATCTGTCAAAATAGTCTAAGTAAGAGATGGAGAAGAAACGCATGGAATGTGCAGAGAAATAGCGTGTAATAGAAATAGCAGACGCTGTAAAATGTGTCAAAATATATATGTTTTCTGCAGCAGCAGGACCTTCATCAGCTCCAGTGGCTGATGAGGAGGATAGTGAGGAGGATCAGGGGAGAGATGAGAAAGTGTAGAGTCCGCGCGCGGTAAGCAGAACTACTTTCAAAACACTTTGGCTATGAGTGTAGGAACCCATTACCCAGTTACGCATTATTTCCACATCTGCATAGTTGACGATTACAGAAGTTTACTAGAAGTTTAATGAGACGCGTTTTTATCCATGTTTTCCGCCAAAATAAAAGCTTGATGCAGTTTCCGTCAAAATAAAAGATCATGTGCTTATCTCTTTCAAGTTTAGAAATTAGTACAAAACTAACTATGAAAGTTTTCTTTATTTTTCAGTGCATTTGTTTTACAATATATGGCTATTAGGCTACTGTCATGAGATTAATATTATATAACTATTATTATGTAGTAATATAGACAGACACTGTTACTAAAAGCGGTTTGATTTTTTCTTTGTTATATTTGCACACTGAATATGGGTTGGAGCTTTTAATTTTGAACCCTCAAACTGCACCAGATTGATGAATTTAACATTAAAATGCACACAATTTTCTTAAGGGGAGCATGCCCCCAAACCCCCCTAGAAAGACTGAGGTCCATACACAACAGTTTTACCAAAAATCCTGTGAGAAACACTGGTATTGCTATGCCAATGCAGCTTATAGCTTGTTTTTTGGATGCATCACTGTGGAGTATAGTTCAATTGTATTAATAAATTACAATTTTGTACTTATTTCATCTGTTAACTCTCATTACATGGCATTAGTGGTTTTTATGAATAGGAGTTGAACAAAAACATATTCAAGGGCATGCAAAGATGGGTGGTGTTTATGATCATGTAGTGGGCCATGTCTGGGCCAAAATGCCAGGGCCGATTTTCTGTCCCAGTCCAGCCCTGCCTATTATAACGGCGGATTTGCCAGACGCGCGCCAGGAGCGGTTCACAGCCAAGGAGAGCAACGCTCTCGTCAGGGACGTTGGGGATGGAGAAACCCACCCAAATTAACTTCGGTTAAAAAGGTGTATGATAATTTGGGTAAATGTGTAAGCTAGATGTATGCTTTTATATAAATTGTCTATCTATCTATCTATCTATCTATCTATCTATCTATCTATCTATCTATCATAATAATGTATGATTTGCAAAAATGAAAACTGCTGCTTCTGTGTAGATGAGAGAATCAAAGTGTATGCGCGTTGTGCACACGCTACATTGATTATGGCCAAGCATGCGCCCTTAAAATAGCATATGAATAACATGCGCAACGCGCCACTGACTTTAAACTATTTTTTCCTGGTTAGTGGCGCAATTGTTTTCTAAACCTGCAAAATAGCATGAAGGAACGTTTGCGCCGGAACACGCCTCCTTTTTTGCGCTGAACCGCCCAGGGAGCGCAAGTTCATTCCCTAGTTTAGCGACGTGCTTCTGTGGAGGGAAAAGCGCGCTTTGCGCGAGTGCAAAATAGGAATGATACATGCGTCGGTGTACAAAGTCAGTTGCGCTGGGTGCAAGATAGGGCCCCATGTCTGTACGTTATGTTATGACTGTGCTGTACAATTAAATATAATCGTTGCTAAGTCTGCAGTCACTTTACCTCAGAGTGTCCGTTAACTGAATGAATTGAGAATATCACCTGAAGATCCGATACACACTAATTGTACATTTATTGAATGGTAGCCGATTTATGCACGTGGAAAACATCTCCCACTACCGTCTGAAAACTCCCAGTTGCAAAAAAACGGAGTGCTATAAGCAGTTGTAACCGCAGGTAAAGAGTGGTTGTGATGTGTGACATGGTCAAGGTCGCTGTCTAGTTTGTTAGCGATGTCAAATATTGCGCGTCGATCAAATCGGTAACGTTAGCTATTCTTGCAACAATTTTTCATTGCTAAGATGGTCCAAAGGGTTCTCTCTATCCCTAAAAATTCTTCTTGGCACATAATGATCTTCAGCTGGTTCCATAAATTCAGCCATGTCGTCTTATTTTTGTCCGCGTTACTTAGTAAGGTTACGATTTCCAAACCTTACATTATACTTAGGGAAATGACCGTTAAGGGGTTTTATGCAACACTTAATGCTTTTTAAGGGATTACTTAAGTGAAACAGCATTTAAGGGAAATTCTAAGTGTTTATGACGTTTCACTTAAAGAAACCCTTAAGTAACACTTAAGGGTTTTTTTCTGCAACACCCTTAGGTTTAAGGGAAACATAAGGGCGAACTTAAGGGAAAATTACACTTAAGGTGCTTTATGCAACCGGGCACTGAGCATAAAATCCAAACAATAGTCACAACTCGTAGTCAGGTCATAGGCCTTGGTCGAAGCACAGGTAAAACTATCCAATAGCAAACAAATCCAAAAAACAGCAATCCAAAAGCATGAGTCAAAAGGCAAAACAATGGTCATAACTGTAGTCATCAAAAGAGAATGGTAGAACGCTTAGTAAGGCAGAGAACTGGCAATACTTCGCAATAAGGCAGTGATAGCACATGGCTTAAATACAGGGTGACAGGAAATGACAAGACAGGAAATGATGTGGCAGGAACAGGAAGTAACAGAGTTCAATATTCAGGTGATGGCTCCCTCTGATGGACTGGTGCCTGATCAAACGTTACAGTACTAGATTTGATCTATCATGAATCGATTGGATTGTGAAAAAAGGGCATTCAACATCAGAATGAAGCAACTGTAGATCTGAGTTTGTTGTGGATCAATTAAGACTACTCGGCTCCCAAAAACCACACTCTGACATTTTGGTTCACCCTTGAGAGCATCTCAACTTTTTCTCAACTTGTGCTTTTTTCAAGTATATCATTATTTGTTATTATTGACTTTGCTCAACTTTAACCAACAGCTTGGACAGCCCAAGTTGTGACATCATTTGCAAAGGAAAGTCATGGTGTCATCACATTCCATTGAAAGCCCTTGGGAAAAGCACACTTTTAGCATTGTGAAACTTGTAGCCCTACACTATTTACTTAAATATACTTGTAATTAAACATCTGCAATGATGAGGTTGCAATTCAGTACATTTAAAAATAAATTAATACAGTAAACACAATATTGAAAACTACACCACAGTTAAAGGAACACGCCGACTTTTTGGGACTTTAGCTTATTCACTGTATCCCCAGAGTTAGATAAGTCCATACATACCCTTTTCATCTCCGTGCGTGCTGTAACTCTGTCTGACGCACCCACCGCTAGCCTAGCTTAGCACAAAGACTGGAGGTAAATGGTTCCAGCTAGCATACTTGCTCCCAATAAGTGACTCATGTGACTTTGTTATTTGTACACGCTGTGACTATACAAATCACAACATGTAAATAGGAAAATGTTGGCGTTATTTTGTCACTCATTGGGAGCAGTATGCTAGCTGGAGCCGTTTACCTCCAGTCTTTGTGCTAAGCTAGGCTAGCGGTGGGTGCGTCAGACAGAGTTACGGCACGCACGGAGATGAAAAGTTTCCTTTAAAATTATGATCAAGTACTTTACATGTGCTTTTGTATGTTACTCCACACATTAAGTGCACTATAAAAGCACAATTTTTAAGTTTATTAAGGAACAGTTAAAAGTGGGTTACACTTTGTTTTAAGGTGTCCTTGTTATAGTGTAATTATATATTATAAGTACTGTGTAATTATACTTAACTACATGCACTTACTATAGGGTTTGATTTAGCGTTAGTTGCATGTAATTATGCATAATTTATAGTAATTACTATAGTAACTACATGTAACGTGTAACAAGGACACTGTAAAAAAAGTGTTACATAAAAGTGAACTCTTTAAGTACACTTATGGCCTTTTATTTCATTAATATTATAGTATCTATTTGCAAATATAGGTTTTTAGATATTTTAAATATTTGAAGTACATTACAAGTGTAGATTTACAATTAAGCACACTTTTTCACAAGAATGAATATGAAGACAATAGCTTTTTGTGTGTGCAAATTGTGCACATTGTGAACACAATGAAGCAAATAAGGTCAGTTTTCACTTTAAAAGCATTACAGTTTAAATGGACAGATCCACAAAAGACATATCAGCATAATTATGTCATAAGCCTCAATAAATGTGCTGAGAGAAAACAGTAGGGAATATAAGGCCAAAAGGAATGTTGAGTGCACCTTATCTAATACTCAAGAGATATCATCAGCTAAGCTACTATCTGATGCCCACTAACACACTGTGCCAGGAGGTCATGCTAGGACAGAAAGCTAACATATCAAGGTCAGCAGTCAGACCAAAACAACCTCCAGCCTGAACTTCATGAGTGTACAAAGCAGCTGAGCTCAAACTCCTTTTTAATCGAGTGAGCGAGCCAGTAGTACGGTCACCACAAATCGGCAGGGATTTCAGCATTGCTTAGTAGGGCTATCAGGATTACCACCGCCTGTAAACAGTGTCTGCTTTATCACACATTGTCACAGCTGTTATCTTCCAGCTCCTGCGTGTGTGTGTGTGTGTGTGTGTGTGTGTGTGTGTGTGTGTGTGTGAGAGAGAGAGAGTGTGTGTTCAAGTTACTCTTTAAAACTGTTTTGTTTACATGTCTGGCTGTGGTTTTCTGTTTATGGTTTTGTCATTAAGAGTGATCTTTCCTCAATGTTTGACAATCAATGAGTGCATTCATGTATTCATTTTTAGGAAGAACACACACAGAAGGTACAGACTATCACCAATTTTTTTATTAACAGTATTTTTTTTTAAATCTCTTTTAGATTTGCAAAAAGGTTTGGACCATTTGAATTTTAAATGTATTTAAATTATTTTCAGTGTTAGCCTACTTTAAATATAACTAACTGTAAACCATTCTCAGATTCATTAGCATCAAAAGTGTAAACACTGGATCTGTTGCACAATTATTATTCTTACAACATACCCAGTGTAAAAAATACATAAATGCAAACATATTTCCAAAATTCACTCAAGAAAGACACAATCCGTTTAAAGCATTTTAAAATGTCTGTCTCAATGTGTCTGGCTGTTGCAGTGCTTTAAATGGGATGAATTTAAAGATGCAACTTTTTGAGGTTTTTACCGTGAAAACAGCAAGCTGTTGGCTCACTAATTAAAAATTGTTACTAAAAAAAGCAAAAATACAGAAAATTAAACAAGGTGTAAATCAACTTGCCGGTTTCTTGGATGACCAGTCAATTATTAATTAGTCAATTATTGTAATCTGTCTCTAAAACCCAGACACACACACACACACACACACACACAAAACATAGTTGTGAATATCTCTGTGCAACTGAATAATCTGTCAACTACTTCTGACAGCACACCACTTGGATAAAGACACAAAATGGAAAATTGGAAAGATATCTGCTTTAATGTCTCTGAAGTTGTGCTACTGTACAAAACTAGCAGTATTGTGCCATATTGAGCAAAATATGTTTCAGTATATATATATATTCACATACAGCTATACAGCCTGTCTTGTATACAGATCCTCAACCAGATCAGTTCTCTCAATTCTTTTTAAAGTTCCTGATCCAAAGAGCAATGCTCAGACACAAGCTTTCAAACCGCCTCCCTGGGGGACAAGCCGACACAAACACATAGACATCTAAATCACTACCGATGCTTTGAATCATCCTGTTCCTTCATCCCCTGTTCCGCACAAATAATCTAAAGCACTCATTATCCATGGAGCTGCAAATCAATGACAACAATTAATTACCAGACAAATGGACCTCTGTTACCCATAGTCATCATCAGAGCAGTCCTCCCTTTTATTAGTTATGCTGATGATAATAAATGTAGACTCATCAGTCAAGCCAAACTCTAAGAACAGCTCGTATTTCCCCAGGGCATCCAGCACAGAAGATCTATAGCTCAGACTGAGTAAATAATGGATGGGACAGAGATAAACATGAAGTCTCTGTGGGTATACAACTTCGATTACAAGTCCTTCAAAGACCTTCAATGGAGAGGCAGTTGCTGTGGGCATGAGTGGAACCTGAGGCCTTCTGCATCAAGCTCTTGATGTAAACCAGCCAATCATTAAACCTCTAGCAAACACTCTTCTCTGGTTAGTTTTGATGGTCTCATGACAATGAGAGAAATCTGAATAAGTAAACTGATTATTTAGTCAAGTTGGCACTAATTGGGAATTTGATCTGAGCTTCTCCAATAAACATACAAAATCCAATTACCAAAAGTTCTGGAAATGCATGTCTTATAATCTTATAATCTTGACAATCAAAATGAAGAAATACCTCACCTTACTCTTCACGCTTTAAACCACTTTTGCAGAGTTTGGTTCCAGTGGTGCTCTTACAGGAATGGCCGTCATACAGCTATTCCCATTGTAGCTAACCAGTAGAAGTTAGAATGATGTCTTGGATCGATGACCATCCAATCTACTGCTCCTTCATCTTTCGCTGCTGAATTCCTCCACATACCTACAGTCAGTCCCAGTCAAGAAGGAGCCAAGAAGTAGTAAAAGACTGCTAGTTTGGCTTCACCAGGTGACATTTGAAAAAGAGTTCCTTTTAGAATTCAGTCGTTGTCACTCATATGTCGTCTTCATTGTTGTAGGACCTTAAGAACAGTGCTTGCATTTATACCTGTCACACATCATGACGTGATGCAATTCCCAAATTGCTTTTGTAGTCACTTCAATGAAGGTGTTAATCACAAACACTGTGGAAGTGTCAATTGGAGCAAACATCTGGGATAGAATGTTAGAATGGCAAGTAGACGATGATTAGTACTGTGGGTAGGCCTGTCACGATAACAAATTTTGCTGGACGATAAATTGTCCAAGAAATTATTGCGATAAACGATAATATTGTCGTTCTGAGACCATTTTCATCTAATATAATGATAATGGCATAATAATGCAGGTACACCTTTTCAAAGATCTATAAACTTTTATTTCTTAAGAATATTAAACATTGAAAACGGAAAACATTTTAAATATCCACAAAAAATGAACAAAACAACCAAAAACAATAAAAGCAATAGACTCTATGTCTGTTAACAACAAAATTCACTTGAATAAATACCAAAAACAATAAATAAAATGGATGTAAACAAAATTGCACTTCAAAAATATTAAACATTAGGCTCAGACATAAATAGTGATACATTCCATAACAGGCAAAACTGCCAGTTAGGACCTTTGTAAACAAATAAAAAAAAAGCCTCAACAGGCCATATCACACCATTTTGCACTGTCCTCCTTCCTGTTACTTTGTCGACTAAACGCCCGAGTGATTGTGTACTGTCGGGAAGACGGAGACGCACTTTATTGCGTGTATATGCTACGCACTGAAAATACTATTACACGTGGGGCTGTTTACACCTGCCCACTTCATGCGTTTTCTCAGATCGGATTTCTGATTTATCAAAACGATTCCATTTACACCTGGTCACATAAATGTGTTTTTGCGAAACGGATTTAAATCCAATCTTCAATTCCCGCGCTATATGCAGATTCAATGGAGTGCACGTCACCGAAAGCAACAGATATGAGCTGCATTTTATTGATCATCAGCTAAAATTTCAAAATCAAAGACAGCAATAAGAGAGAGCAGTAACAGCCCTGGTAAGATAATTTCGTTTCTTAAGAATTTACTTTTAATGATGATGTTTGTGTGTTAAGCGTCTGCGACTTACTTTCACTTTGATTTGCGATAGTTTGCACGTTGGCATGAATAATGCGTGTTCCAGTAGCGTCGTCATATCTGGCTATAACATATAGACTATAACACGCTCTCACACGTTTATTTTTTTAGCATTTTTTGGGGGAGTACACTTTACATACAGTGCAATGCATAAGTGAATACACCCATGCTAAAGTTGACTAAAAAGAGGAATAAAAAATCATATTTTGGAAATTGAACTTAATGCCTTAATTTAAAAAATGAGGAAAAATCCAACCTTTAAGGACACCAATTTTCTTTGTGAATGAATAATGTATCGTAAATAAATAAATGTTCTTCCTTAAAATACATGGTGCATAAGTGAGTACACCCCTATGTTAAATTCCCATAGAGGCAGGCAGATTTTTATTTTTAAGTATTTAAAAAAAAAAAAATTTAGGATACTATGCATCCTGATAAAGTTCCCTTGGCCTTTGGAATTAAAATAGCCCCACATCATCACATAGCCTTCACCATACCTAGAGATTGGCATGGGGTACTTTCCATAAGATCATCTCTCAATGCAAATCAAACTAGCTTTTAGGCTAACTGAAATAAAATCATGCCAATCTCTAGGTATGGTGAAGGCTATGTGATGATGTGGGGCTATTTTAATTCCAAAGGCCAAGGGAACTTTATCAGGATGCATAGTATCCTAAAAAAAAAAAAAAAAAAAATACTTAAAAATAAAAATCTGCCTGCCTCTATGGGAATTTAACATAGGGGTGTACTCACTTATGCACCATGTATTTTAAGGAAGAACATTTATTTATTTACGATACATTATTCATTCACAAAAAAAATTGGTGTCCTTAAAGGTTGGATTTTTCCTAATTTTTTTAATTAAGGCATTAAGTTCAATTTCCAAAATATGATTTTTTATTCCTCTTTTTAGTCAACTTTAGCATGGGTGTATTCACTTATGCATTGCACTGTATGTGGTTTCAACAACCAGATGCATTAACACTTGTTTCGTCTGGAATGCGGCCCAGACCACCTCCTGAAGTGGCTTGAGTGATCGGATTCAAATCCGTCTCGAATGCGTTTCGGAGGGCATTTACACCTGGTCTTTTCACGATCGGATAGCTATCTGATCTGAGAAAACGCATGAAGTGGCCAGGTGTAAACAGCCGCTTTGGTAGAGAGAGAGAGAGAGATGAGGAAAACAAACAAGCATGCAAATGGAATTATCGCGGCCGGAAAAATTATCGAGCTCATTTTTTTTTATCGTGCGATTAATTGATTTATTGACTATCGCGACAGGCCTAACTGTGGGGAATCCAATAGTTTGAGATGAAATCCAAGGTTGAGTTTTGGGCAAGCCATGACAGGTAACCTTAAAAAGGGATACCATTGACAGGTCACATATAGGGCTTACAATGTTTGGACAACTTTAAATAGACCACGTACTGTAGAGTACTTGGAATAAAAATGACAAATCCATGCGGGGTCCTGTACGATCAAGTATAATACAGTTGCATTGGCCTCTTTTTCCCTTCATGATGCAAGGATAAATATGCTATCTCTGCCTCTGGTCACTAAAAGTTTAAAGAAGCTACAATGACATTTTGAACTCTTGAAAGTTCCCTGGCACTCCAGGCACAAGACTTTTTACAACCCAACACTCTTCCACTCTACCAAGAAAACACTACTTTGGTGTTAGCAGGAACTTTGACAACTGGCTTTTGGTGGGTAAGTCTTGTGGGTAGGTCTCCTACTTCTCTCTTCCCAGACACTTGCCCAGGAGTGAATGGATGGTTTACTAATGGTTACTGAAAAACTCTTGTGCACTGGTCTTGTTTTGAACTGAATTCTCTAGGTCATACTCCCACTATCTGTTGACAACTTCACAGAGATGCAGAAGGAATCTCCTCTTCTAACAGCCTATGGAAAAACTATACCCACAGAAGACTTAAGGATACTGTATTTGGTGTTGTTGTTGTTTAAAATGCAGAGAAGTTTAGCAAATGGGTCAGTGGGATTTCCATATCAAAGTACATAACACCTTTTCTTTCTTTCTTTCTTTCTTTCTTTCTTTCTTTCTTTCTTTCTTATTTTCTTTGAAAGTTTTTTTGAAATCTACAATCTACATTGAGCTCATCATGTGGTAACATACTCCTTAAAACTATGCAAAAAAAAAAAAAAAAGAAAGAAAGAAAATAATCTATAATCTTCCAAACAAACTCTTTATTTAAAAATCACTGGACTACATAAAAAAATGGCAAGACGTTCCTGTGTTCATCCAAACACCATCTTCATTTCTAAAAATGTGGGGAATACCATCAGCTCTGGCAAGCATACTATGTGGACAACTTTTTAGTCATGTGACTTCTACATGTGTGCAGATCATTATGTTTATATTTACCAGAGTTACTTCTTGTGTTTTTACAACTGAAGATGGTGTTTGGATGAACACCAAAACGTCTTGTCGTTTCTTTTTATGTAGTCCGGTGATTTTTAAATAAAGAGTAGTTTGTTTAAACATATTATAACCTGGATGTTTTAGAAAATGATCTTTATTACCATCACACAACCGGGCTGCAGGAGTCTACTTCAATGACTCATGAGACAACAATATAGTACCATGTTAAATTACAAGGACAGTCCCTGTGGAATGACCTGGGGTTAAGTGCCTTGCTCAAGACCACAATGGTTATATAATCTTTATTGTATTTATTTAGCACAGCATGTAACCCATTTATGGTGGAATTTGTTTCTGCAACTTTCACAATGTTGCCATAGAGCAGTCCCATAAACCTATTACAGGGAAATCTTGCACAGTGCACAATGACGACTGTTCAAGGGATATGCATTGAGGGGGATCGAACCAGTAACGTTAGTTACCAGCCCTAAACCTTAACCACTATACCATATCACCACTTATTAAATAGTGGCATTTGAATCTGCAAGTCAAGGCCTCATGTATAAAATGTACACATGATCAGACTTTTAACTTCAGATTTGATTCCATGAACGTCTGCAAACTAAAACGTATGTTTATAAACCTTTGGGTAACACTTTATTTTACAGTGTCCTTGTTACATATGTTACATGTTCTTACCATAGTAATAACAGTAAATTATGCATAATTACATGCAACTAACCCTCTACCAAATCCTATAGTAAGAACATGTCCTAACTCTATAGTAAGAACATGTAGTTGCTTAATATTACTCAGTACTTAAATATATAATTACACTGTAACAATGACACCTTAAAATAAAGTGTAAACAACCTTTGCTCATGTAGTCATAATCAGTTATAAACGTCTAAATTTGTTACTCTCTTAGAAGTAAAATTGAGAAAGAGGTAATGTTACATGACAATTTAGATATTTGAGTTATCAATTTACCATGTTAATTTAGTTAAAAAGATAATGCCGTAAAAACAATTAAATAAAAAATAAAACAATTAATGTAATCTTTAAATTAACCTTTACATAAATTCTGTAGTGAGATTTTGTTACCATGAAAGCTTGAACTGCTTGTAAAAATGTGCTAATTATTCACTTATCTGCTTTTGTTTTATGTTATCCAAAAAAATTGTGATTAATGTGACAGATATGGGATTTATTATGTCGGCATATCATGTAATTACCTGGATGTATTAAAATTCTTAATAGATTTGAAAAAACCGAATGGATATTATTGAAAGTTTAGAACTCAGAACAATGAATCCTGAAGAACACCTATGAACTCACTCACTGACAGCATTGGAACTCACTCACTGACAGCTTTGGAAAAAGGGTCATTTTTCATATGCAAGGTCTGTTTACATCCAATATGAACACTCTTGTATGATGCCATAACTATCGTAATGCTGAAGTGTATACAAACATCACATAATTATTGAATTTATAAACTACATTGCTTTTCTACTCAAATCGTCAAACTGTTCTTGCACAATCAGCACCACTAAACAACACATTGTCAACTGCTTTCAGCATAGATTCAAAAGGCCCTACTTCTCAGGGCTGGCATTATTTTTTTTATATTTTGTGTGTGTTTGCATATCCCCCCACAAACAAGCACTTCATCTGTCTCTAAGCTTCAAAGTTCCCTGTGGAGAGCAGCGGCAGCAAGGTGCAGTTCAAAGAACTGCAGAAGAGAATGCAGAGGGCTGGCTGACAGGCAAACAATTACACACACTCAATCAAACCCTGGGACTAACACAAATAAATACACAGACACATATCCACATACACCTACTGCACGTGTTAAATGCTTAAAACAACTACAATAAAAGGCTTCATTCAACTCACAGCTGAATGTGACCCAAATCTGTTTTTTTTTTTGTTTTTTTTCTAAATTTTCTATACAAAACAGACTGAACATTGGTCAAATATCAGACATTGATCTGAACAAGTGAAACTCCGAAAAGACTGATAAGCGAAAAACATTCTTAACCTAAAATGTTAATGCTACATACATAAATAAATAAAGAATAATGCTAACATCAAAAACATAACAACTATGGTATTACATCCGCTAGGGGTAAGACGCAATAAATTAAAGAAAAAGGTACAAAAGGCTTCCAGCAGGAATAAAAAAATAAACATAACGCAACTGTAACGGTAGCTGTTTCAGTAAAGACAGGGCATTGGATCCAGGTGCAGTTTGACATTTATTATTAACAAAACAGTCAGAAAGTAAATCCAGGCAGAGCATAACAAGAAACCAGGCAAAGAACAAAATAATCCAAACACAGGAAAATCCAGAAACTGAAACAACTCACACGAAGCATCCAAGGACATGAGAAACACTTGGGTATATAAACACTCAAGGGGAGATTGGCGAACAAGACATAAAATAACATTAAAGTCCGCATGACAGTAATTCTGTCAGGACCACTACCGTCAAATATGATTGACAATTAGCATACAGTTTGGATTGGCGGTATGGTTCCGTTCTGGGCGAGAACTCCCTGCGCATCCATGCAGCCTACAGTAGCATGGATAAGAGCAGGGAGAGCAGCAATAACCCCCCTTGGGGTAAACAGAACAGAACCAACATGAAAATTTGCAAATATATTTAATTCAAGATTTTAAAGTACAACATTATTCGATAATTATTCTGATTCAAGGGGAATCAGAATGTCAAATCCTGACTGGGCGAGAGGAGGAGCTGGGGATGGAGGAGGGTAATTAGCTCCTGAGAAACGCGATAGCTGCTGATAATACTGAAGGAGCTTATATATGTATACAGTGATCGGTGTCGTATTCCTATAGGTAGATGTGGATCAGCTGAGGGTCAGCTGATGCGAGCTTGACTAACGTGACCTGCCAGAACTAACGCTACGCTTGATCAATGGTTACAGAGAAATTACACAAAAATTAATAATGTGCGCAAGGAGGCCCAAAATTATAGTAGTACGCTCGTCCACTTATTTTTATGCGCATCAGAATAAATTGGTATAATTCTCTCCCAGAAGGATCTCACATGATTCACCAGGCATCCGAACGCAAGATGACATGACAGCGTTTATTGTGTTTTGTCTGCACGCAGGTAATTTTTCATGTGGGAAAAAGGAGCCACAGTGGCTTCCCTGATTGCATCAACTTCCATTTTTATTACAGATATTTTATGCCATCCTCCCAGGAAGTGACGATTTTGTTCTCTTGAACACATGGGATGGAAACGCTGCTTTATTCACAAATGTTTTATGCGATATTCCAATTTTGCGCATAAGTTAAATTTGCCATTTTGCATGGAAACACAGCTACAGAAGCCATATTTATATTGAAAGTGAGACAAATGAGAACTGAAATGTCAGACTTCAATCGAAAACAAAAACAATAAGCCCACAATTGCAACTTTATAGATCACAGTTTCACTTTATATCTAACAATTGCAAATTTGTATCCCAATTGAAACTTCTTAGTGTTACTTTATATCTTTCCCAGTCATTTTTGTTCTTTTTTTTACTCCATTAAAATACTGTATGTCAACATAGTATGTCAAAATCGTCCAAAGACACTGTTGAAATAAAAATGTAGTTAGCATGTAATCACAAATAAATGCATGTATCTTTTAGTAGGATAATGCTGTTGTTATAGTGAAAATGCGCAAGTTTCATCTCGCCACGTCTTTCAGTCTACCATGTGAAAGTAGGATTACAGATGATGCTAATCTGATTCGGACCACCCTTTCACAGTAATGAACTATGCTTTTTCAGGATTACAACCATTGTTTCATACAAACACCTGATGTCTCATGATCTAAACCTCCTAATACCATGATTTAGCCCACAGTCTGTCCTTGTTTACAACTGTTAACATTTGCGTGTTGACCAGGCCATACATAAACAACAGTAATAAAGTTTGTCAGTCTGTGACCAGATGGAAATAGGTGAGCCAGGAGCAGCTGTCATGGCCTGTGGTTCTTGAGCAAGTGAGCATTACAATCATTCTGAGTCCAAAATATTTTTCAAAATTTGAACAAATGACGACACATTGGAAAAAAAATCCACGTCATATAGCAAGCCTTGGTGTGCACAGACAAGTCTTTCTTTCTCAGGCTGAAATTCTCAACCCTACATAACCTCACCCGCCCTCCACCTCCTTACACCCACACGCTCCGCAGCAAGAGAGAAAGAAGCCAAAAACATGTAAATGAAAGCTAAATGAGATATCGGCCCCCGGACTAACGTCAGTGCTGACATTCTGTGTAGCTTTTCCAAAGTTAAGGGAACGTGCCGAATAGATATCCTTATCCCGCTGCGGCTCTCTGGGTCGCCACATTCCAACCCTGCCACCCGGTCGGCGCGGGAGTTCACGTCAAGAGCCTGCGTCTGCCATCACCGGGGTCAGGAAAGGTTTTATATGCATACGCACACAATGATGAGGAAATAGTGAGACGAAGCCAAAAAAAATTTGTGAAGGTCATTAGAGATACAAAGAGTGAGAGAGAGAAACTAATCACTGTCAGTAAAGGGTCCATCTTTCACAATTGAAACTATTTATATAACATTTAAAACAATCATGACAATAGAACTGTCATTGCACTGAATCGAAAAAAAATGCATAGCTTAATTTCTTTTACAAAAAAAATAAATAAAGTTTCATTTTTTCACTCTGCGGCAGAAACAGGCTTCCATCCATACCAGCTTAATCTGTAGAGACAACTGATTTCCCTAAAAAATGTAAACACGACTATTAAAACAATGCTCTGTTTTATTTGATCATCTCGACCAACCCAACACAGCAACATTAGCTCAAATCCCATCTATTGGCTGACCAATGATAGATAGGGGAGTTTTTGATCCATAAGTTTTGCAAGTGGCACAGAAATTACAGTTCAGAAGGAGTTGACCTTGAAAGATAAATTCAAAGATCAACAACCTTGTGACAAACAAACTCACAACAAAAATGGGCACTGTGGCCATAAGAGGCAACAAATGGGGTCAGATAAAAGCTCCCATAAGCCCCAGAGACACATTCAGATGGACAAACAGTGATAACTAGGTAAATATGTGATCATATGTGAGGCTTAAGGTCTGCGGCAATAACTAAATGTGATAAGTGAAATCCAAAAGTGATGGAATGAGCGAGCAAGGGTGAAAGCAGGCTTTACGGGATTTCTGTCTCTGTCTGTCTCCAACTGACACACTGGAGATACAGCATTAATGCTCCCAGCACCATCTGGCCCCTGTGAAAAGAACACCACGTTTCTCTTCAGGGATTTCAAACTTATCTGCCCTGGGATTATGGGGTGCCATCTTTGATTCATATTCAGAGCTGCTTTCTAAAAATGACTGTGCCTGTTATGTTATGTGTGACTGTGTGGGTGGAGAGGTAGAAGGAAAGTGAGAGATCAGGGAAGACGTGCGTTTAAATTTTCTGTGGTAAAAACGAAGAGAGCCGGTGCGCCAAGCGGTCCAAAACAGCACGGAAACCATTCATATGCTCACAAATCACAGTGCTAATTAAATTCAGAAGAAACGATCGTTCAAACATTTCTACTTTTATTATTCATAATTTATTTTTAAATGTATGGTAAGTAAAATAGCTATAATATATAAAAATAATTATAATGGTTTTTTTTATCAAATGTTAAGCTTTATAAAGAAAAATGAACAATAATACCACAAAATATCATGCTGAGGTTTTGAATATTGATGTAACATGGTGCACACACAAATATATACCAGTTCCGTGGAACATATTGAAACTAACCTAGTCATTTCTAGTCTCGCAAAGACCCGCCCCCCTTAGTTACTGTCGCTATGCCCGACAAGCTACGCTGCTCTCACGCCACACCATGTTCTCACGCAGTGAAAAATACATCGCGGAGCAGAGAGGAGACTGACAGCACGCTGACAGACAGGACAGACCAGGTTACTTTTCGGTTACTTTTGATATTAGACATATTAAACAAAGTCTCACCTTTCAAATTTGGTCATTTTTTAAAAGAAATTTAAACGATACATACCGTTTTGTGGCTCTTAAATGTGTCTGACAGATCGCTGTAGAGCATCAGTTAAAGCTGCTCGTGAACCAATCATCTCTTCCGTCTAGTTAATTTATAGCATCAAATAAACATGAATGAACATAAGAAGGAATGTTGTTTTAACCGTGGAAATGCGTCAGTACATTCCGTTTTTCAAGTTCAAATTCTCCCATGTTAATCTGCTATCTCTCCTGACTGCTTTGTCGGACAAAATGGCGGATGGTGGATTATGATTGGTTAGATCGCCTGTCAATCAAGCTCCCTGCGAAGGGTCAATTCCACTGAAAATCTACTAATAAAATGAACCTGAAAAACATGTGATCTCTCCTGACATGTCAGCGACTGCGGTAAACCATTTTAGGATATTTCACTTTACCATTCCTAAAAAATAATAATAGTAATATTTTGAAAAAGATCTATGTTATGTTCAAAAACAAAGTATTATCATTCTCTGTGGTCGGTGGCAGATTCTGGCTTCAGTTCTCTAGTGTTCATTGTGGGCCTGCTCTCCAGTCCAATGAAAACATGCCCTCACTGATACACATGTCCTGACAAATGGCTGCAATTTTAATTGCTGCATTAAAAAAATGTCAGTTGAGCAAGATTTGAACTTCTGACTGAAACTAAATGCAAGAAATGTTTTACTAGGCCAAAACATATAGGAGCTGAACCTCCCTAAGGCCAATTCACAACTGTATCACTACACCATGATCATAATATCACAGTAATTCTTCATAAATCAGTGCAGTCATATAGCACTTCACTCAGCAGTTTCTAAACTTTAGATTTAGGTGTCGTTTACCCTCAACGAAATACCCTATATGAAATGAAAAGTGGGAGGGTTCAGTTGGTGAGGGAGCTAAATAGCAATGATGCACAGCCATAGCGCAAACATCAGGCTTTGGTAGATGAGCACAATACTGGGATTTGAGGAGATGTTCTAAGAGGCTTTAGGGGGAAACGATCACAACTCACAGCCCAGCGCTGTTAAAACGTGTTTGCTTGTTTTTCTATTAGGGTCCCTATATATCTCTCTGCTTTAGAATATAGAGATTGAGACTAAAATGGCTCAAAACAACATCCCCAAAAGACACGTGAGGGAAGGTTGTTTGTGTACTGAATATATGTTAGTTCAACCAAAGACTTTAGATACCAAGACATTCAAATTACTATGAATGGGAGAAAGTGTAACGCGCAACATGATGGATATAAGATAAGATCAGAGCTAATCGCCAATTATTAAAAGCCATTGATTCACTGCGCACTGCTTAGGACTGCACATTTGCATTGGCTGGTCCAGCTTTTTTAACGTAATTTTGATTACGTCCGATTTTAAGCATAAGAAAGAACATTTATGGTACAGTTCATGTCAGATTGTGTTGCCGATTTTAAAATATGTTATTTAAATGCGAGTGTGAAAGTAGGGTTTGGAATCGAAAATCGATTCCTATTCTGGAATTGGATACTTTAGGTCAGGAATTGGAATCTTGTTATAAAATTTAAATTTTGATTCTGTTTATTTTATTTATATACTCTGCAGTGTGATTTTACATTTGATTACATTTGATTTTAGTTTCTGTACCTGGATACTAGACCTACCCGAAAAACTTAAAACACTGTTTATTTCACTTGCATCTTTGTTCAGTTGTATTTGTGCTATTGCCAATTTATTAATATGTTATAATTGTATTACTGTTTACTTGTCTAATAATGTATGAAATGTATATTATTTAGTCTAGTTTTGCAGTAGTATTTTTGTTAAAACCATCTAGGCAAAAGGCAAAGCCATAGCTTCTTAAGGCTGCTGATTTCTGTTCAAATAAGTGGGAATCGATAAGAATTGGAATCGAAATGATTCCATACGATATCCAACCCTAGTGGCAAGTCGTTTTTTGGAATTTCAAAAGACTAGGAGTTTGCCTTGGATGCCCAAAACAGCTGAACAGAGGCGTTGCGAATATGGCCACAAAGTGAACAGACTTTCCTTCAAACGGGACTTTGTTTCAACTCTTCAAAGCTGTGAAAAAAGCAGCTGTTCTTACTAAAACTAAGCATTCTGGGATGAGTATGCCATTTTTCAAACTTTTAATATGGAGCTTAATCTTGTAAGCACACAGTTGTCACATCAAATTAAACCAAATAAAATAAGCTAGATAAAATCTGTTAAAGATCTAATGACTGTAATCTAAACCAATTCAGAGTATTTTTACTCACGTTAACATGTCATTGAGTGGCATTTCAAACCAGCCTGTTACCGACTACTGGCTGCATATTAGAGAATGTCATTTATTTTAATTTTGATACGACAACCCATTCAGGCACTAATATCACAAAATCACAGGCTCTAATAGTCATTGCTGCTTGCTTTATCTAAGATCTGTTGTTGTGCTGAAGTCTAATCATGAATGACATTTCTCTGTAGTGGAGGATGTTGGGTTCCAAGCATAGCAAGGCCCCCTGAAGTAATCACCATGTTAATTAAAACAAGGAAAAACAAATCATTCATTAGCTTGTCTCAAGGTGTCTCCTCAATATAATCTATTTATAACCACAACACAAAAAAAGAGACCCCAATTAACCTTCATATGTACTTTAGACCTACAGTATATGAACTATTACAAGTGCTGATGATAACACAGATGAGGGATAAAGGAAGAGAAGTGAGGGGTAAACGAATACTTAACCATATCATAACAAATGGGGCAAAGCAAAAAAATGAAAATGAAAATGTACGTTTACAAAAACTAAATGGAAGTTTATATATTATGCAAAGGAATTAAGCCTTGAAAATTGCTTTGGAGAGGAAGGACCACATGTCCACCTCCATCTCTGTTTGACTGGCTAACAGGAAATGACTAATTAACAGATCAGTCTATTGGATGAGTTGTTACTGAGAAGAAGAAAAAAACAAGAACTGAAAATCAATTCACTAACAAATTACTACTATATGAGCCAGTTAATTTTGGTGAATCAAAAACAATAGCAAACCACCATAGTCTGATTCACAGACAAATTACTCTTATAAACAGTTTCCAGTTCAGACCAGATCATAAACAATTGACCCTTATGAGCCAATGTTTTTAAAAAAAAAAATTTTTTTATAGAGAATCAAAAACATAGCACAACCAGTTTAGACCAGTGCACAAACAAATTGACTCATACCAAGTCAATTACTTTTAAGGAATCAAAAACATACAGCACCACCAACATAGTCCAATGCAATTGATTCTTATGAGCCGTTCTTAAAAGGAATTATTCAAAAAGACTCAAAGTCATGAATTACAGGTTTGCATCTGTCTGATGAACCCTTCACATACATTAATGAATCAACATCTGACTAAATAGTTAAAAAGTTTACATTACTTTCATTGATATAATGAATATAAATAAATAAAAACATTTAAAGGGGTGGTATAATGCCCTTTTCACAAAATAAGTCTTTGATGTCCCCAGAGTGTGTATGTGAAGTGTGTTGTGAAGATATTTTTATATAGCATGTTAAACTTGTCACTTTTTTAGGGTGAGCAAAAACGCACCGTTTTGTGTCTGTTCCTTTAAATGCAAATGAGCTGCTGCTCCCCGCACAGGGGGCGGAGCTTCAACAGTTTGTATCCTTTTACCTCACACAGACATGCACTGAAAATTTCAAAAACGTTTAGCCTTTTATGTTCAAACCAGAGTCAGACAATGATGCAGAGACTCAAGAAGAAGTGACAACATGTACTGTAGAATGCAACAGGACGTTTCTGAATGGTTAGTTGATGAATTTATGTAGCTTATGTGTAGTTATCTTCTAGTCATTGAATAGCATATTCTGTCATGATAATCTATAAATCGTGTTCAGGGGGCGGGGTTAATGTAAATGTTAGGGTTAGTGATGTCACTAACTTGGGAGGAATGTCGTGTAGTCCCTACCAGCCGTTTGTTGTAGTCCTTCCAAACAGTTCATTCAGGGAGTTTGAAATAGCCTGCCAAAGTGAAATTTCTGGAAAGGTTCACTCAGGCTGGTAAACACCTTTGAATTTCCATTGGTCCGTGGCGAGTAAGTGTGGTAAGTAAGTGTGCACTGTGGCTCTGCATTTTTTACCCCTAAGCAAAGAAAAATTGTGTGAGTATATCGGAGCCTTCACTTTAACTGGTGTAGTGTAACTTGTAATTAGCTACTCTCCATCACAACAGAAACCGTTTGACAGCTACAAACTCTGAAGAACCTTAGTTTTGCTTTCAAGGGTGTAGAAAATCCCAGTCAAAAAACCACAGAAAAACTTCCCAAAACTTAATTATATCCTCATGTATTGCCGTGCTGCATTATTGCAGACAGTCTCTCGGGGTTGGTAACCAGGACTCCTCCAGCATGTAATTGTCTCAAAAAAGATCCTTCTGCTGCGAGAGCCTTTGCAGGAGTGACTTGACCCTTCATCTCAATCACCCATTCAACAATGCTCCAAACCATTCAGAATCATTACCCTCCATTACCCAGCAGCCCCTGCTGTAATGCCACCACATCACATTCCACAAGGTCTCTCACACACGCTCACATACAAAAGACTAGGTGACACAGCGACCCGTTAAAAGTATCTCATCACAGTCTTTTTTTAATGTAGAGGAGTGTGAGAGGAGAGGGGCTACGGGAGAGTGGGGTAATGACACTTTGAAGTGTCAGGGAGGTCAGGTGAAAGCAGCGTTTGTGACTCTACTCCATTCCTGCCGAGAGAGGATTCAATTATCTTCATCCAGACCAATTATAGGCGTTCTTCTGTGGCCCGTGGACCTCACCTGCATTATTCAACCCTGCTCTTAAACATGAATGACATGATAAGGCAGAAAGAGTGGGATTTTTCAGGAAAAAAATGGATGAATGCACACAGAAGAAAGTGTGGAGTCTGAAAACAGTTCATGCAGGGATTTATGAGAATGGTACCTCATGTCCAAGAGCAGAGGGGCTTACGAGCAAACCGAGCAAACCGAGCAAAACTAGAGCATGATGGGTCATCCTGACATGTTGTAGGCAATCCGAGCATATGCTTAGAGATTTGCAGACAATCTAGCTTGTAACGCGTAAAGGTTCCTGGTCCCTTTTTGCTGTATGAGGTTGTTTGTTAAGGTTATTATTATTTTTTTATTTATTTTTTTATGGTGACTGAAAGAGTTCTTGAGATATATATATATAAACCATGAGTAGTATATATATATGATGTAGAGTGCAACAGTTTTTTTCTTTTTTTTTCTTTTTTTTCTTCAGTGGTCTTGGTTCAGAAGTTCTTTTTTGTTTCTCCATTAAATAATTATAAGCCATGAATCAAACCAACCAGCTACAGGATGAATCACAACATTAACTTTGATGTGAAGCATTGAAGTATTTTAAAAATTGGAAAAAAAAGACATTCTTCATTAATAATGAAGAGAAAGAACTATCCTATGAAGCAATGCAAATGATAGATAGATAGATAGATAGATAGATAGATAGATAGATAGATAGATAGATAGATAGATAGATAGATAGATAGATAGATAGATAGATAGATAGATAGATCTATCTGAAAAAAGAAAAACTTTTACCTGTATGTCATGTGACCATTAACTAACATCAGAGAACCGTGAGCATGTAAATGTGTTAAATATTGTGAAATATATTAACTTAAAGTCTCAGGGTGTACTTGAAGTAATTTTTTTAGGAATATGAATATTTTATATTTTCAGCTCACAAAAAAAGTTAGTGAATCCCTGTTCTGCAGCGTAATGCTGTAAAACAGCTTTTTGAAACCTTTAATTATAACAGAGACAGTGACAAACGAGTCCCCATAACTTCACAAATCAGCAAGCATAAATATTTGAAGAGCATAATCCCAATTTATCACTTCACCTTCAGAAATTAGTACAATAGCTTCTGCTAACTGTAAGTATATTTAACAAAACAAAACATTACATACATGCAATACAATACATAATTAATTCATATTTTATTTTAATTAATTATGTATTGTATTTATGGATTTCCAGTTCATTCGTCATACTGGATATAAAAGGTCAAGCTGAGCAGACTTCATTATGGCATTGGTATTATGGGTTCATTATGGGTATTCCATGCATAAAAGAAAATTTGCATACTGTACACAGTGTGTATATATTCTATGGTATAATGCTTTTCAAACAAGATTGTTTTTATCCCACCGTAGCCGCAGGAACTTTCCCCAGGAACTAGGGACTTTGGGGAGGATCGGTGAGTTTCGGCCGCAGGGACTAGGGTCTAAATGGAGTTCCGGGTAAAAAATGCCCCCCTCAGAAAGTCCCTGCTCGCGAGGTAGTACGTTTTCAAAGTTCAGGAACTTTCGGGGGTTGGGACTTGGGCGCTGAACTTTTTTATTTGAATTTTATTTCAACCACCATTTTTCAAAGTCTGTTGTACGTGCTGTAAGAGTTGTTTACTGTTCGAATCAACAATGGAGTTTAAAAAATACGACCGATGGGCCGACGACGAGGTTCAGGATTTATTAAGCTTATGCGGAGGATGAAATCCAGCGGGAACTGGAAAGGCACGCACAGTCACCGAACTAATTTGCCTAATCTTCACGGTACTTTAAACCACGATGGGGTTCGGTTGGGGAGATCCTGGGACAAATTGTTCCGGGTAATTTCGGTGGAAACGCGGCTTATGGTGTGATTTGTACAGAGCAGCTTTGGAACAAGACACATGGAGGGAGAAGGGAGAAAAGTGGTGTCTTTCATCACTCCCATTTCTGTTTTCACTTACCACCTCTCCTTCATGGTCTGACAGTTTCCTAGGGACATGACGTCCCAGCTCCAAGTGTAAGAGGAATCCTGCAAGGACTCCCTCCCAAAACCAAGTTGATCAGGGGCACCTAAGGCTCACCTTGAAAATATAACTAGAAATCTGAAGGGACAATGTAGAGAATTCAGAGATACTGAAATGAGGCAGTATACTGGGGAAAAAAAGAACATCCAAATTAATTGGCTTCGTTCAACTCAAAAATATTATTTAGCATCACTGAACCTAAATACATTACACTCTTAAAAAATAAAGGTTCCAAAAGCCTTTTTTCGCAATGCAATAGAAGAATCTTTTTGAGTTCTCAAAACCTGAACAGCTCTTAAAAGATCTTTTTTTTTCTTATAGTGCGAAGAGTATTTTCTAATAAGAAGAAACAATCTTTTTCCACTATAGAGGATGTATACCAAGAAAGCTTTCATGGTTTAATCAGGTAGATATTGGTCTTTAAGGTAACAATTGCAAGTTACCACATTTTACATTGTACAATAAATACACTGATTGAATGCATTAATATAGTGTAATTAATTGCAATTAATTTGATCAATTCCTCAAAACATCATGTCATTTGATCAACATTTTTAATCAGCCCAAGCAGAAAGCCTTACAGAGGCAGGACTAATAGCTTGAGGCTCTGCCATAAAAGCACACAGCACTGAAACTGCGGGGGTCACACTGTGAGTTTGTGAGTGTGTGTTTGCGTATGCACAGAGCAGATGAGAGCACAGCATTACTCTATGATATGAGTGGCTGTTCGGTTCCCAAATGTGTTAAATTATTCAGATCCAACCTTCAACTCACATCAGATCACCCCCCTGCTGGACAATACGCTCTCATTTCAGTCAACAATCCTGACGATACTGTCGCCCAGAGACCATTATTGCGGGAAGGTAAAAGCTCAGGAGTGATCTGGCGAGCAGGCAGAGAGCCGTGTGTATGTGTGTGTTAGGTGCTCTTAATTACTGCTGTTATTTCTGGCAGTGTGTAAATCATACGTTATCCTCGCTAATGAGAGCTAGCGCTCCATACGTGCCTGTAATAAAATCTCACAGCTTCAGAGTCATAATCATCTGCTTTTCCTTTATTGGGAATTAAAAAAGACATATAGACAATATCCTGTGATCAAAGATTGTAGCCTAAGTGTAGAAAAAAACTGCACATAAAGCAATTATTTTATACTGGTTGAAACTCTCTTCACATCCTGATAGCAACCAATACTAGAAGTGGTACATATAGCCTATATCTTTTGTGGCAGTCTCAAGACCAGAACACAGTCACCGAGTGCCCTAAACAAACAGCAGCCACATTTTACAATTCCTCCTGAACCAAAACAAATGAGCTTATGCTGCGTTCACAGCATGTCATAACTATAAATACGAGATGGCAACCCATGTTGTTCAGCCCGGAGCAGTTCACGTCCTCAGACTTGGATTTTCGCGTTTCTATGTCAACACTATCAACGCCAAAATGAATCTGCAGCAGTCAGGAGATACATGTAAGAGCTCTGTCTTGAGCCCCTGCCCCTTTAATCGCTAATAGAAAAGTGCCTTTTCCCCGTGGCCCCAGGACGCAAATTTATCTCGGCCCCAGGCCCCCAGCGGAGGTCTGTGGTGCATGCCACTGGGTTCTGAGGAAGCAAAAATGGTTCTTCTATAGCACTGATGCAAAAAAAACATTTTTGGAAACGTATTTTAAAGAATGTATTACTAAACAAACAAACAGACAGACAGACAGACATAGATGGATGTTTGCATGTGTGAAAAACAGTATGTGACAAAAGAAGTATGTCCGAATTCACAGCACTCATGAAGAGTACAAAAAGGGCCGGGTGACCAACTTCAGGCGAGATTCTAAAATGTCTTCACAATTATGAAGAATAGGCAAAATTGAACTGCTAGCAAAAATTGAAGCGAATTTGGTGGGGCCGAGCGGCCGCTGCTGCAAATATTTGGGTGGCTCCTCCCCTAACAGATCTCATTCCAAACTTTTGATAAAACTTGAGAGTCCTGCGTTAAACTACACTGAACAAAATTATAAATGCAACACTTTTGTTTTTGCCCCCATTTTTCATGAGCTGAGATCTTAGACTTTTTCTATGAACACAAAAGGCCTATTTCTCTCAAATATTGTTCACAAATCTGTCTAAATCTGTGTTAGTGAACACTTCTCCTTTGCCAAGATAATCCATCCACCTCACAGGTGTGGCATATCAAGATGCTGATTAGACAGCCTGATTATTGCACAGGTGTGCCTTAGGCTGGCCACAATAAAAGGCCACTCTAAAATGTGCAGTTTTACTGTATTGGGGGGGGGGTCCGAAAACCAGTCAGTATCTGGTGTGACCACCATTTGCCTCACGCAGTGCAACACATCTCCTTTGCTGATCAGGTTGTTGATTGTGGCCTGTGGAATGTTGGTCCACTTCTCTTCAATGGCTGTGCGAAGTTGCTGGATATTGGCAGGACCTGGAACACGCTGTCGTATACGCCGATCCAGAGCATCCCATACATGCTCAATGGGTGACATGTCCGGTGAGTATGCTGGCCATGCAAGAACTGGGATTTTTTCAGCTTCCAGGAATTGTGTACAGATCCTTGCAACATGGGGCAGTGCATTATCATGCTGCAACATGAGGTGATGGTCGTGGATGAATGGCACAACAATGGGCCTCAGGATCTCGTCACGGTATCTCTGTGCATTTAAAATGCCATCAATAAAAATGCACCTGTGTTCGTTGTCCATAACATACGCCTACCCATTTGTAGCGACGCTACTGCCCAACACTGAGAAAGATAAGCAGTCATATGATGACATTTGCGAATCCGTTATTAGTTATTATTAATGGGAAACAAGCCATGTGTGTGTGTAATGTAGGCCAGTAAGATCTGTGCATGTAAACTTCACTGCGTCTTTAGCGTCCTCGTTAGCGCGCCCGACTCCCATCCCAGAGATTATATGAATCCCGCTCGGAAAGGGTCGAGTAGGACCGGTTACATGTGCGCTCCCGTCACTCTGATATTTCAGTATGGTCCTGTGTCTGGTGAGTGTTGTATTAAGGAGTTGAAGCAGGCTACATACTGACATTAGACACTCCAAGCACAGACACACACTCTCTGACAGAGGAACTGTTCACTGATGATCTCGAAACACCTTCAGATCGCCATATTCGGCACATTCAGAAGGTTTTCAGGTTTGAATCCTCAAACTTAATCCTGAACTTGGTAAAAAACAATTATCTTTATTTAAAAAATGTTTCAAGCCTTCAAAATATGTTCTAAGTGTTAATATGTTTTTCTTAAACACAGCCCTACCTAGAACATTTTCTACCATCTGTCACTGGCATAGTTCTATTCAGAACCATCATTCTGTAGAACTGTTTTATGCTTAAATGGTTTTTGTGTTAAGCCGAAGACACACTTAACGACTAGCTGAAAGATTCCAAGACTGAACTGAACACACTTACAGACTGTTTCCAATGACTGGATCAGATTTTAAACACCGACTGTGAACACCGACTGAACGCAACTGTCTCTGACTCGGCTCGTTTGGGAAATATCAGTCGTAAATATCAAATTACATTAATCGGCCTAACAGTCGTTAAGTGTGTCCCCGGCTTTATGGTTTAGGGTTCTTTATTCCCTCCTTTTTTTATTAATCTGTAACTGTCAAAAAATCCTTTCAAAGCCACCTCATTACTGATTTCCTGGAGCTCAACCATCCAACTACACAGACTGTCAATACACTCTCAACAGGTATGATATCCTTCTTAAAATGTCTATACATTTTTACTTTTTTTCCAAGAACAAGCAAAAAGTCATCAAAGTGGACAGGCAGATTCTACAAAGGCTCATCACAGCTTACAGAGTAGGTCGCAAGGTAGACCTGGAAAATATTCTCCAGCGTGAACTCATGCCCATCCCGCCATCTCTGGCCGCAAATAACGGCAGTCTACATTCCACCAACAAATCTGTCTTAGCAAATATACTGACAAAACATATCCAAACCCCTGCAGATGTGCCCCTTCAGGAACCCATCTGCTTTCTTATTGATGGCCAAGCACTTGTAATGGCTCTTGGGAAGCCGCCTGACATCACAACATTCGGCAACTATGCCAACAAGTTTGCTGACACAGTGTTGAAGAAGTACCAGAGGGTTGATGTAGTCTTCGACAGGTACCATGACGAATCCATCAAAACAGGCACAAACAGCGTAAACAGCGCCACCGACCAGTACGCAGAGAGATCGTGAATGACTCTGTTCCACTTCCAGCAGACTGGTCGAGCTTCATGGCACTGGAAGAGAACAAAGCACATCTCGCTTGACTACTCTCAAACCATCTGATAGAACACAGCCCAGAATATGAGCCAGTGGTTGTAGTATCAGGTGGGTTTGCTGAAGCGACCACTGTCAAGTCATCAGATCCAGAACTTGAAATCTCCTCTCTGAGTGCTGACCATGAGGAGGCTGATACACGACTGATTTTGCACGGCATCCAGGCTCCTATGGACACAATAGTCGTGTCAGCATGTGACACAGACGTGCTTCTTCTACTTCTAGCACATCATGACAGAATTGGATGTACCCATCTCTACTTGAAAGCCGGGACATCAAAGGATCCAAAGTATTTTCCAGTACATGACATTTGCAAGTTATTCTCTGATGATCAAGTGGACACACTCCTTGCCTTCCATGCCATCACTGGCTGTGATAGTGTGTCTCAGTTCAGCGGTCACGGAAAGAAAACAGCCTGGCAGGTGTTCGAGCAACATCGCACCGATCTTACTGGCCTTGGCAAGGGCCCTCTCACAGAAGATATTGTGAATTCAACAGAGAAATTCATCTGTAAGATGTATGTTGTGCCTGAGGTTGATACATGCAACAAAGCAAGAGTGAAGTTGATTTGCAAAGGTCATCCACAAGAGACTCTGCCTCCAACCTCAGATGCAGTGAAGTTTCATATCATGCGTTCACACTATCAAGCGACAATCCTGAACCAAGCTCACCTGCCACATCCTGATCTTCCTCCAGTGGATGAAATGGGATGGATGCACAAGGAAGGTCAATTAGTGCCACGGCTAATGTCTCTGCCACCTATGCCTACAGCCTGCAGGGAGTTCACTTCATGTGGGTGTACCAAGGGATGCCTCAGCCAACGCTGCAGCTGCAGGTATGTGTATAGGGAATTAGCTGATGTTTATCATTGTGTACAAGAATGTACAAATATGATAGACTGGTAGAGTATTCCAATGTACCTGTACTTGTACTGGTTGTAATCTTTCTATTCTATTCTTCTATTATTCAGAAAGAGTCGCATGGAATGTATAGACACATTCTACTGCAGGAAACTTGACAACACTTGCCAGAACATTGAAGAGGACTGCGAATAAGCTGTCACTGTAACTTCTAGGATATAGTTCAATGAATATCACCATGACCCATGGATCTTCCTGCTTTTGGATCTTATTTGATTGACAACTTCTTTATCACTAATGACTACCTTTTTCTCTCTACTTTTTCAAGCTGATTATTGACACTTGATCTAAATCAATCATGTAAATGGTAAGTAAAGTACAAAGTAAGTAAATGTAGGTACAAAGGACATTTTTGAGCCTGATAATATCAACAATAATAGTAATAATAATAATAATAATTATTATTATTATAATAATAATAATAATTATTATTATTATAATAATAATAACTGAGAAATTATTCATAGTTAAAAACAATATTTTTGCAATATCTAAGCAGTTTCTTCACATTACATCTCAAATCTGAATATGGCAATGAATTCCCCATGTAGGAAAACTTACAAAAGCATATTTATTTCATGTTTGTACCTTGTTTAGTCAAAAAGATATACTGAAAACTAGATTTCAGCCTGGAGGTGGCGGCCATTTTGAATTTCTCAATTTTGAGGCATTTTGGGACATTTTTGAGCTTCATATACAGCAGATTTGGATTCAGCACCCCTAAAAATGTTGTATAATATAAATAATCACAAAATGCCTTCAGGGTTCTGATTTTGTGAAAATTGACCCTGTCTATTTCAATTGTAAAGGGTTTCAACGGGCTTTAAATTATGTTTTTTCTTTTCTTTTCTTTTTTCAGTTCTTTGACAGAACATGCAGGCTAAGTGTGTGACCAGCTCTTTCCAGCTTATCTCCTCTTCTCCTCTAAGCAAGTAAGTGACATTGAATGTATGATCCTTATTGTCAAAATGTTCAATTATTACTTGCCCTTATGCATAAACATGCTCAGTCACAAGCTATCTAATTTCACTTTTCCTTTTAACATTGTGAGAGTCTCAAATACTGTCCATTCTTAATAAATACTTTTGGCCTTAATAAACATAATTGCTGTACTCTTAATGGAAGAAATGCACTGCAACTCTAAACTCATGCATCACACAGAGAAAAACTGTTGTTTTTGTGCAATGTCATTGTTTGTTTGTTTGTTTGTTTTGCAACAATAAGCTGCAAGCAGGTCATTTTGGTGCAGGAAACGTTTTTTTAAGTATTAATACTTTAAAAATATGTGTTATCCTTTAATAATATTGAACCGGTTTGGCATAAGAACATGAAATTGAGAGCAAGAGAAAGCGGCATGTTTCTGTTCTATCATTTCACTATGGGTCTCTGGTGGGCAAAGAGTGCATATGAGTAGGTGGTCTCAAGTGTGTCTATAACGTGTTTAAATGTACGCCTGCTCAGAACTTGCCAATAAAACAAAAACCATGAAAATACAGATATATGCAATCACAGCCAGCATAATCAAAAGCGACTGAAAACATCTTTAGAATCCTAGAATAATTTCCTTTAGAATAATTTTGCATTTATATTCATGTGCGCTCATCTCTTTCAATGACATCTATTCTCTGATGACGTATTTAATGGTGTGAGGACGGGACAACCTGTCATTCACATGAGATCACAGCAATAGCAAACAACACCGATCCAATCAATTTCCAACAGACAAAATCAAGTCCTGGCCTATTTTTTTTTTTTGTTTTTTTTTGTTCGAGAAGCCGTTTCACTCAGATATACGTCACAATAGGGAAAAACCACAGGTGTTTGTATGTGACAGCACAAATGACATACTACTTTCTAAATGGTGAAAAAAAGGCCAAGTATGTTATCTTTGCTCTTTGAAGTTTGTCTCTTAGGCAACAGACAGCTGAGAAATGGTCTTTCATGCAAAAGACTTGGGAGGTGATTATTTTAAGATATAAGCTAAAGAGCACATAAAAGGTCTACATTTAAATGGGCAGATAAAGGATCAGGTTAGAACAGCCAAACAAATAATTACTATAAAAGTCAGTCCTGTCACTGCCTGAGCTAAATGCCACAGAAAGAAAGCCGCTTGATGCAGATATCTAAGACAAGGTGATATGGTACCATATAACCTGAGTACGTGTGTGTGTGTGTGTGTGTGTGTGTGTGTGTGTGTGTGTGTGTGTGTGTGTGTGTGTGTGTGTGTGTGTGTGTGTCTGTGTGTGCGTGCATGCTTTTGCTGACTTGGTGGGGACCAAATGTCTCAAATAAAGAAACTGCTTCATGAAGAAATAATAATAAATAAAGCACCAGAAGTTTAGGCTTAGGTTAGTTGTTTGACTTCTTCCTCAGCATTGGGAGGTCTTTTTAACGAGGTTGTTCAGTTTAAAAAAAAAAAACAAGTCAATGATTCATATGAACCATCTCAGGAAACATGTATTGTGTGTCGTCTTTTTTGTAGCAAAATAAATCTTTTGTTAGCATTTTGAGTGAACTGTCCCTGTAAATATAGCTTGACCTTCCAGTTTTAAAAGAACGCTAAAATCCATTAGTTTTTATAGTAGTTTAATCTCACAATGTGTTTATTGTTACTTTTTATTTAATTAATCTTGCTACATTTACAATGAATTACCATTCAAGTGGATTGTGCCTTCTAAAAGTGTCCTTGTACTATAGCAAATATATCCAGCTGCCAACACACTGCCAACAAAACGCTGGCTTTTTCAATGTTTGCACCGAATATAATTGTGACTTAGTCAGAGGAAGGTTATCTTAACAATAATCCGTTTCTTTGACAGACTGGAGCAAGCACAGGCATGATTAGACCTCTTTAGCACAGTCGGATATTCTGCCAAGACCTGAAGAAAAACAGCTGGTGAAATATGCGAGTGAAAAAGAAAAGCATGAGTGTTTTTGAAACGTAGGAAAGTCTTAAATAGATTGTTTTCATTCACCCATGAAAGCCTCAGTGGTGCAGGCACTGGGAGCACAGGACACGTCTGGCTAATATGTATTTGATGAAACATATTAATATTCTTCCGACAGCTTTTGGAGTGAGCTTCTGAGGAAAGAATATGACCTAATATTGAAGTCAATAGCAGCTAAGGAAAAACGATATACGAAATTTAATGGAACAGTGCTGATTTAAAAAAAAAACAAGCTGCTAGAGATGAGTATGAAATACATGAACACACTTACATATACACATACTCGGCCCTTGTTTGCTGACATTTGCTCCTAAACAACCTGCAGACTGTGAGTGTATTTCTATATATCTGTACACGTATGTGAACAAATTATACAGCTCCAGTGAAGATGACCTAGAGGTCAGGTTAGAAAATCAAAAAATATATACTAGGCCATTTTATACTATATTCGACTTCAGTCTGTCATGTTTATACGCCTTTCTCTTTATTAATATCTCAGTAAAGGCTGGCACTCATCCTGCTGACAATGTGATTTGGAAAAGCTCACGATTAACAATTATGCTTCCACATTTTGATGATTTAATAAAAACAGAATTAATAACTGTAATTGATTTGCTAGCCATTTTACTGAATAAGCCAACCACATAATTAGTTTCATGTGACTGGTTTCATGTTCCACGCTGCAACTGATGCTTTTGTAAAAGAAGAACCACTGATTTCATGGCTTATGTCATCAAACGTATTTTTCAATTACAGCATGTGGCTCTCATTCAAAATGCATGAAAAAAATAGGTAAACTCTTCATCAAAAAGCATAAGGATGAGATGAGTGCATGAACACTATCTATCTATCTATCTATCTATCTATCTATCTATCTATCTATCTATCTAATTAATTATTCTATAATTATCTTATAATATCTATCAGACACTCTGCCGACAATGTGGTTTGGAAAAGCTCTCGTGTGCTTTCATAATTTGCTGATTTAATGAAAATAGAACAGATAGCTGTAATTGAATTGCTCATTCTATTGAATTAGCCGACCAAATAATTAGTGGGTAGTTTCATGTTCCACACTGCAACTGATTCTTTTGCCAAAGAACAACCAGTTAATTCATGGGAAATGTCAATCAACACAGCATAGCACTAATACAGCGTGTGAGCTCTTGCATGTTTGGGGTAGTTATATTTTCAGCTAAAATGTATTTTAATTTTTTTCACCCTTTTCATTACTTTTACATATTTCATAGATTTGTTTACTGTACATAAATGACAAAATCAAGCTAATTGTGCCTGAGGCTACTTATATTATAAAGTTAACTAGATCTGGACTGGATGTGCAAATTAGATGCGCCTTCCTAAAGTGTCTATGCTAATTATACTCGATTACTGTCTTTTTTAATTGAATAAACTTTGACTGATGGTTGACAGAGTTAGTTTTTAGTGATGCAGTGGCTGCACTTAGTCTTACATTAATGAAATGTTCCCTTAAATTAAATTAAAGACATTTTCTAATGAAATTGTTTCTGCTAAATTGGGTATACAAGTTACAATTTCTATCATAAAGTATATAAAGCATGTTTGGGTCACGCAATGTTTAAAAAATATTTTTGCTATTCATGTCTCTTTATTTCACAGCTTAAGTTTATTGAACAGCCTAACATTCCTGTAGCTTAATTAGTAGACCATGGTGCTTAGCAATGTCAAGGTCATGGGTTCAATTCTGAAGGAAAGCATGAAGTGATAAAACGTGCACCTTAAATGCAAATCCAAATGTTGTAAATTACTAGACGGTGTCTACAAAGTATATTTCAAATCAAACTGTAGCCATATATATGCTGTACAATTACATAACTGATCTAGATAAATCGCATTAACACAGAAAATGGAAGACACTTAAGAACAAATTATAAATAAAAAAAATAATGTACCAACTATAATTCGCAGTCTGTGTTGCATTAATTGTAATGTGAAATGCATTGCCAGTTTGTGCTGTTTGTATGTTGTGAATTAAAATATGTATGTGAGATGAAAAATTTCATTCCACCTATCCCTTTCATTCCACCTATCCCTGGCTACACAGTCATGTCCTCAAAGACATGTCCGTAAATTTAAAGTATCCAGAATTGCTTTTCTCGATAAAATGGTCAACGCAAACAGCAACAGTGCACACTATTCAATCACTATTATAAGAGCTTTGTGGCCTCCGGAAAGCATATTTTATTTTTTATATATAAATATATATATTTGATATTCAACTAAAGCATTGGAAAACATTTTTATGATGATGTTAAAAGGGAATGTAGGGTGGGTGTAATCAAGAGTAACTATACTCTTAAGAAAAATTGTTCTAAACAGCACTAAATTGGGGTTCTTTGGTTTGTAACAATACGAGAACCCTTTTTTGGTGCTATAGAATCTGTAGTTCATACAGAACCATGATTTGAAAGTGATATAGAACTTTTGAGGGGGTCATTGTACTTCCGTTTTTGCAGTAGTTCTGTATGGCATCACTGTCGAAGAGTAATTAGCTGGTGAAGTGGATTTACTTAAAGGGGGGGTGAAATGCTCATTTTCACTCAATCTCCTGTTAATCTTGAGTACCTATAGAGTAGTATTGCATCCTTCATATCTCCAAAAAGTCTTTAGTTTTATTATATTTATGAAAGAAAGATAGGCTGTACCAGCCGCAGCGCTACCATTGGGCCCGGGTGGGCCTGCCCTGGGCCCACCCATTTTAAGTCCGGGCCCACCCATTTTCTACTATGGTTTTGTACGTTTCTTCATTCAGATCTATTTGCGATCCATTCCATTCTAAACAAACAACGCAGTTTACATGCTTCGTCCTTGTTACATTATTCATTAAGATAATAATTAATAAATGCACGCATAATTAAATAGAGAAATAGAGAGTCTGTAGGCCTACTGTGTTGTTGCCATTAAATAAGCGCATTTAGTTTCATATTTGTTAAAATATTATAATGTTATTTTTTCATCTATGTTGATTATGAAAAGTGAACCGCACGAGTAAGATAGAATGAGCAATATCGAGAGACATGGAGCGGGTCAGACATGATTTTGACCACTTAATTAAGTTTTGTTTTGCAGAAAGACTTTTTTTAAAGTGAATTTCGTTTTGTATAAATTGTATCTTAATTTTAATATTTTTTTTATCAACCAATTGCCTGGATTTAATAAATAAAAATATTTAAATATAGCAGACAACACAATCATAGAGGCGCCCGCGCGGTCACTTGCATTGCTCGTGAACAGGAGCGCATCTCATCCTAACTTAACGAAACTCAGCATATGCCTCACAGACATGAAATATATCTTAAGAAAGCTTGAAATGTCTTTTTAACAATTTAAAACGAAAAGAAATAGGCTACTCTCTGGTTATGTAATCCATGATGTGCATTTCTCTCTATAGGCGCGTTCACTACTACGGAGATGGTGATCGTCAACTTCATCTTTACAGCTGTTGTTGCTGTTAATAAACTAAAAATAATAGGCCTATAATTTTATTAAACAATAAATTAAATGAAATTGTAATTGTATTAAAAAAGCAACAAAAAATTCCTGTTTAATTTTTTTTTAACCTATGCTAATTACGCATTAAATATAGGCTACTGAGTCGCTGTCCTCAGTACTCAGAAAAGCGCTGAAATGGAGATGAAGGAGAACCCGTTTTTTTTTTTAAAAAAAAACCCGTTTCTTATTTTAACTGGCCCATCCAGTTTTCTGGGGGCCCACCTACAATCAAAATCCTGGCGCCGCGAGTGGGCTGTACCGAGTCTTTCCGGAAAAAACCGAGCGGCTGGAGGCTGGCCGTGTGGGCGAAGCTAAAGCTGTGCTTACGCGCTGAGCTAACAACACACAGAGACATTTGAAGCAGTTTTACTCACCGCCCGGTTCCAACGCACGACCGCGAACCTTTATCATTGTGACTGCTCGATCCTTAAGCATTAGACGATCTGCAAATCCGTCGATCTGGGCTTTGTTTATAAAACAATCATCGTCGAAATGCAGGGAACAAACAGTCTTACACAACTCCGTTGATGCTCTGAAAAAACAAACTCCATCCACTGGTCCCTTAACGCTGGGTTCTTTGGGAATCTGTGCAGGGTTGTCTTGCCCTGGCAACCAAAAACCCACTTTGGTGACATTGACTTCCCAAAAGCCGAGCAGAGCGCTTTGATGGCGTACTGCTTTCGCTCTCTTGCTTTGGTCTACGAGTGCGCGCGCGCCCCCGCTATTCCGGGAGAAGTGCCCTTAGGACCCATATAAGGAAATTCCGCACCAGCTGACGTCACACAGACCCATACTCGAAAAAAACTTTCCGAAACTTGTGACAAACCGGAAGGTCAATTTTTGGCACAGAAATACTCCTTCAAACGTACAATTTAATTTTTGAAACTTTGTCCATGTTTAGCATGGGAATCCAACTCTTTAACAGTGTAAAAAACTCAGTATGCATGAAATAGCATTTCACCCCCCCTTTAAAGTCCCCCTGTAGTCAATCATTTTATCCCTTAAAACTCCTCTTTGATCACCAAAATGACATATTTAATAAGTAAAAATCCTTTGGAAAAAAATCTTCATGCCTTACAATAGCTTGAATGCAACACTACAACCTTGCTTCATTTATACACTGAACCATGAATATGCTAATTAGCCCCGCCACCCTTCATTCACACCTGCTCAGAGATTCACTCGGCCAACTTACTGAGTTAATGCTGCACAATGGTATCGCTCTTTACAACGTCGAACGCATACAGTAATGAATATGATTTGCCTTTTGCTTGACTATGTTGCTATACACAAACTATGTTCCAGATCGCCATCTCAGTCTGCCTTCTAACAATCATCAGAAACGCTTTGAACAACATCAGTGGAGAAAGGCATATAGTTCATCATAACATTGTAATATACATCATACACCAGCTATATTGCTAAATATACCCTATTTTTCATATCAACAAAAAACACAGATGAAATCTCCGGGAGGACAGTCCCGATGATTTTGCCTGCAGTTTTCACCACCCTCTGAATCAACTGCTGTTGAGCTATAGTGCAGCTAGAAAACCATACTAACAGCCCATAAGTCAGCACACTTTGAATTGCACAGTTGTGAAAATGTATCATGAGCCTCTGGGGGGAGTTTCGCTCTTTTCAGCTTCCTCAGGTAAAAGAGCCGCAGCTGAAGTGATGCTTCTGCCCCATGACAGATCCTCCGACACAGTGACACCCAGGAATTTAAAGTTGTTTACCCTCTCAACTGCCTCCCCATTGATGTTAAAGGGTGAGTGACCAAGGTGGTTTGTTTTACGAAAGTCAACTATGATTTCTTTTGTCTTTTTGATGTTAAGTATCAGGTTATGGTTTTTTACACCACTCTGCCAGTAGTTCAATCTCCTCCTTGTACGCCGTCTCATCGTTGTTTGTTATGAGGCCGAGCACGGTTGTGTCGTCAGCAAATTGAATGGTGTGATTAGTGGGGAAGGAGGCGGAACAGTCATGTGTGTAAAGTGTGTAGAGTAGTGGACTGAGCACGCAACCCTGAGGGGCACCAGTATTGATGTATATGGTGTTAGAAACGTGCTTGCCTATTTTCACACATTGTGAGCGGTTAGTTAAAAAGTCCAATATCCAGTAACAAGTCCCTGCAGTCAAAGCAGTTTTAAGTAGAAAATACTCAGCAATGATGTTGACTTATGAATTTGCACATGATTTGTCTTAAAGTAAATTAAAAACACCACATAGACATATAAACAACATTAAAAACTTGATTCTCACCACAGGGGGACTTTAATGAAAGTTATCATGAGCATTGTAATGTTTGTAGCAGATGTCATAAATGTCAGTAGAATGAGAAGATTTTAAAACCACCAGTTCATTCATAAATCCATAAGATCTTACCTTCATGCTATGGAAATACAAGCTGGAAGACAGAGCACAACAAGCGTAGCACTGAAAAGGGGCGGGGCTACATAAGGCCTGTTAAAGAACTGTTTTAATTGTTTTCATTAAAATGAGCAATTAGTAGGTCATAAAAATTACAGTGCTCTGTTAATGGTTATATTAGCCAAATACATTAATAAAAGATACATGTGAGATGAATTGTGGTCAGCGAACTGAGTGGATAAGCTGAGTGCGTTGAGTTCATAGGTATGATCAGATGGACACCCTGAAGGAATCCCTTCAGAGGCAATGTCACTGGCAATTTGCTCCATTAAGGACCAGTGGATGGGATTAAGTCATGCGGTTTCAACTTGCATGGGCTCCATTACTGGTTCTGGAGGGCTGATATACTTTGGCTTGCGAAGTGGAATAGAGGACTGCTGCACACGATGAGACACTCTGATGGACAGTTGGATGAATTTTTCGATCAGCAGCAGGTGTCAGATTTCATTTATCAGCATGGTGGTATGCTGTGCTTATTCATTTTGTTAATACATGTTTTGTTTAATATAAGCAAGTTTGTCATTGTACTGTTTTATTGTTGTGCTTTTCATTAAGAATAATACTGAACCCACCATTCAAGCAATTGCCACCCCTGAATTCAAAAGCAAAAGTAAAATGCGCACAGCTACACAGGCAATCATGAGCATAAGCTGAACGTGCATTCATAAGCGAGGTGGAATAGAGGGAAAATCAGCTGCTGTCCTCCACCGAACCAGAGTTGGGCACTGGATTGACCATGGGTCTGGCAACAACCGTAGGTGAAATGGGAACCGATGCAGCAATGGGTATGGCAAGCATTCTTCGTAGCGCGTCAACGATCTCTTGAAATTGGATTGGTCATGCTGCTTGTGTCATTCTGGTCTTCTGTAATGGTTGTTATACTCAAAGAAGAGAAGCACAGATGCAGTTTAACAGTTTATTCATGCAGCAGAGGAGCACAAACAAACAGGTGAGTAAATATGGCAGTACACAGGACAAAATAAACAATTAATTAACCACTTCTCTTATCTTTGCAGGAATGGTGACAGATCATGACGGCTGAATTCTGGAACTTTCCAGCTGCTGCAGGAAAGTGAAGCCCAGGCGAGTAGGTGAGTGAATGGTGATCAGAAAGTTTGACGATGGGCATAGACAATGGAGCAGAGATTCTCAGAAGAGACAAGGAAGAATCACGAGGAACAATGGATTCAGGATCGCTGGAAGTAGGTATCACAGGTAAAGGTTCTTTGGTAGAAGTGAGGTTTGTTCTTAAATGCATAGGCTGATTGAGGTGCAGATGGGAAACGGGTGCAAATGATTAATATTCGGGAGATTGGGATTGTTGTGCTGGAGTAATTGTGGCGCCTTGAGAATCTGAGACAATTTTAGCATAAAGGGCTTCTTCAGGATGATATAGTTCTAAATAGAACTATGACAATGTGTAAAGAGCCTATAAAGAACCATCTTTTTTTAGAGTGTATTTTTATAGGGCCTACCTAAACATACAACCCATAATGCACAATGACTCTTTTTAATGAAAGACAGTAATATGACTGTGAGGAAGGTGAAAAGTTGTGACCAGGTCATTGAGAAATATGGTTCAAAGATCCCATTGGTGTGAGCTTAGCACCATGACCGATCCTGTATGTAAAGTAAACAGGAGGCCCCATGACTCCTAATCCCCAGTGAGGGTCTCAGAGCCTCTGGCCACATCTCCCCCAAAGCCAAGGGGGATCCAACTCCTGCTCTGATAACCAGTTAATCCCCTCAGCTTGTTAAAAAGTCTTTTATCTTCAACCAGCTCCATTCCAAACGGTATCTCTCTACATTTCCACTGAAATTCAAAGCAAGAAAAATCAATGGTTTGACCACAACAGTACAGCATCAGAGTACCATAAACATGGCCTATTGCTACACCACATAGAAATGATCTAATCCAGCTAAAGGTTACCCTCATTTCTGTTCTCTTCCTGCCAATCAAATCTTGTCATGTTAATGTAAGAAACAGTTGGCGGTCAAATCACGGAGGACCCTTGGGTATTGTACACCCCTGACACACTAGTCTCAGACCTGGACACTTAAAAAAAAAAAAAAAAGAAGAAGAGGCGGTTGGTTTATAAATCCTAAAGGAAATAAATGAATTGTGAGAAATATGATGCTTCCCTTATCAGCTCCCCCAGAGGATACACCAATTTCAATGAGGAGTCAAGCTTTTGTGGATCAGGGCAGAGAGATGATGTTCATAAACTGCTAATGCCTTATATCTGGCCCATGATGGGAACATCTCATCTTTAATCACTTTAATGCTGTCCGGCATCACAGATAAGGAGAGAAATGACTGAGAAGATGAGAACTCGGCACAGGAAAGAATTTGATGCATGCGATGAGATAGGAGCAAAACCATCCTGTCACAGCACCCCGTCCCGCACAAAGAGCATTAGTGATAAATATGTGCTGAACTGATATAGAGGCTGTGTAGTTGTGCAACACTGTGCATGCTCACACAGGACATGATCCGAATACTTTGTTTTAAAAGGATAAACAAACAAAACAATAATCTTGAAACAGAATATTAACCTGTTAAATGTCACCCCCCATTTTGAGGGCTGTAATTCATTTGAATTGTAGACCTAAGGTTGATCTCGTTTCAAAGACAGAAGCACTGAATAAGAAAGCACTTAAAATGCACTGAAACATTTTTATTTCATACAAAATAAATTAATAAATCTCAGCCGATTATAGTGAACGTGCAAAGCGCTTAAAGTGAAATTAAAGTGTAAAGCAAAGTTATAGAAGTTTATTGTAAAGCAAATGTATTGAATGAAACTTTGTATACAAAATATACCATTTACAAAAAAAAATAAAAAAAATATGGACTCTAGATATGGCAGCTAGAAAATCAAAGCCATGCCAAGTTGCGTTCCAAGTTATCTCATCACAAAGCGGGCTAAAAGGTTTTAAAATACTGTTTCCATGGCAATGTTGTCCAATTTCAAAAGGTTTTCACAGGCTGAATTTTGAATGATACCTAATTTATGATGATTACTAAAATATGTGATTGGGGAAAGAGACAATAAAATGGCACACCATTGTGTCCTGTTACCAGGATACTGACAGTTAATAGGCCATGGTCATTTCTCAAATGTACTAACACAAATAGAAGTCTTCGTCTGCCAAGAAATAGAGTAGAGAGATGTTCAATACAAACCACCAAGGGTAAGACTAAAATAATGCAATAAACATTAACAAAGTAGCTTTAAATGTAACAAAACACAGTAATTTATATTACTGATAACCAACATAAAAAAATTATTTAACGGTAAAAATTAATTCTTGCAAAATTAAACCATCTACAATTTTTCATTGTATATGGTAAGCTAACGAACAGTTAACCATTTGAAATATTTTGATGTGTCATTTTTAGGGGTTTTTTTCTGCAAAGCAAAAAAAATAAAAAAATAATAATTCAGTGTAATACATGGACTAGAATTGGTGAATTCTTTTTTATCTGTCCATTTAAACGAATCGGAGTGACTAATGTGAGAAAGGACTGTTTAGGCTGAACCGGTTCACTATAATGAATTAGGCCTTCCTACAATAAGAGAGCCATTCAGTACGAACCAATTTACTAAAATGACTCGGATTTTCCAACGCTACATGAGCGAAGGGACCATTTAGGATAAACAGATTCACTAGAATTAATTACACATACAGAATGAGAGACTAAGAGATGACAGTTGAGGTGAGTGTGTTTGATATTCCCTCAGCTCAGACGCGAAACATCAGCAAAGTAGCGTTTGGCTTCAAGTTGGACAAAGTAGCTCGATATAAAAATAGCTAAACTACTCGCACAGCAACGCTACTGAAAAATGTTGTTAGGTTAGCAGAGTCGCTAGTACTTAAGCTAGATTGGTCTTGCTAGTTTAAACTAGTAAAGCTATTCAAGAACTGATGAATGGAAGCGCGACGTAAAAGAAAAGTAAAAGAACTTAAAGCTGCTATGCAATAATGATGACCTTTTGACTCAGAAAAAAACAACCATCATTGCTCATTTTCAGAATGGCAAAATTCACCTGTGAAGCCGCCCTCTGTTTCTGGTTAACCATATTTTCTTATCTCACCCCTTTCATTTTCATATGCTCATAAAGCCTGGCTGGTAATTGGAACTCCGTTAGCATGCCTGGCTGAACTCTTTGTGAGGAAGGAAAGCTCCAAATGGGACATTAGGATAACACACAGGACCTTCAATGAGTAATCAATCATGTTGTTCTTGTTGTTATGCAAATGATTTGTTGATTGGTTCTGAATCAATTAGCAGCATTCATTAATTAAGGACGAGGTGAGCTGGACGACGTCAGAGCCGGTGGGTAGATGTGCAGTGGGGAATAACTCCTGCGTGTGATTAATGGTTGTATAAATATTGACTCTCCCGAGACACTGCCTGGATATATGTGCTTTTGTTGTGTGTCTAAGTAAATGTTGACATTTTGAGTGATCTGTGCGTCTGTGTTTAAAAAGAGTGGCTGGTAGAGTTTTAGTTGGCATGAAATGGAAGGTGCTTTCCTATAGTTTTGTCTTTCATATTGTGACGTATTAGAGTGAAACGGCTTCTCGAAAAAGAAAAAAAATTAAGGTGGGACTTGATTTTGTCCATCGGGAACTGATTGGAAAGTCGTTGTTTGCTATTGCTGTGATGTCATGTGAGTGACAGGTTGTCCCGCCCTCACGCCAGTAAACACGTCATCAGAGAAGTGGGAGGGGAAGTTATTTTGATTAAAGATTACGAGGGCATATGAATACAAACAAAATAAAGATATGTATTGATATTCTTGGTTGGTTTTATACTGTTTCCTGTTCTGTTTTCCTATGTTTGCATTAGTTTCTATGGTGCTTCATTGTGTGATTAATTCAAGACACCTGATTCTCGTTTCCTTTCATTGGTCTCCATTTGTATATATAGCCCTGTGTTTGTAGTGTCCTTGGTCCGGTCTCGTTATTATATAGTAGTTTTCATTAAAATCACTGTTGCGACTATATCAGCCTTTATTTCCATCCTCGTTGCATTCACTCCTTAATATGTGTAATGATTTCCCAGAAACACATTTTGAGTTTTATGCAAGGAAAAGAAAAAGTTTTATTCAAACATAAAGATATCACTAAAAGATTACACGTGTGTGTGTGTGGGTGTGTGTGTGTAGTTATACGTTTTCTTTTTTTAAATGTCCTCTCCTTTGAAATAAGTGTAACAAACTTTTATTGTGATGTAAACGGAACATCATTTTAGTAATGCATACAATAACCAAAGCCCTCTGATTCATTCATGTTTTTTGTTGTTGTGGAAATTAGAATAGGATGATTGATTCACTTGTGCTCACGCCAAGCTACAAATAAAACTGTAATAAAACTTTTTGTAATAAAACTGACATAATTTGAAACCTGAGTTGTTGTTGTCGTTTTCAAATATAACATAACACAAAACTGTCAAAATTCAAGGTTTATTTTTTGGCTTATTATTGCATTTCTCCACAAATGGTTCATTGTGACTAGATCAAATCACACATTGTCGTCAATGTAAAACAAGGCTTTTTGCTTTGGTTCTAAAGCTTCTTGTCAGTGTTATTTTGTAATTAATTTTGCAGCTCTAATCATATCACAAAACAACAAAGAAAATACATATTCCAACACGTTCTCCTGTATTTTCTGTATTCGTGATACTTTTTCACTTCCGAATTGAGTGAAGCAGGAAGAAAAAGTACTTAAATAACAATCTTTGCACCTAACGTAACCTCCGGCGACAGTAGCAACACACACACCCACAATTCCACTTCACTGCAGTTTGTTCACACCTTACTTGTGAAAACTCTGCCTGCTCAGGCTACCAACTGCTCCCTTACTGCAGAACAAGGGCAAATCTGGACCGCCAGACACCACCACTGAGTCATGCTAACACATACACGCCGCCCAACATTTCCTTCAGCCCGAGCCTACATACCCCGTTTCCTTCCGCACAAGAGAACGTTTTCTCCATTCCAGCAATGCCACGCAGGGAAATGTAACATGCCGTCAGGCTTGAATAACTGGCCTTTGATCACAGGCCTCTTAATCTTTGCACAGACACCATCGTAGTTCGTCATGCATTCCTCCCGAATCAAACCCAAAAGCTGCTTGTTAATTCTTAACCTGTCTAGCGAAATTCAGGCGAAAGTCCCCATCCGATCTGAAATAATTACCCCCTTTATTGAAGAAAAATTAACCCACACCCCTCTGCTGCAGCATAAAGCACCAGCGGGGCCTCCGAGGTTCCCTTATCTCCACAAGTAATAAACATTCCAGTCCCTCAAGCTTTCAGTGTGAGTGAGTGAAAAGCAGACAAAAATGAAATAAATAATTAGAAAATCTCATGCATGCTCTGAACCCCTTTTAACCAATGCTTTCATTGCAGCTGATAATCAAAAAGAGGTATTTCACAGAACAATCAATCATGTGTCTGCGAAGATATTCCACACAAGGCCTTTTTCGCGACAAGTGCTGGAATTAAGATTGTATATATCCTGCACTGTATTTAAAGAAGTTAAATTATTCAAAGTAGCCTCACCTTATGCCACAGAGCGTCTATTCACACAAACGCATGTTAAATAGAGAAATAGAAAGCTCTTGGCTTTTGTGTGTGGCCTTGCAGATGGATAAGGTTGATTGTTTGCAGGGAAAGATGTATTTTTCCTCGCACGCCGCTCCTTTCACACTCTAAATATTGAATCATATAAAACTGAAAAGACCACATTATCCAGAAGATTCAATGCAATTTGCATATTCATTAGAATTAATTAAAATTCTTTGCTGTCTCAATTTTTTTTTCTCCTTTATTTCCAGTACTCGAGAGGGGCAGAAGACAAAGAGGAAACAATCGGAATTAACAATTGGAGGGAGAGAGAGATTTGACATCACCAGTGGAGGAGTCTAGCACAGGAAATGTGTTTTCATTCAAAATCAAGTCCGGATCCCTGTAATGAGTTCTATTCAAAATTAAGCAAACATGGTTGCTTTTTTGAAAGCCTGGCCACTTTCTGTGATTTGAAGGAGTTTGGGTGCCTTTTCAGAAGGAAATTTAAATTGTCAATGCCGCCCATGCCCCGCGCCAGACGCACAAAGACCCCCGGTGGCTTTTTGTGTGCGAGCCGTGATGTATGAAGCAGTCAATCAGTCGAGCTGAATGCTTACGCATTTAAAACACCTTGATGCATTTACAAGCTTTTAAGTGAGGTATTGAAGAGCGACGGACAGGTATGCGAAGATGGTGATGGCAGCTCCGTGTCACACTCACTCTAATGGACATCAACGGCTCTTTAAATAAAAAGTTAAGAGGAAGTTGATGGAACACCAACAACTCTAGCTTCGGTGTTCTGCATACTTGTGAATAAAGGTCGCTGTGTAAATTTTGTGATGGGGCTTTGTGCCATTTCTCAGGTTTTTGTGAAAGTGTGCCACTTAAATGAAGTGGTAAAGTGTCATAGCGACAATGCCGCCCAGTCTCAAGCTGCCTTGAGTGAACTCTGGCACTTGGAGAGCTTCCTGGATCCTTTCTCATGAATAAATGTGGTGACATTTCATTCATTCTTTTTTTTTTCTGCATAAAATAATAGTACTGACAAAACACATAATGTGTGTTAGGGATGAAATGGTTACCATTTCATATTTTAATTATCACTAAAAGCGTATTTGTTTACCATAATTTGAAAAGCTCAGGATAAATAATGTCCCCCTGTGGTGAAAATCAAGCTTTTAATGTTGTTTATATGTCTATGTGGTGTTTTTAATATGCTTTAAGACAAACCATGTGCAAATTTAAAAGTCAACACCATTGCTGAGTATTTTCTCTTAGTGAACCAAAGAGTCTCAAAAGCGCGGTTTGAAATCGCTGGTGTTTCTGACGTCACAAACTACCTTGTAACCAATCAGGTCAACGTGTGATCATCAACGAGTGGATCTCTGAGCTGGTGTGAGTGAGTGGAGGCGGGGCTAATTTGCATATTCGCAGAACCGTGTATACTAAATGAGGCAAGGATGTAGAGTTACATTCAAGCTATTTTAGAGCATGAAGAATTTTTTCAAGGAAAAATCATTTAAATATGTCATTTTGGTGATCAAAGATGAGTTTTAAGGGATAAAACTGTTGACTACTGGGGGACTTTAAGTAAAGTTAGCAACAGTCTCACACAGGCGCTACATGCAATGTAGGTTTTGTAGAGAGGTTTTACAACTTCTCCAACCTTTACAACTGAGTGCTGAGGGAAATTGTGTGATGAATATATGAATGAATTAATTATATGAATGTATCTCTTTAGGGAACTGACTGCAGAAAAAGATTCAATGAAATTTCATTTTTATCTTACTTCTGTGTAATGCCTAATAAAGTAATGTTTTTGAGCGTAATGCTGCGTTGACAGAAAATGTATTAACATTTTCATTCAGCCAGTCTGCTGTTTTTGTTGAAACCAATGCGAAAATTGGATCGAAGGTTTGTACAATGTTGCTGGAAAATAAGCTAAAAGTATCCAACTGAAAAGAATCATTTGTTTTTGAATCGGACAACATTTGTTGCACAGTATGTTTTTAATTCAATAAAAAATAAACGCCTTACAAGAGTCATTTGTTTGTGATTTAGACTAAATTGGTTAAAGAATAATTCCGGTATTTAGCACTTTGAGTCTCTTTTCTGGTTTGTTTTGGATGAACTATAGTGGTGGACACAGAAATTTTGACGATGGGTCCTGTCTCGACTTTTTGACTCGTTTAGAATCGCCTTTGACTGCTTCAGAGTGGCTGGCTACTACGGGCATGCACGAACATGTCCTTAAAACAACCCTTAACGTTCGTTTTCAGAACTGTGCAACTCACCGAGTGGTTAGTGGTGTTCGTTGATGATTAAAAACAAATATATCGGCGCAATGTATGATTTCAATCCGTGTTATTTGCTATAGTGGAACTATTTTTTCAGATACCTCACAACCGCGTATAAACTTCCGCTCGATATTTGAGTCTGAAGCGCAGTAATATCAACGAGCAATGAGTCCTCCAACAGAAATCAATGGGATTTTACAAAATGTCAAATAAAACACGACAGAAACTGTATTTCGCTTCGCTACTTGTTTTGGAACATCAACGAACATCACTAACCACTCGGTGAGTTGCACAGTTTTGAAAACGAACGTTAAGGGTTGTTTTAAGGACATGTTCGTGCATGCCCGTAGTAGCCAGCCACTCTGAAGCAGTCAAAGGCGATTCTAAACGAGTCAAAAAGTCGAGACAGGACCCATCGTCACAATTTCTGTGTACACCACTCTAGTTCATCCAAAACAAACCAGAAAAGAGACTCAAAGTGCTAAATACCGGAATTATCCTTTAAGCTGTATGTTTTTGATTCACTAAAACATAGTGTTACTTCACTTTTGCGCCCATGCATTTCTTAGGCGCCGAAATAACACCACAGACACAGTTTAATCACCATGGGAAAATCTCAGAGTAAAACTGGGAGTTGTGAAAAATATGATACACCAGTGGTTTGCCAGATGAGAAGTTTATCTATGTATCATTTTTTTACTCTTTTAATTCATTTTATAACTGTATCATATATCTCTTTTAATTTCTTTTATAACTTTTATTTTTCATTGCTTTTATTTTGTGATTATTTTAATTCCTTTCTGTAAAGCACTTTGAATTGCCATAGTGTATGAAATGTGCTGTATGAATAAACGTGCCTTGCCTAAAAAAAGCCGACTCATTAGAGTTATGCCACACTTTAACACTCACTTTAACCCTTTCATGCATGAATTATGATAACCTCAGTCAGGATTTTTTTTCCTATGTGTTTTTATTGCTCTTAGGGCATGAAAAACAAGAATTGATTTTTATTTTATTTTTTTACAAATTTTTCAAAGAGCTCTTCAGATGTCCACTTGAGTGGACAGCATGCGGTTGGTTTAAACTTAAGATATACTATATTAAATTTAAGACAATAATCAAACACATAAAGTATGTGAATTTAACAAACTAATCAATACAATTATATCAAATCATGTGAAAACTATAAAATATATACAAAAAATATAAATGCAAAATATTGCAAAGGCTTCATACAACTTCATACAAGTTGCACTTCGCGTATCTTTGATATCAGAACATGAGGACGTGATTCCATCAGAATTTTCTACAGTCTGTCAAGGTACAACTGTGGAAACCACTCAGATGCTCCCTCCAGTGCACCAGAGTATGGAGATTTACCCTTATTAGCTGATAATTCTGATTATGTTCAAGATGGACATTTCTATCATAGCCCTCCTCTGAGAAAACCTAGCGAAACGTTTTTTTCAATCTCATCTGAAATGATCAGTGTTGGGGATAACGCATTACAAGTAACATGCATAACACATTCAGATTACTTTTTTGATGTTACAAGTAAAGTAATGTGTTACAAGTAACATGCATTACCTAATCAGATTACTTTTTGATCTAACAAGTAATTAACTACAAGTAATGTGCATTACCTAATCAGATTACTTTTTGATGTAATGAGTAAAGAAACGCATTACAAGTAACATGCATTATGTAATCAGATTACTTTTTGATGTTATGAGTAAAGAAACGCATTACAATAACGCACATTACATAATCAGATTACTTTTTGATGTTATGAGTAAGGAAACGCATTACAAGTAACATGCATTACGTAATCAGATTACTTTTTGATGTTATGAGTAAAGAAACGCATTACAAGTAACATGCATTACGTAATCAGATTACTTTTTGATGTTATGAGTAAAAAAAGCATTACAAGTAACACATTACGTAATCAGATTACTTTTTGATCTAACAAGTAAAGTAATGCATTACAAGTGTCATACATTATGTAATCACATGACTTTTTTTGATGTCAATGAAAATTACATTCTAATAATACAAGTACATTTATTTACAGTAAAAAAAAGTCACTGCAGATTAAGTTTTTAAGTTTTAAATTTCAAAAACAATATTCACATTATAATTATGAATTGTAGCTGAAATATAGCAATTGATGCATGACGTCCACTACAGTGGACATGTGATTAATCAGAGTTTTCTCTCAATCTAAAAGTTTTTTACTGCGATATGACTCATTAGATATTGCTTGATGCTGCAATATTTTTTTTACCTACAAGAGTCTCCTAGGATAGAAGGAATGGGTGGATATTCCGGAGCAACTTGGCATGTCTGACTGACCCTTGGCCATCTTGGTTTGGAGGGGGAAAAAATCGAAACACAAAGGCTTGCCACTTGGTTGCAATTTATAGGATGATGCACCAGGGTCCAATGAAGAGGCTGATGTGCAACTTTGCCATAAAACCCCGTGCAAATTCAAGAAAATGCTTTTTTAATAGCTGTCCACTGTAGTGACCACTATGCGTGAAAGGGTTAACTGCCAAACTGAATGCTTCTGCCTTACAAACCAACGAATAATTTGTTCTGTACTCGGACTTGGTTTGTACTCGCAAGAGTCATATGTTCTGGAATTAGACTGTATTCTTTTTAAATCACTAAAACGAATCATGAGAATCATTTGTTCAGCATACACATTACACTTACAATACTGTATGTTTACTAAAATGAATCGACTCATGACAGTAATTTGTTCGGGAACTGGACTATACTGTATGTTTTTGATTCAAAATTTAGACTGTACGCAGTTTGTGTTTATGAAATGCAATGTAGTGGTAAATGGACAACTAAAACATATTTTTGGGCTTTGAACCAGCCTGATTTGATGGCTTTAGAGGGATTTTGGGCACTGGGGACAAGAGTATCAGCAGACTATCTTCACAATAAGGGAGTCATCAGCCATTATGAATGCATATAATACCTCGTCTTGTGACGAGGTAAGAGCTGGTCTGAACAGGCTTTAGTGTTTCTGAGAGGTTGTTGTGGGGCCACTTTTCAGCCCGGGAGTTTCAGGCCCAAGACCGGCCCACTTTTTCCATGGTGGAATTCCAAATTAGCACTTTTTCTAAATTGGATAAATGAAGCAACAGTTCAGCTCGTACTATTGCGTAGTTTATATTAATAACATGGGTTAACAAATAATGTAAAGGTTAAATAATAATTCACTTAGACTTTATAAGAAGCTATTGCGACTTTATTTCACACAATTCTGACTTTATATTTCGCAATTCTGACTTTATTTCTCGCAATTGCGACTTTATATCACACAATAATGACTTTATATCTTGCAGTTCTGACTTTATAAGCAATTGCGACTTTATTTCACGCAGTTCTGACTTTATATCTTGCAATTCTGACTTTATAAGAAGCAATTGCGACTTATTTCACACAATTATGACTTTATATCTCGCAATTTGGACTTTATAACACCCAATTGCGACTTTATATCACGCAAATTCTGACTCTATATCTCGCAATTCTGACTTTATAACACGCAATTGCGACTTTATTTCACGCAATTCTGACTTTATATCTCGCAATTCTGACTTAATAACACGCAATTGCGACTTTATTTCACGCAGTCCTGACTTTATATCTCGCAATTCTGAGAAATAAAGTCAGAATTGCGAGATGTAGCCTAAACTCGAAATTGTGAGATAAAAAGTCGCAATTATCTTTTAAAATGTTTTATTCTGTGGCGGAAACAAGCTTCCATACCTCCTGGCCTCTTCCTCCCATCCATCCTCCCTGACGCGTACCGTTACGGTAGGGCCGGCCCAGCTATCGGTAGGCGCCGGCGGTGCCGCGGTAGCCTACCTGATAAAACGTTTTGGAATAGACGGGCTATGGACCCAACCAACTCTATGGGAGGGTAGGGGAGAACTCCCTCACATGGTACAACCCATGCAGAGGCTGCGTGCTGCGGTGTCAGAATGCGACATTGAAATGTGAAAAAATAATAAAAAAAAATAAAATAATCCTCGACCGGCCCAAAAATTAAGCGGCCCACCGGGAATTCTCCCGATTCTCCCGATTACCCACTCCGGGCCTGGCTGAGCCGATCTTTAGCCCTTTAAGTGTTGTCTGCTTTTACTCATGCTTCAGATGTTTATTAGCTTTACAGCTTCTGACAAGAAACTCTAGGGAAGAACAGAGAGGGAACAGTGAGGAGAAGAGAGAAAGAAGCAAAATAACCATCCAGAGAAAAAAAAAAAAGCAAACAGCATATGTGCATTAGGTGAACCCAGATCTCACAACGGACAGATGTTCTGGGTATTACAGTTATGAATACTGCATTGCCTTTCTGTTAATGTGGCGTGCCGGAGACTGTTGTTTTCTCCATTCATTCATGCTCTCTATGGTCAGAGGTGAAACTCGCTGCCTGTCCAGTGGGAAACATGATATAGTGACTCTCTGCTTCAACAGCACTTGACCTGAGTCAGTCTCCATGGTGAAACGTTCTAGACGGCCCTCTGGAACCCTGAGAACAAAGCTGAACCAGAGAGTCATGACATTTGTAAGGGTATGAACTGACAAGGGGTCCCAGTCACGCAATATGAAACATTACATTTGATGTGAAGATTCTCACTAATTTAGGTTAGAATTACCTACACCTTGTTTTACAAATGAACTTCATTAGCTATTCAGTCAGTGATGAAGATATCCTATAGGCAATAGCTGTAGGTCACCTGGGACTGTGCAAGTGCATATATACGAACATGATATTTAGCCCACTTACCCCCTCTATAAATGTATAGGATATTATAATTAAAAAAAATTCTGAAAACTACATGGTGCTTGCCATGCCACAATGAGAAGACCCAGCAAGGTTTTTATAACATATTTCTTACTGCTGCATTTTGAAACAACACCGTAAATTTTAAATAATAATAATAATAAATGTAAATGTACCAAAAGAGTTTTTCTCAGGGAGGTTTTTCTGTACTTTTTCCGTATTTTCTTACTATATGACCCACGTGAATAGCGTAAATCAGAGAATCAAATCTGCGTTTTCAAATACATTTAAATTAGTTAATTGAATTCAAAAATAAAATGCGTATAAAACATGTATTTCATGGTATGTATACCATAGCCTATAACAGCACTCATTATTGCGTTGTAATTATCGCAGTAGTAATATATCTATTTATTTGTTTAATTTTTATATTTGAATAATAATGAAATGTTATTTTTTAATTATTATTATTGTTTAGTCATTTGAATGAAACTTTTTTTTTTTTTTTTTTTTTTTTTTTTTGTCCTTGCCTGAATGCCTGAAATGAAAACAAAAATGAGTAATTGCAATGTTTTTGGGAAGTTTCATTTTGGTTTGTATCTTTGAATGAGATGTTTTAAAAACATAGTAACAATTCCAAAAGAAAAAAACGTGAAGTTTGTGGCCACTAGTGGCATCAAACAGAATTGCATAAATGCTTAATGTTTTCAACACCCTGTTTTCCATTGGCAGGACAAATATTGTAATTGCATTACAAAAAAAAAAAAATCAACAACATCTGTTACATTACCTGTATTTTGCATTTCTACCTTGAAACTGTTTGGTCACTGCCAAAAACCACAGAGAAAATTCCAGGCTATTCGTCATTCCCAGAGGGCACAGAGAGTTGGCAGGATCGTTAACTTTGCAAGGAGTTAGTGTGTGCAGACATGGTCATGTGCACCAACTCCCTTAGTTTTCTGAACGCTTATGTAAAGAAGGTTAACATATGCAGATCGGTGGAAAAATCAGTTAGTGGGCAACTAGCTTAATTCTGCTCTATTCCAGTGCCGGCACATTAAGGCATGTCTTGGATTCAGGTCTTGTCCCATGTGCCAGTCATAGAAAAAAAAAGAAAATTTGTAGATATAAGCCACAGTAAAATGCAGAATGGAAATTTCCAGATGTAAAGCTTGTAGACGGCATGAGAAAGAGATACTGAAGCTGTAAAACACCGCAGCTCCATTAATTTTGCTCAGCTCACATTAGCTGGGCCTGACAATGGATCAAGGAGAAGAAATTGAGTCGTGTACTGTGAATATAACTGAAAAATGTGACACTTTCCTACAAATCCCTGCAAATTCTGCGGGAAGAGCTAGAGCTGTCCTCACATGACACGAAATTAGGACCGCTTCTTCTTTAATTTTCTCTCCGTCCATCATCCTAACACGTCGCCTCCCTCTTTACCCTTTCTCTCATCTTGTTGCCTCCACCCCGGGTTTGCTGGAAAGGGCCAAGCCTAATTTGTGCGTTCTCCAGCAGCAAAAAAGCAATTGCGAGAGGTCACTGTGAGAGCAGAGCAATATACTGAACTGGGAACAAGACCAACACAGACCCTCTTGTATTATTATCAAGCCATTCTTTATGTTACGAAGTCATCCTAGCTGAAGGCTAGTGATAAAATGCTAAAGTGGCAAAATTACAGTAACAAGATTTTTTCTTCTTCCTACAATGACAGTAAAAGTGTTGCGTAATAACATAATTACAGCCAGTCATAGTAATAAAGATGATAACTTTGCATAAATGAAAAGCATACAACTAAAAGGCCTTGTATTGTCAAAATTTCAGTGATGCTTTTTCAAATGGCATCTTTTTTTATTGTTTTCTTTGTGGAACTTGAGGGATTTGTCTTATTATATGAAATGTTTATCAACTTCCATCAATCTCTCCTATGGGCTCAAATCTGTGTTTGATATTTGCACGAGGAGCGGGATTTTGGTCTGATGAGTTTTCGGTGTAGGCGGTACACAGAAACAAATTTATCAACAAATTGCAATCTCTTATTGGTTATTTGGACAGAACCTTGTATTAAAGCCCCATTCAGACCAGGGTCATTGATTATTATTTTTTTTTTAAAATTAATATACTATAAACAAGGCACAGGTAGGACTGATCACTAACTACAGAAACAAATGAGAACATAGACTGCATTTAACTCCACTTTTAGATATACACTCGCAAACTTCTCTTCGCCGCCATTTTAAAGTGAATTCAACTTTTTCAAGATTATCATTTTCGGTTATGTCATTTTTTTTATTTATATTTTCTCCAACAGCCCAAGCACACAGGCCACAGAATGGTGTTATAAAAATAAATAAAAATTCATAAAAAAAATCAGTGATTAATAAATCCGCTCCACGGTGGATTCCAAGTGATAAGGCCACAGTAAATATACACAGAAAAACTATTTTGAAACAAATTCAACAAAACTAGCCCAGACAACTTAAACAAGTCTAGCCATGGCAAGGACAAATTGTCTATACTTTAAGGACAATATTTTTATTTTATTATTTTATTTCACAAATAAGAAAGGGTTGGGAATTATTCAAATAATAATGTTATATAATACAATAACAATAATGTTTATTTTTAAGATTGTGTCAATATCATCTTAAAATATTTAACTTATAACAAAATTATTTTTCATTTTTATTAAACATTGTAACATCAATGATGTTTAAATGATCCATTTAAAAAAAAAAAAACGTTTAAATGTCAATTATTACTTTTTTCAAAGTAATGTGCACACAGTTTGAAAAGCTTCTTCTTACTCTGAATTTTGACTATGAAAGTACTTTTCTATGGATTTTTGGATTTTCAAAATAAAAGTTTTAACATTGATAGCATGCTTGACACATTCAAATAAATGTAAAAAAAAGATGTGCAACACAATCTACAGTCTATTTCATATTATTTTATAAACTTAATTTTATGAACTGTTATGTATTGATATGTGTCATTTTCAATGGATTTTCTTGAATATTGGAAAATAAATTCCATTATTCATTTATAACCAAATAACTTTTTTCACCTTTGTTGAGTTGCAGGACACGGCCAGAACAAAATCAGGCAGTTTTGTTGTTTGCGGTGTAAACGAGCTTAAGTTGGAGGATATTAGATTTTTATTGCTTTTCAGTTTGTCACGTCGTTCCAGATTAGGACACGGTTTAATGCTAAAACACAGCAGACGAGCAACAAAGAATGGGCAATTTTGATGCCCACATGCAAAGCTAAAAGATTCAGCAAAGTAGATGTGTTTTTGAAATCAGGCAATAAGCCATTCTCAGATGAAGTGAAAATATATTAAGAAACATAAAGAGTTGAGAATAAAGTTGAGACAATTACCATGTGATTCTGACTACAGCACTCCCTTGAGTCACATTATTGGAAAGAGAACTAATTTAATTAAATGATCCTAATTAGATTTCCTTGACTCCATTTCTACTTCAGCGAAGCTTTATTTCATACTCCCGTTTTGCCTTTAAGAAATGAGAAACAAAGAAATATCCCTCATTTCCCACAGCGAGGGCGACTCAAATGTGAGGACACTTCCCAGACAATTAGCCAATCAGGATGTAAATTACCCATTTGTCAGTCAGAATATTCCCGCTCCTCAGCACGCTCGCGGTTATTTTCCACTCCTCCTCGGCCCGCTACGGGGTCACGGTACGGGTGCCAGTACTGCAGCGGTGGGAAGCGATGAAGCGCTCAGTTCACAGGCTGCTTTTTGTTATTCCTTGCTGGTGTGACACAGCATATAAAGGTCACTTCAAAGTGTGTGCATGAGCAAAAAAAAGTATTCTGCTACGGTGTCAGTTGCCACGTTTTCTTGCTAGCGTCGTTTGCTACAAAGGGTTTTGCTGACTGTTTACAGTCGATACATTGCACGTCGTTGCCAGCACGGTTCCAAGAAGTCTTGCACCTGTTTGCTGGAGAGAATCCGAAATGTTACACCTTATTACGTTGGCAGTTTCTTTGATATTTTGCTTCTTTCCAGTTAGCTTTTCAGCTTCATCTGGCCAGAGCATTCTGGGATTTCACTGGGGTTTTAGCGGTAGTCGGCAGCCTGGTGCTGTTTAGATGGCAGCGGGTTTATGTTCTTTTGCCAAAGAGGTCACACATATGGCTGACATTACTGTATTTTGACTGGCACAAACAGATAATGCAGAAAACTCCCTCACATCTCATTCGGATGACACTGCATTAGGCGAATAGCCATGCCACTATGCCATGCACCGAAATCTGGCATCTGTGTGTGTGTGTGTGTGTATTCGTGCACGTGTGTGTACACACCTGGCCAGCATAAAGCGGTCAGGGTGCAAGCCATGAAAATGAGCGTGTTCTAGTAAAACAAACACCCTGAAATACCGCAATGACCGAAGGGCACATGGACTGGCACACTGCAACCTTGTGGAAAAACCCTTTGTGCCAGCCTCCATACCAACTCACTGAACTCATCGCAACCACAGGGGAGGAAACCAGGGCTGCTGTTAAAACACTAAATGCCTAAACCTAATAAACCCAATCGTGCACATTCACTGAGAGCTTTCTGATGTCCTTGCAGGGGAATTTGGGGAGGATCTTTTTTCCAGCTACCTCTTGGTTTTCTTTCACAAACACACACCCACATGCGCACAAACACAAATAAAAGAGTGTTAACCTTGTGGACCTTTGGTTGATTATCCTGCTGTGACTCAGGAAGGCGTACGATGACTGCAGCTCTTCAAAAAAGCCACTGTCTCTGGCATATTATTAGGGTCAGGCTATTAGTCACCGCTGAACACAAACTCAGGTCACACCAGCTGAGGCGAACTAAACAGTTGTTGGAAAATTATAGGCACATGTTTTCCAAGCATGAGGGGATTAAAAAATGGCAGGACAGAGAAAGAGCCTTAAAGACCCCATTAAATCGCTCAATGAGTGCAGTTTTTGATTTTCCTGTTGAAACTGGGAAGTTTGGGCGGGACATATCTAAGGGCTGGTCCTTTTTTTTTAAATGCCTGGGGAAAAAAATAAGAAAAAAAATACACCTGGGAAGCTCAGATGGGCATTCGCTGTCATGAATTCAAGTCAGAAAAATGATTACAAACATGTTTATTATATTGTTTTTAGATATATTTATATAAAATGTTGATTTACATCACTTAATAATGCATGGTATCTAACAAAAACATTATTGTTTTGCATTAAAAACAAACTTATAAATAATCCACTTGTTCATAGCGCCTTAAAGAGTTAGTTCACCCAAAAATGAAAATTATCCCATCATTTTCTCACCCTCAAGGCATCTGTATATGAATTTACAGAGTATATGACTAACCAGTGCCCAGAAAAATAACATACACAGATCGCAAAACTGCCATTTTAAATTCATTGGACCTATATAACAGTGTTATTATTGTTAACTAAAACTATTTATTTTCACTAATTAAAATAAAGCTCAAATAAAATAAAATGGAAGTTTTCAAAATAAAATAAGTAATAACAGAAACAAAATAAGTTGCTAAAATTAAAAGTAAAAATTAGATCAAATAAATTATAGCTTGTTACATAACGTCACAAGGTGTAGGATCCAAGTGCAGCATTTAATAAAGGGTAATCCAATAAACAGGCAAGAGGTTATAAACACATGCAAACAATCCAAAACAAACACCATGCAGGAAACTCAGGCAAACAGGGTAATCCCGAAAACAAGTAAACGGGGCAATCCAGAAAACAGACAAAGGGTCAAAAACCATTGAACAGGAAACAAGAAGAGCACTCAGAAATTACAGTGTAACACACAAGACTTCACAAAAAAATGACTGAGTAAACCAGGTTTGCATAGACAGAGTTAACAAGGGTAAATGAGACCTGAAAACATAAAAATAAAGGCTAATTCTTAACACCAAAGCGCCGCCCAGGTTATGCTATTACGCTACAGTAGGTTTACATGCATCCAAGGCAAAAAAACAACATTTTAATATTCTCATAACATCCATTGCACATCACTGTATTTCACAAAAAGCATGAAAATGGATCGTTCGAAGATTCAGACTCTCTAAACCCCTCCTTTCCAAGTGTCTACTCTGTTCTGATTGGTCAGATGGCCCAGTCTGTTGTGATTGGTCTATCGTTCACTACGCGTGTCGGAAACGAAACGCCTATTACTATATCTAAATTTCAGCTCCGGAGGCTCCCTCAGCACTTTTATACACAGTAATACGAACAGTAATGATGGCATTTTACCGTATCAATTCCGGCACGAGTCCTCATCCTTTTGAAGTGCATCAAAGTGGATTTACAGCACTACAAACAGCGTCTTCTCGACATGTCGACAACATGAACCAAACCCTTGCAGCCTCAGCTACAACTACAGTGTTTGAGGGCGGGTCAAAGTAGATGTCGTTCATATAGGCTGGCATTATGCAAATTTGTTACATCGGTATGTAACAGGAAGTAAGACTGGAATTACTAGCGACTCGTTTTAGAATTTCAGAATTGATTCTTTCTTTTAGGAGACAGAGACTTTATCTGTCGTGCATTTTGATCTTTAAATCTTTGAAGACCTTTTACATTCACAAACAGCTAGGCCTAAATGAAAGGTAATATTGAAAAAGCATAATAGTGGCACTTTAATAAATATTATAAATAATACTAAAACAACACTACTATATATCTTAGATAAAACAGTTGATTACCCTGTGTTGATACTGAAAGATATGCTTCGGGAAAAAAGTTGTGTAACACCACCCACCACAGTAAAGCGTCCTGACATTCAAGCTTGGATGAACACAAGCCACACTCTGCAAGGGGCCGTCGTGTTTCGCAACAAATATGCTGGCCTCGGTACAAACTTATATAAGACACTATGCCAACTGTAGACACTTACTTAACATTTGGAGCGTGGCAAAAAATGGAGGTATACAGTAAAAGAGTCAGCGGGAAATACATGCATAGGTCAGCTGCCACATTTAAAATATTCTTTTTGAGCAAGCTTTCTCCATTCATGCGTTGACAGGGCACAGTATTGGTTAAAGAGAGTTAACACAATCCGCCCTGAGGGTTTCAAAGTTCAACGAGTGCTCAAGATATCTGCATGCATTCTGACTTTCACAGCCGCCCTATGTAGGCATATAGACATGCACTATAATAGCCTGGAGTGTTGATGCAAAAAGCATCATTGCATGGAAGCAAATGTATAAACCTCACAGGCAGTGGATATGCCCTGCTGAGATCGTTCACTAGCGCAGCGTGCAGATCAAAGTCTTACGCTGCATTAGAGCAACTGTACCAGAGCCCTATAGGGCCAAATATGCATTCTGGGATCGACACTGAATGCACACCTTCAGAACTTTCTGGCTTCCGCACTGCTTTAACCTGCAGGCTACTGAACACTGGCGGACTGGCGCACTGCCAAGACCTCGGCTGAATTTCCGCTGAGACTTTGTGTGTTATCCGTGAACGATGCTCCTCATGAAGTCTGACTCCTTCCTCTCATCGGTTTGAACTGGGAGGAAGCAGATTATTTTTACCTGCCAATGATTTATGCACTGTTCAGTGATATGTTTCCTGTTTACTTATTAATTACTTGACAGTTGTCTATTGGAATCAACCTGAAAGAATTAAAGCAACAAAGCCTATGATATCACAAATAATCATTTAGATATTAAAGGTACACTATGTAACTTTTGTTGTTGTTCAAAATTAACTAAATTGAAGGCGAGACACTACAGGCAAAAACAGTGTTTTTTCATGCATATGTCAATTTTGAGAATTATAGGCTTTTTGGCTTTTCATAAAGTGTTTTTTTTTTTTTCAGACTAGTGGAAGGAAAACATCCAAAATACATTTTTAACTGTATCGTTTAGAGCACTTTATCTATTTGCGTCTGTAGATTTCAATTACAGTTTACACTATCTTAAAATGAGTTTTTCCTCCTACATTGATCCTGAAATGTCCACTTCAATAGCACTTACATACACCAAACATTACTCTTTGTGTTTTATGCTTTTAAACTTTACGTTTTATGCTTATCTATTCTGAAAATGGGGAAAATTTATTTAATTTTGGCTGTTGACAGTATTTTCTGATTGAGGAGTGATAAATATAGATACCCCAAATCCCCTCTGTAAAAACCTTTGACTCTAATAAATCAAAAACATTAAACAAGAATTTACTGAACCTGAAATTTAAGCTGACTTTATCCAATGTTCTAGAAAATTATGCAAATTAGTGAATATTTAATTAGATAACGCCTCATTTGCATATTTAACATAACATTTCAGAACATTTGCAATACAAAAAATATTTGCAATCATTAATGTAATCAATCAACTGGTGAAGTATGGTGATGTCCATTAGTATTTTTTTTACCCTATTCACCTGGGGTGTCTTGCCTTAAATAATGAGTCAATACATCATCAGTCCTTCTTCCAAAACGTGTTTTTGTCTTACCCTGATTCACTTTGGTAAGCCTTATAAGTGTTTATATTTCAGACTTAGCGGGATGGTTTTTGCGGGATATTATATACATCACTCGCCCGTGCATGTCTCGTCATATCTGTAAATAGAGAAAAGTTGCTCTGACTACTTTGACTCGTTTTTGGTGTGGAAGTGGCATGGGTTAGTTGTCACTACGAGCAAGAAAGGTTGACATGGAGAACATAAATCACGAACCTCCTGGGAATCATTTTAGAAAACACTGAACAGAGGAGAGTCTGCTGACAAAAAGAGTTCGTTGCTACATGATACCAAACAAAAGGTGGTTTGGTGTGTTTTCAAGTTAAGGATTGATATTGATTTTTGGTCGCACGAATCTCTGAGGATTTTCCATCTCGAGAACATTTCTCCACTTCTGTTCAGTGTTTGTATCGAAAACAGAGGCCACAATCTCAATGTGCAGGGCAAATGGGGTGGAAAAACATGGATATATTTTGAGCAGACATATAAAGACAACAAAGAATATGTTCTGTAAAGCTCGCACGTTGCCGCACTGAAGTTACGATGCTCTCAAAGGTGGTGTTCCAAACGGTGTTATTAAGGCGCCACTTCTCATCAACAGAAGCCCCTCAGGTATGACCCGCACATCTCCTTCATTCCAGATCCCCATTGTGGATTTGACACGTTCCGCTTCCACAAGCTTCCACCCTGAAGGAAAGGAACTGTCTCTGTGGAACGACGCAACGATATTCTCATTTCGGACCACGGCGCTCAGAAGCCAATCTGAGCATTTATTAGAGGCGTCAGAGCAATCAGAAGACCTGCGTTTGTGGCGAACGAATGAATAACTGATTTCCAGAGGTTGGGGTTAAAAGGCTCAGGAGGCCCCTGTTGTGGGCGCCGGGGCCTTGGTGAGAGATGCTATTGGCATATGGATTCGGAGGTGAATTTCACACTCCACTAGGAGCAGTGTCATTATGATTCTGCTCGCTCGCCCTCTCTCCCTCTCTTTCCTTCTCTGTTTCTCTCTCTCTCCAAAGCTTTTGGAGATCCAGCCGAGCAGAAAAGCCTCAACCCAAAAGCTTAATTACAAATCTACCCTGAGGAGGAAAGGAAAATATACTCTGTCGCCCTCACACACACACACACACAGTCTTGTGCTCATTCAACTTGGTGACATGTGGTTGTGATATTTGAAGCAATCCTCAGAAAAGAAAGAGAGGTAGCCTACAGTGTTTATGTATTGTGAGGGTGAAACGTCTGGGACTACTAGTGAAAATTTTCTAATTCCCAATTCTTGAATTTTTTAATTCATTAATAATTTAACAAATAATTAAAGCATATGATTATAATACATTTATTTATAATGAAAAATGTATATATTCATTCTAAATTATTATATAACTATAGCGTAGCAATATGAGTGCGAAGTTGAATTGAAAATTTCCATTAGTCTCAATCAAATTAGTGAGAATGCATTTTTTCTAAATAAAATATACTGAGACAAACACATTATAGTGAAATGTATATTTTATATTATATAAAATATCAGCATAACAATTGGAGTGTCAAGTTGCATTGAAAAAATAATTCATTCAACCCATTAGTGATTTTCTAAAATGATGTCTGTAATAAAATAAATATATTTATTTATTTAATATAAATGATATTATATCAACAATTTGAGTGGAAATTTGAATTTAAAAAAGTATTAATTAATTAGTGTGAAAACCTATTTAGCATTTGAATTAAAATTTCACTAAAATTAAAGTAAATTATCCATCGTTAAAATGTGTGTCTGTTTTGGATTTTGTGAAAAAAAAAAAAATATATATATATATATATTATCTTGAAAAGTTCTGCTTGTTAGGTTTAAATCAGATCTCAACCTTAGAACCCACTATATATAAAAAGATTCAAAACATTTGAAACCTTTCTTAAAATGTCCTCGCTAAAATGTTTAATTGAGTTCATTTCCCTTCGCCCAGCCCTGTGCTTTTTCTTCAGACGGTGACAGCAGAACTACACCTTCACATTAACCTGTGGCGAAATCGGACCGTTTACCGTGGCAAAACTATGAACCTCCCCCGCTAATGTAATGAATGCATCTGCTTCTTTTCTGAGTGAGATTGATCGCGCTGATGAAGGCAACACTCATCATAGCCTGGACTAATTTTTCATCTTTACGAAAAGTATGACAGAACATCTACACATGCAAAACGCAACTTGATTGGGAACAGCTTGCACATCCCTATCCTGACAGCATGCAAATGTATTCTCTGGGTCATAATGATACTTTCCTTAATGAAATTAATTGCAATCAGAGGCTGCTTTCTCCCTGCACAAGGACGAAGTCAATTAAGGTCACCTAGCAGAGCAACCGCGGTTAAGCAGCTCCTATGCAAATGAGATGCAAACTGAAAACTAGTTAATTTGGCCTCTTGACATAACCAACAGGCTTTTTTTGGGGGGGGGGGGGGGCAACTGTATGCAAATTGCATGCAAATGACCAGACCAGGGAGCACTTCCGGAACCTACTGTTCTGTCCTCTCGCAATGTCTGAGGTTTGCAGGTGGGGCAGGAAGAAAGTTCAGGTGCATCTGCCAGTGTTGGTGCAACTGGAGCGTTACGTTAACAACAGCTGGCCTGTCACTTCATACAAGAAGGTGCTACCTTCAACAAATGCTACTTATGTTACATTAATTTCGCATTAACACCAAATAAAACGGACTGGGTTTGTCGCTCTAGGTAGTTAATTACCATGTGTTGTTCCAACGCTACGAACTGGCCACTCACCAGGGCAGCGCTGCATATCTGTGGCATGCCAATTTAAACTGCCGGTCACTGGCTGCTACTTATGCAGGGGGGCAAACATTACCTCATCCCCGACAGCCGGGGTCAGTGCATGAAAGAGACAAGCCGATGTGCCAACTGTCAGGGGTTCGCCTTTAAAAACCTTAGTTAATGCTTTTATTGAGCCTATATTCATGTAGAAACTGTTACGGTATGAATCTACCAATAGCTGTTTTCATATCACCATTAGTTTGAAGCAAAAAGTGCCTCTAATTCATTAAAGCAGGAATCCTGATCAAATAAGCTCATACGGACTGAATAATTCAATCCAATAAGAGGTATCGACAGTAATTCTTCAGACTTAATATAATTTCTCTTGGGAGATACCTCTATATAGAACCGTATTCTAAGAGTGTATGACTCGTGTCCCTCTTTCAATGCAAGTCTATGGGATTTTTCTGCCCAATGTATCGTCTACCAGGCAACGCTACTTCCTTTACATTTCAACTTTAAATAACTAATTATAATACTAAAATGCATGTGCCAATGTGATATTGTCATGTATCATGAGTATGTGTATATATTAGAGAAAGGAACTGGCTAATATTTAGCCATCAAATGTGATATCTGCTACACAAACAGTACATTCACTTATGAGAATGCCTTCTTTTATTCCCATCCGGAAACTAAACCATCTGGATCAATCACACACATTTTCACTGACAAAAGACAATTCTATCTGATTAATTAACCATCACTGAACTGCCTGCATATGATTCTTAGGTATCAAACACATATATAATTAAATAATCTTATGCAAGTTCAATGAGCAAATAGTGGCAATCTGGGGGGAAGGCATGCGTCCTGACATCCGTATCAATCAAATTTCCGTATTTCAACTAAACGGCCATAACACAGCCCTTGTGAAGTGTGCTTAAATTTTGTATGCTTAAGTATATTTCTAAAAACTGTACTTGCAGGTAATACAATATTAATTAAATAAAAGGCCACTTAAAGGGTTAGTTCACCCAAAAATGAAAATTCTGTCAGTAATTACTCACCCTCATGTTGTTCCAACCCCGTAAGACCTTCGTTCATCTTCGGAACACAAATTAAGATATTTTTGATTAAATCTGAGAGCTGGCTCACTCCTCCATAGGCTTCTAAAGACGTTATAACTTGCTGGCCCAGAAAATGCATTAAAGACATTGTTAATATAGTCCAAGTGACTACAGTGGCTCAATCTTAAGTTTATAAAGTGACGAGAATACTTTTTGTGCGCAAAAACCCCCCAAAATAACCACTTTATTCCACTATTCATTTCCTTCTCTCTGGGCCTCGAGTTTTTTCACGTAGTGTAATAGCGCAGCGCTTCTGTGTTGCACGTCACACGCATCACACACATGACCAGCGTCGGCCAATAGTGAGCCTACGTGTGACGTACAACACAGATGCGCTGCGCTGAAACACTACGTGAAAAAACTCGAGGCCCAGAGAGAAGGAAATGAATAGTGGAATAAAGTCATTATTTTTGTTTGTTTTTTTGCGCACAAAAAGTATTCTCGTCGCTTTATAAACTTAAGATTGAGCCACTGTAGTCGCTTGGACTATATTAACGATGTCTTTAATACATTTTCTGGGCCAGCAAGTTATAATGTCTTAGAAGCCTATGAAGGAGTGATCCAGCTCTCAGATTTAATCAAAAATATCTTAATTTGTGTTCCGAAGATGAACGAAGGTCTTACAGGGTTGGAACAACATGAGGGTGAGTAATTACTGACAGAATTTTCATTTTTGGGTGAACTAACCCTTTAAGTGTACTATAATGCAATTTAATAGCAATTAATAGGCAATTGAGTGTCAGTTCAGTTCATACTTAGTATATTCTTTGAAAATACAGTATATAGCCACGACATAAGGCCTATCTTTGTGAATGCAAATAACTGCAGACACAAATAGGGAACAAAACTCAGACAGACCTTATTTTTTGATAAATAATGCTAAACACGTGGGGTATGGGGTAATATTTTGGATGGTCATTTGGTCAGTAGTCTAAAGAGGCAGCTGTCCGGTTGCTTGTGGTAATTTAGTCAACAAATGAGGCATCTGGGTTTAAATCTCAAACATCTGTGAATGAAGCAAGAGAAAAAGACAAATTTCCATCTGAGTAACCCTTTGATTTTCCTAGGAGACACAAGGAATGCTGAAAAACATGATTCTTACATGATATAAATTTCAAACAAACCAGCAAATAACAAGCACAAACAGAAAAATAGCACAATATATCAGTGCCGACAGTCATTCAGTTGCCTTGGTATCCGCTACTATGAATTCCATACAGTTAGCACAGTCAGACCTTATGACTGCTTTTCTAAGTATGCAAACATCTCTTCCTGAAAGTAATAACTAGGAATTTGAATACCAATTAATCTGGATAAGATCACCCATGCAGATTGCTTTCAAAGCAAATGTATGTTGTGTTTAATGAGCTCACAGCGATGCATTATAGCCCTGTTGTTTGCATTGCAATTGCAATACTAATCTATCCTTGTTTATACTGTCCACAGACCTCTGGCCACTGCTGCAGGATCCAGTTGAGCAGTCAGACTCACTACTGAAACTCTGAAACAGAGCAGAAGGAATGGAGAGCAGCCTGCTTCTGATTGGGCACGTAGGATGCGGCGAATAGAAGCGTAGCGTAGCCCTCATCCAATCAGTATCCATCAAAACACGCCGTGTGCTTTTATGAATGAGGAGCAGCGTATGCTGTGCATGTGCGCACGTGTAGCGCTTCTACGCTGCGTGTACGTTTCAGCTTTACTGTAGCACTTATACACGTTCAGTGGAATGAATCACATGCTTTAGTAACTGATTAAACTCCATTATTACTCAAACAATCATTTTGAAAAAAATCTGATCATAACGTGGCAGTTCAACAGGCTGTACAAGCACATGGGCTGAAATAAAGTGCGCTTTGCAACTGTCTGGCTTGAAATTTCCCATTGGAGCCTGTGCGGACAACAACGGCAGCTGAATGAAGCATTAATCAATGGTACACAAATATCAGTTTTCACATAACTAATGAGAACAGCTGCAGCCATTTGTTTTAACTGCTGGATGCATAGTATAATTTGAATAACTGATAAAATCAGTGACTTTCCATGAACCTAGTGTCTGGCAAGCAAAACTAGGGAATTAGGTTAAGTGTGTCTGGGCCCTCTTTGGTGTCTCAACAGTGCCCCCTACAGGCAAATGAGAGAGGCGCTACTCAAAATAAATTACATCATACATTGCCTGCCCATTCACTGCTGTTTCTCTCAGACAAAGAGCAGACAGCCTCAGAGCCGAGACACATTAGTCGAAGCATGGCGAGATAAGGGACATCTGTAGGAGAACGTGTCCGCCTGTTCATTCTGATGACACTGTCTGCCCTGATGGTCCTAAAAAAGAATTATGTGAAATTAAACATTTAATCGCCTGCACTGCAGGACTGAAATAATGCAAAAATGCCTTTAAAGGTTTTGAAATGCTCATCATAATACATATCATCTTGAAAGGAAGCACTAAACGAAACCATATAAAGTAAAAATGCAAGTCTGCATGAAGAAAACAATTTGCACTTTAGTTTTATAAGAAGCAGTTTAAGATCTACATTAAATGACATTGCAGTGATTTTGTGAGAAGAATATTCTCAAGATAGTGGTTTGCAGACATTTCTGTCTTTCAAATGAAGAACATGCCATCTAATGGCAAGCAAGAGAAGGACAGTCATTACAAGAGGCATCATGTTGTACCTTAATACATGTACCCGGTTTCACAGACAAGGAGTAAGCTAGTCCCAAACGAAAATACATGTTTGAGCTGTTTTAAATGAAAGCAAATCTTAAAATATGTCAGTGCTATTGTTTTGTCTCAAGACGCACACCAGTAATGCTTTTTCCAAGGCACATTTTAAAAGCTACTTAAATGCGGTAATTGAACTTAGGCCCAGTCCTGTCTTAGTCCAAGCCCTGTCTGTGAAACCGAGCCTTAAAAAAAAAAAAAAAAAAAAAACACATTCACTTATAAATTAAAATCAGAACAAAAAAATGTAAACATTGTTGACAGCACACTAAGGAAATTCCCCCCATTAACAAATTATTTCAAATGGACAATTCTGCATCCATCATTAGACAATTAGCATTTAAATTCAGCAGGGAGCTCAAAAGATCAGCTTGCCTTGTCCTATATTTATTCAAATATAAAAAAAAAAAAAAAAAAAACATCTTTATAAATTCCCCAGTGATTGAACTAACCTTTAATATGGGTCACTAGGTGTTTTCTCTGATGGACACTTTTCCATTTCAGTTGATACCAGACATATCATTTGAAATATGAGTTCAAATGATCAACACTGGGAAAATTAAAAAAAAGTGACATTTTACCCTACTGACATATTACTGTTAATATTAAATGTCTTAGGCAACATCTTGTTCCCTTTTAGTATTTTTTTTTTGTAACATTCAGGATCTGAGAAGTTTCTCAGATGAACCAATGAAATGACAATTCTTAAATTATTGCATTGTGATGTTCTATAAACATCTATTCAGAACCAATTCTGAGGGTTGTTCCATAAAAGACGCTTAGAAAAGCGGGGATTAAACTCCAAAACCGGACTTGAATGAGCCTAACAAATAAGTTGGGGCTAAAGTGGTTCCATAAAAGGTAATTGAAGTTCACGCAATCTCACTAATTTGATCCAGGTTTATCAAGTCTAGATAATTGCGTGTGCACGCGTTTCTGAAGCAGCCCTAGAGGTCGATCGTGGATCAAATCGATCAAACAGCGTATATTTTATGCTGTTTTTTTCCCCCTCAGTGCAAAACTTACATTTTACAGTTATATTCTCCATCTGTAAATGTTAGAAAGTCATGCAAATGTATCCATTTTGCCGCTAATCTTCATATTGAACGAGCGCTGCTGCGCGCATGCGCACCAAATAGGAGCGCAATAATTAAATATACATTTTGCTTGGAAAATTAATACGCGATATTTTATAACACTAGAAATATCTTCTAATTATAATAATTTATCTTTAGGATGTTGGATAAGTTGCCGTAAACTTCTAGCGAACAGAAGTACTTCAGTGAACAGAAGTAGCCTAATTCAGGGAAGTTTATTTTAAGAAACTAAATATATAAAGATACAAAATATAGTTTTGGGTATAGGACCTATGCTACTTAATAAAGATGATGTATACTTATTTAGAATGCTGAGAATTACAGCTTTTAATGCAATACTTTTTGGAGAAAGCAAGAATCCCCAGTTTTAAATGAGTGGTTAGATTTAGTTTCTAAAGTACATTATGGAGAGGATAACATGAAATTAAGAGCAAATGTATACATTTTGAAAAGATATGTGCAACTCTAAAATCAAAGAATATTCCATAAAATAAAGGAATATATATTAGCCTACATTAACTACATTTTTATATAACCCTCCCTCCCTTTTATTTCTAGTTATTTTATTTATTTACTTATTTAATATTGAATATTTGATATTTAAATAATATTACTTGAATAACTATTAGGAATTATGTGTCATTATAAGAGTTTGATATAAATATGTGAATGTTAGATTTTTATTAATATTTATTTATTGTTTTTTGTCTTTTTCCCCTTAAATCATATGTATGTGTTGGTGGGTATTATCACAAAAGAAAAAAAAGTAGAAGGAAAAATAAGGAATATTTATTGGGGGAAAATATGATGTCTTTAAAGGAACTGTCCATTTGTATAATTGTGTTAAATGTGTTTGAATTGAAAGACATACATATATATATATATATATGCTAAAATATTTGTTAGTTGGACATTAGATCCCTTATTTAGAATTTTAAACCTACAAGTGTATTTTTATGATAGCAATAACTGTAAAGGGACTATTGGGGTAAATCAAATGTAGGTTAATATACTGTCAATTACTAAGCTCAGATTCATCTTACCAGTTAAAATTTATATTGTGCTTTTGTAATTATTTATTTTGAATTTTGTGATTTTAACTTCTGCTTTAAAAAGCTTTTTTTTTGTTTGTGTTCTAATGTTCTTCTAATAATCATAAACATGTACTACAGCTGCCAAACAAAACCAGAGAGAAAGGTATTCATAAATCTTTAAAACAATCTAATTAAATCTTGGGCACAAAACATTCAGCCAGTAAAAAAAGAAAACCTGTAGTATATATATTGTATTCATCTATCTATATCTATAAATACAGTACACACATATATATATATATATATATATATATATATATATATATATATATATAAAATATATAGAGGTCTATATTGTCTAATTTATCATTGTAGCCTTATTTAAGTTGATTTTCTGTATACTGTGCATTTATTTTTGGACTAATAGTGGTTAATAAAGTCCAATAATGGTATGAGAGAGTGTCAGTGGTAATATCATTGTGTTCCTATTGGTCAGTGTTAGAGGATCTGTGTAACAGCTGAGGCTTAGCCTGACAGTTAGCCTGCCCTGGACCAGGGGTGCGTTTCCCAAAAGCATCGTTAGCCAACTATGGTCGCAAGTTCCCTCGTTACCAATAGAGTTCAATGGACATTGCGATGAACTTGCGACCATAGTTGGCCAACGATGCTTTCGGGAAACGCACCCCAGGCTAGTTTCCCAGCATAAGTTGCCAGGGTAACTGAGTTTGAACTATTTTAAGTTTGCTTTATGAAACAGAATCCACCGACAATAAGTCTGACTAACCAAAATAAGCCTGGCTTGTATTCTAATCTTGTTTTATGGAACAACCCTCTGAGAATGATCAAAGTTCAGCACATAGTTAGGACAAGCCAAGACCAACAATTCTAAATAGAACAAGATATATAAACTGATCATATCATTACATAAAAGGTCTTTTACATCATATGTATCCATGATCACCGGAACAGAATGTGCAGAAATTCATAACTTTATTAAAAACAATTTTCAAACAATTAATGCACAGTTTACAGTCCACATATAAAACTTCACATTTCACACATTGGCACAAAACTGCCTCTAATTGTAAAAAAAAAAAAACAAAAAAAAAAACTGCACTGTAGGAATAGAATACATACTGGCAAAATGATTAGTCATTTTTCTATGCAATATGGCTGCATACATGACCAACATCCTCATTCCAATGCAGAACCAAGAGAACTAGTGAGCATTAGCACTAATTCAAATTTAATATGTACCATAATTTACTTTAACCACAGCAAAAAAAACTGCATTAACAAGTTACTTCACATCTGAAGTATTACACGATTGAACGTTACAACTAAAATACAACTAAAGTAACAGAATGGTTGTGTCTAATTTGCTGGACTGAAGGTATTTAAAAGGGGGGGGGGGGGGGGACTAGAATGCAGCCTGTGTACAAGCCCGTAATGCGGTTGCGCTAGAATAAAACCAAATTAACTTAATTTATAGGATTGAACAAAGAAACATACGATGGGAAATTAATGTGCACTACACAAAACAGCTGCTACTGAAAAACCTAAAATTCTCTGTGGGACAGCAAATGTTAGATAATCAAGTGGCAAGTTACGCCACAGATGTCCATGATGGCTTCATAAGACTCAAGTCTTCAGTGCAATTCAGATACTGAAATACATTCAACATGAAGGGGGACTAGATTAGGGTAATATCCAAAATTCAGTTTCCAATCTAGAGTTTACAAATTAGCCAAAACTGCACAACTTGCAGAATCATTACATTGTTGTTTACACATGAATCACACCAAAAATGGAGGAAAATACATGTTCATTTCTTTGCACAAATCATTTGGTAACAAAAGTGATAAGACGCTGTAGTTCAGGAAAACCGATTTCATTCTACATTTACCCAGACATCACTAGATCACCACACAAAGCACCCACTCCTTGATTTGTGCCCTGAGATACTGTACACTGGCATATAGCATAGTAAGTGATAAAGCACCAAATGCACTTTGGATCATTCAATAAGGGAATAACTCGCTGATCTTCTTTGATTTTCAGCTAGCCTACAATGCTGAGATGACTTTCCCCATGAAAGCAAGCAAGAGATTAACTCAATGGGAGAAAACAAAAACTTGCATTAAGAGTAGAGAAATACTCTATTTTTGAGGAAATTGTGAACTTTCTGCATTATTCGCAGGGGCTGCCCATCACAAAAACCAGTATAACATTTACAGACCAATCACACAATTCATGCAACTCACCACACTAAAAATTACTTTAAAATTACATTATCAGGGTACAGAAACCCCATCTGTACAGTAAGAGACAAGAGAAACCTTGGATCCTGAGGCAGTAAACCTAAAGATCCATGCGTAAACTGAATGTCAAATGTGATGAGGAAATTCAGTCTGTAGTTCATCCCCAGATTTACGACCCATCAATCTTGTTAATCTAGATTTCATTCAGGAACTAAGCACCACCGGTCAACTAACTTGAAATCAGGTCCGGCTGGCTTCCGGGATCGCTCATATCCTAAGCAGGTCATCCAGCGCTAGCGTGTCCAGGTCGCAGGAGTCGAACAGATCACTTATACCCTGCTCGTCACCCAAGCTCAGCATGTATTCGTCATTGAGTAGAGCAGGAGACAGCGGCACGAAGGGGATGGACTCTTCTGGCTGTTGGAGAATGGAGGACAAGGAGGAACTGAGGGGTGACATGGGGGCACTTCCAGCCAAGGACCCAAAACCATTGACGCTACCGTTCATCTTCACACCATCAGCCATTCCATCTGAAGCAGCTTCTGAAATTATATAGAATGGGAAAATATACTTGAAGCAAACTTTTGTTTTTGGAAGGACCACATGTTATTGTTGCTGTAAAAGTTGTGAGTTCTTGCCTTGGGATACTTTGAGAAACGCAGGGTGATTTCCATTCACATCAAGGCCGTTGTGCAGCAGACTCCCGGAGTCGCCACCGTCCGTACAGAGGAAAACATCAATGGGACCTTTGGAGCTACTCAGGTGGACCTGTAAACTCTAAACAGACATGCAAAGAAGTTTAAGTATAAAAGGAACAAATAAATTACTTTAATGAGCTGCCTCTAAAAGAACCAGAGTAACTTTAAATGGCTATTCACAAAATTCATTGAAACTGAAGATAAAGTTCATTAAAAAACAACAAAGCCAAAAATAAACTTTAATCATAACATTTGTTCAATTACACTGTTTAATTTGCATGAGGAAGTTTTTATATCAACTTAAAAGTTTAAAGTCTACATGTTACAAATGAACGAAAGACTTGGAAGGTAAATTAAAATATTTATGTTCCCTGTAAATTATCTTTGGCTGCATTATGATTTCTAAATTAAAAAAAATGATCAAGATTTTTAAACCATTCAAGGGAGACGAGACACAAACTCACTGCCGTCTCTAAGAACTCGTCTTTGGAAAATGCTAAATTAAACATCACTGTTTGAGGGTCAAGGATTTCAACCCTTCCAAACCATTAAGGCCAAAAATTGCTGTTTCAGCCAAAAAATGTCCAGTTGCTGAAAATTTGGTGCATTACTCTAACAAAGTCCCGTGAGAGGAAAATATTTAAAGTATACCCATCTAACAATTTGCTACATTAAAAATTTGCTACATCACATTTACACTCACCAACCCGCCAAATGCATGTTCAAATCAACACGAACAACTCACTAGCCAATTAGGCGGGTTATATTCGTTTTATTACTCTGAATGTCACCACTATGAGCCAATCCCCTATGAGAGCCTCTGACACTCTGGTTCATTGGCAAAGAGACAAGATGCCACTTTTTCCAACTCGTTCTCACATTTTTTTTTCCTTTCTTTTTTTTACTGTACAGATGTCTAAACACTCCCTTTAGCATATTTCACCATTAAACATTCGTTTTGGAGCGAGCTTAATTTGGAGTAAAAAAATGCTTCTTTTTTTTTAAGTCAGAATTTTACAACGGGTAAGATTCAGTTTGTGCCACTTACACCAAGGTTTATTTGCTGCTTTTTCACATTCCATCTGCCTCGTGACAGATGAACGAACTAATGAATAGTCTAAAGTCAGAAGATGGTATTTGACTTCAATAATTTATTTTTATTTCTGATATGTTTGTTAAGGCTTGTAGATGATCTAAACGGCTGGTAACTTAATTTAGCAGCCAAATTGGCTAGTGAGTGAAAACTCAAACACCAATTATTATTCATTCCTACTATCACAATATCACTATTTTTGTCAGATGTGTTGTATTGTCCGGTGAGCTGCAAGACAAAGTATATAAATTAACTGGCTTCCAGTTTTGCTCTCGGAATTCAACTAACTTTTTTTTGCGTGTTCATTTGTATTGCCACATCAGCAATCAACCTTTTTTTGCGTTATCCTGGCTGAAGGAAACATACAGCGTGAATGACTACCCAGTTTGTGAATAAACGACTCCAATGAGAAGGTTTTTAATTCATCTGTCAAAGTGACTCTTGAATGAGTTTTACTGTGTCATTAATAGCTCACTCGCTCAATGAATCAGTTGGTTACTGAATTAAAATCTGTCATGAGCAAGTCACTAAAGTCATCTCACTCAGTGAGCACTAAAGCTACCTACATACTCGCAGCAAAGCTCGTATGCTAAGGATTTTATTGATACCGATACTGCTTGATACTACTCTCCATAATTTGGTGCAAATAAAACAAGACAGGACAAAAAGATATGAAAAGACAGTTATATTACTCTGTTTGCAGAAATGCGCTAAATCTCCCTACGGTTGAACATTAACCATTCAAACTAGGCTGTGGTAACTTTGGACGCATTTACACCTGGCACTTCATGCATTCTCTGATCGTGAAAAGACCAAGTGTAAACGCCCACCGAAACGGTGGTTTCGAAATCTGATTTAAAACACTTCAGGAGGGTGTTTTTAGATGCTTTCCAGATGAAACTGGACAAGTGTTTGCATCTGGTTGTTGAAGCCACACAATTTTATGGTATGACAGCGCTACTGCAACATGCATTGCCACAGATATAGCCTGACAAAGATGAACAGTTTAGTATCTTTCTTCAGCAAGCACATGCACAAATTGCATCCAAATATTTCACCTTCCGGGGTCACATCCTTAAAGCTCAGAGTCACTTTCATTCAACGTGGTGAATGCTAAATTGCGGACTTTGATCTTGAAATAAGCTAATAAATTACAATTCCTTTTTTTTTTTTTTCTTTCGGTGATGCGTACTCCGTTGAATTTGCAAATAACGTGAGAATTGAAGATTTGTTTTGTGGAGACATTTGTGTGGCCAAGCGTAAATGAAACCATTTTAACAAATTGGATGGCTATCTGGGGTTGTATTCACAAAACATCTTGAGGCTAAAAGTAGCTCCTAACTTGCCAATTTAGGAGAAACTCTTAAAAATAATGGGTGTGTCAGTCCTAATTTTAGGACTCTTAAATTTAAGAGTAATTTACAAGGCATTTTAGAGCGAACAGCAGCTCCTAAATCTGTGAAAAGTTTGTAGTCAAGAGGACTCCTAAGTCACTAAGACGAAAATCACAGACAATCTTAATGGCTGTTGCCGGCAATCCTCCCAAAGACGCTGTACACCGTTGAGGCAATAAGTATAGAGCCTTGGGTGCTGAGCTTTTTCTTCATAAATGCAATAAATATTTTGATTTATAGATTTCATAACATAAAGGTTCCTTTATGTATAGGCAATATGCATTGAATGATGGAGAAAACATTGCAGTCAAGTGGACCTTTCTCTCTCCCACTTCGCTTCCTGTCATTCTAAAAAGGCAAAAAATGGCAATAATACATCTATAATAAATAAATAAAAAAAGAAAATTATGTCTGATTACTGGCAGCAGTTGTTTCACGAGTTCACAACTATAAATGATTGGATAGAGTAAAATAAGCCTATTTGCCGTGCTGTCCGATGGGATCGAGGGCTCAAAGCTTGGAATTTAGCCCGAACCCAGAGTACTCCCCCCATCCACGGCTGGGCCGAGAGTGAGGAGTCGGAGGGATGCAGAAAACTGTTGAGGTAACCAGGTAAAGTCGGCTGTATATACTGTATATATGCCTGCTCTTGAATTGATTAGATAATGTTCCTCCAGAACTTTGTTTATAAATCAGAAATTGTCTCTTGAATTCTGCAATCTTTCGAGATGCAGACATGTAAGAGGCTGACAATTAGTTGTTTAATTAGTGACTACTTTATAAAATATTTATTTGAATATGGCAACATTTTTATTTTAAAATCTTTAATTGAATCTGGCAACATGATACCTCGTTCTACAATATCTCTATGATTGAATCACTGACAGAGACCTCTCCCCACTCACCTACTTATTAGTAAGCTTGTTGACATCATCCATAGCAACGAGGTCAAACCCGCCCTTACTCTTAGCTTAAGACTTCTCTATTCCTTGGTAAAAGTTGGTCTCAGTAGCTTTGTGAATAGGTTATGACATATAAATCTCTTACCTAATAACTTTTACTGCTACATTGTTGTGAATACGGCCCCTGATCAGTAAAAACGCATTGTGACAAGTGTAAAGAGGCCCTGTAACACGTGAAAGCCGTGAAAGAATTGAATTCAGGATTGCGTGCCAACTAAGAGGCAGGTCACAGTGTTTGTCAGTCAGTGCGAGATCCGCATTGAGCGCTTAAGTCTTTAACATTACGCACCTCCCAAAGAAACAAACCTGAAGAGACTCACATCATGGACCAATGACAGTTCAACAACATTACTGCCCTGATGAGAAAACTTTCATTTTCCTGTTATCACTGTGAAGCTGCTTTGAAACAATCTGTATTGTATAAAGCACTATATAAATAAAGGTGACAACTAAAGGTGACTTTGTTCTTCAATTTAGCTTGAACTATATCCTGGTGCATTTATGGTGTTGAACTTAAAGTTTAAAAGAGTTCAAACAGTATACCAACTAGATGTTCATATGTTCGAGAGTTTTGTTGTAATAAGCTACATTTAAAAGAAGGTTTTTGAGTAGTTGTCTATAATATAAACATACCATGTATGGCAGAATACAGTTAGATTCCCAACCATAGTAGAAAACAGTCCTTGTTTCATGGAGAGAGTAGGTCTTTAAACACTACATGCATGAAACTAAAACAAAATTATTTACCTCCTTTGGATCAGGCACTTCCAGCTTTGTTTCAGATGGTGCTTTGATCGCTATGACGGTTTGGTCTTTTAGGCTCTTTATTCTTCGGATGTCCTGATAGGTCACGTAGGCATATGTGAGAAAGGTTAAGGACAAAACAAGCAAATACTAAGTCTTTCAACACATCATCTGAATGTTCATTCATGTTTATTTCCTGCTGTAACTAGTAGTAAAGAGAAGAGGTGATCAGTTCACGTGCCACTTGAACTGAGGTGGCTACAGCAATCTGTCATGCCACATTAAAGGGACGCTTCACCCATTTGCATTAAGCTTTGCATCGTTAGAAACCCAGTCATATTTTTGAATGGTCGTGCATTATTCCCCCATTTTCCCCTGAGACGGGAGAAATACGGATTTCAGTGTTGCAGTTCCTGCTTATAATGATGTAAAAATCACCATTTTGCGTCATTCTAAGCAGGAAGTACCATATCTTTGTAGAGGGGTTGAGACTACAAACACTCGTTCCTCATTTTTCCAGAGGGTGGGACCCACTCACGCTACAGACCTATTACAGATCAGTGGGGTGGGACTTCACTTGTAGAAACTAAAAGCAATATCCGCCATCTTGTTTGGAAGCTAAGCTAACAGGCACTGTGGAGCCAGATGTGAAGTTACGACAATGGCGGAAGGTACTCAATATGATATGGAAGAGGATTTTGAAGGTCTGATGCTCGAATCAGATGTTCGAGGCTACTTTTACGAGCCGCAATATAGCGAAGAGCAGCTGAGGCTGATGGAGGAACAGGAACAGAAGACCTGCCTGTCGCGGACGCGGACTGAACATCCCCGGTACCATGCAACAATTCACCATTTCGAAAGAAATACAAACGAGGAGTAATTCACTAATGAGTTCACTAACTAACTAGAAATTGTGTGTGAAATGAATTTCAAGCTCTGGTGGTAGCTAGCCTTGTAGACGGAAGAGTGATTTCTCTGATAGGCGGATTCCTCATAGGCGGTGTTCTGGATTAGTGGGAGTGGCTTGCGAAGTTGTGCAATGTGGTGCATTGTGGGAGTTGTTGTCTTCCATACAAATGCACCCTAAAGTTACTTTGTCTTTCCTCGGTCAAGAAGGCACCAAATTAGAAATTTATGTTACATTTCGACTACATACATGTCCCACTTTCAATAAAGATTAATGTTACCACAGGTGAAATGCTCCTTTAAAGAGCGCCAAAACAGCATTATTTGAATTTTCTAATAAAACCGACAGACCTTGAAAGCTGACACTTTGTTTCAAATCAAAAGTAACAAAGCTTACTGCAATTTATTGGATGGGAGGTGCACTACAGATAAGTTATGTTCAACTGACAACAACATCTTGCAATTTAAGAATTGATATTGGTTCATCAATTAAAATCTATTCAAATTGAGAAGACGATATTTTTAACCCAGCCCTACAACTAATGCCTGCTACAGACTGTGCGATTTCAGAAATCCTATAGGATCATTACAAATCACACTGTATGACATGGATCTAATAAACTTGGGTACGACATGTATGTAGACTATACAATGACACCTATTGAACCATAGGCTACGATGCAAGACAGTATAGAACAGGGGTGCCAAATCCTGCTCCTGCCGATCGACTGTCCTGCACAGTTCATCTCCAACCCTAATCAAACACACCGGCCTTTAATTTTCAAGTGATCCTGAAGAACTTAATTGGTTGCTTCAGGTGTGTTTGATTAGGGTTGGAGATGAACTGTGCAGGACAGTCGATCGGCAGGAGCAGGATTGGGCACCCCTGGCATAGAATTAAATGTCATCAGCATGTGCTAGTGGTAAACAAATAGAGCAAGATGAATCACACTTTGGCAATTGTACTTTTTATGTGCGCAGCAAAAAAGAATGAGGAAGCGAAAGATGAGAATATGGACGTGGTCATGGCTGGGGAAAAGAGGCCAACATGGCATGCCAATTTTGCAAATGGAGCTTGAGGTAAAGTAGTTTTTAGTTTTAGCACCACATCACATTGATCAATATGTATTTTAGGGCTGTACTGTCCTAGTCGATTAATTGGTCGATACGTTCTGGTTCGACCAAAATTCTGATTGGTCGATTTTCTGCCGCGTTTATTTCATCAGTTTTGCCGCGCTGAGGCGCGCTCATTTCATCAGGTGGAAAGCACTAACTGCTAACGGGGGTGTTTTCAGAGTACCCTTGTTTCACTGTAACAGTCTGTCTTCAAAACACCCCCCTTGTTTTCACCTTTTTTGGATTAGCCCAACCCAAGAGAAAGCGTCGAGCATAGAAGGTTTGATGCTGAATATTATTTATTTAATTGTGAGAGCGTTTAATAGTCAGTCCTCTTCTAACATGTCAACAACAAAGAAATCGACAGTGTGGCAGCATTTTGTTAAAATTGATAACAGGAAAAAGGTCAAATGCAAAGTTTGCAAGCAACAGTTTTTCACAGCTCGACGACAAACATGACACATCTAAAAGTGGCAAGCTCACTTGTCTGCGTTAGCTTGCCCTGTCTGTTTTGAGTAGGCTATATGAACATATCAGAATTTGCATATTTCAATGTTTTAGTGTGATAACCTAACTTTTTTATTTTTTATTTGGAGCCTAATGCGCAATTGCGCTGTTGGTTGTGTTAGTTTTGAGCCTAGGATGCTTTATTTTTCAGTTATGCACTTTATTTCGTTTCTGCTCTTGATCTGGTTTGTTTAATAAATATTCTTTTTTTATTAAAGTGGACGTGCCTTTTGTGTTTATTAAGAGTAAAAGCTTTAGTTAATAGTCTATTCGTGTCTCAGCTGCGAAGCTGAGCTCATGTTCAGCCTCGCTTGGTGCGAGGACATGCACGGTGAAATGATAGTGTCTGACAGTTATAACTTATTATTATAACATATGACAAAAATAATTGTCTAAATTATGTTGCATATTCCTCAACAGTTCTTGTGATTATCACTAGTTGACAACATAGTACTATTTTCGGAAATCATAAGCTATGATATTGCGCAGGTGCACGTGATGCAGCGCTGTCAAGAGCTGACAGACTCAAGTGTCAGACTCATTTCAGTGCAAAATAATTAGGTCAAAAACGATTTAATATACTGCAAATAGCCTACTAGTTGTTTATGTTTATCTATAATTCATTTAGGCGGACAACAAGGCTACCAAGTACTGCGCAAGTACTGCGCGCCTAATTAATTTAACGTTTTTTTTTTTTCTAACGTCATTTTTAGTCGATTTTAGAAAATTTCAGGACTTCAGTCGACCAAGATTTTGTTTGGTTGAGTACAGCCCTAATGTATTTCATGTTGCATTTTTATTGACTAGTCAGTAGACATAGGTTGCATCAATCACACTGCGAGATGATCATGCTAAATTTCTTAAACTGTCAGAAAATTATTGCAGGCCATCTTTCGTTACAAGACCATGACAACGGCCATCTTTGCACCTCTTTACCTATACGACGTAGGACCATCGTTTAGGAGCCATAACCACAGAAATCGTCACCACAGAATTGGTCATCTTTCGTCTGGGACAGCCCAAAATCGTACAATGTATACCAGGCATAAGGCTTGGATTCCTACTCCTGCTGTCCTTTTCTGGCCTTCAGTGATCATTACACACTTCAGAAAGTACAGATAACTGCTAGTGAAGGATATTTCTGACTGTGGATCTCCTCGGTCATCTGCTGGACGTTACGTGTGCAGGTCTGAATGAGCTCATCCAGTCGTCTCTCCTCCTGAGTGAGCGCCAGCATCTCTCTGGCCAGGCTGTGACTCTGCATCGCTGGAGACGGAAGACCACCTTCTGACGGGAGACTGGAGCCGCTGCAAACACCAGAGCACAAGTCAACGCTTAAAACACTTCAAAATCCAAACATGCTCAAATCTACTAAAACTTCCAAAATAACCAAGTGTTGCAGAATATGAACCACGATTTTAAGTAACCCACAGCCATTGTATGTTGTTCTTAGACTTTTTCTTGATGAGGCGCACTCCCTCCAGCACGTTGGTGATGTCATACAGACGTCTCTTCTGGACGTTGAGCACAATGGCAGCTTTATTGAGATCCAGGACTCCATCGGAGGATTGCGCCAGAAGCTGACAGAACTTTTTAGTCAGAAAGCCCAAGGACGTGTCGTATCGAGTCTTCTCCGGTGGGGTTTTAGGAGCTGAAATGCAAGAGGTCATTCAATCATTCATAACTCTGCGGCAGAAGGAAGAAGGGCTGGTTGGTGATGTAATTAGATGGTATAATTTAATATCGGTGACTCTACACACTTATCGCATGAGCAAAACTGTGGAATGACAGAATTAATTGAATACCTTTGGGGACCTTCAGTTTTAGGGCTCCTTTGCGACTCCGAAAGGTTTTAGCTGGCTCGCTGTATTGGTGGTCTGTGATGTCAAGCTCCAACCTCCTTTTAGCCTGTGTCAAGAATAAAATAAAATAAAAACATGAACTCTTTTGGTCATGCGTTTGTGAATTTGTCAGGGTTATTAGACTACATTATTAGAATAGTATAAGACTACTATTATTACCCTCAATTTAAATAGCAGCTAAAACTAATGTGCAGATACACAAACTTTTACTCCATTCAATGTGCTCAATCATCAATAGAAAATGTATGAGTACATCAAATCTAACACTTGTGTTTAGACAAGTTGGTAAAATAATTGGACAATAAATCTCAAATCTGTCAATATATTGTCGGTTACCATTAAAAGGTACATTTTTCAAGACTAACAGCTTGTGTGTCCCTAAAAGAGCATCTCCAGCAGACTGTACAGGCTCAGATTCATCTGAAAAGCAGCAGATATTGTTTTTTCATTTGTCTAGTAATACCACTTCAAAATTCAACACACAGATAGTAGGGGAGAAATTAAAATGGCTGTCCTCCATTACCTAAGCCTTAAACTCAGTGACCACTGAGAAACTTAGAAAGGACAAATGACACTTTAGTTAATTATAGATGCAGTGAATATCTATTTATGCATTTTGCATGTCGCAGAAATACCGCTGTCATCACTACATGATAAAGGGGGAAATATATTTGATGTCATAGGAAGTGCACTTCTTAAGTGCTGCATAAATGATTGCATGCATTGCAACTTTAAACAAATAAAATACAAAACAAAAAATCCGTTAGGAATTAGTTTTAGCATAATCTGATTTTGGTTGAATTTAATGTCCTACATATTTGGTAACATTAACTGACATGCGTAACATTAGAGATCCTAATAGCATGTTATTTAGAATCACAATTTTAATTTTATGATTGATAAGTACCATATAATTTGATTTATTCTCGCATGACGTTTTTTTTTTTTTTTGCTGTTGATGTTCCTTCATTCATCCCAATTTATTTTTCCTTCCCATCTTTGATCACTTGTATTTCACTTCAGTTTTGCATTTGTCGTTTTTAAATTCAAAACAATGTAGATTTGTTAAGTTTGAAAAAGTTGTATTGTTCCAGAAACCTATAAAACATTTATAAAACAAAAGTTTGATATCTCAATAAGCCGTTTAGCTTTGGGTAACATGAACACCACCGACCTCACGTATGAAAAAATAATTTATAAACAAATGCCAGTCAGGAGTTTTTGCAGTAAATCACGATTAAAAACAACAGTTAGCAAAGCATTCGGCTTAGCACAGAGTCCGCGAGCTCAGAGATGACTCCATCCCCCATCCTAAGACAACAAACCAGGGCCTAGACTTCACTATTTCAAGCTTTTGCATAGAAAGCAGACTCTTATGAGACCATATATACTCGATATTAAATTGCATATGGTCTATATTCGACCTATATAGAGCTATTTACGGCAGTAACCCTCGAGCTTTCGAATAAAACTTTAAAAGGCGTGCAACTGGACAACCAATCGAGTTACAAATACTACAGGACTGCTATTTTAAGTTAAAGAACAACATAATACATTGCAGCATCTTGTTTAACACGATTATAGTCGTATTGTCCAATACAGTTAGTTATATCGTGACTACATCGCGGAAATGTGTGTGTGTATGTTTGTGGTAAACCATCATCATGCGTCATTACGCATTTTTAGGGGACATTCAGTAAAGTTCTTAATTAGTTAAGTATCGTAAACGTGCTGATTAGTTCTGCACAATAAACCTGCCTACTCCGTATACTGAATGCACATAACGCAGATCCAGCAGTTAGCCATGATGACAGCAGAAGTAGGCTAAGTGGACTTAGCCTAACGACTTAACATTTGCAGGATTGAATGTGTTTGACAGAATTAAAGCAGACACTTACCGGTGGTCGTCCTAGTGTGGGTCGTAGTCCTGTCCCATGTGTCGCTCCTTGTAGAGGAGTTGTGTACAAACTGTCAGCAGAAGCCTCGGGCACACAGACATTATTAGTGGACGGCGGTGTGTTTATCTGTATACGGGCTGCTGCATTGGAATAAGCTGCACATCGTCGATCGGAAACCGCACTAAAAACACCGTGTTGTTCGCCTCTAACAACCCCTGTTAACATAATTTGTCCTGGGACCGAGGAACCCCCCTTTCTCATGATCCTCAGAGGCGCAGGTTCCCTTTGTCCCACTTGTGATTAGAGGCTCTTTTTCTATCAAATCCGAGCGAGTGGCTATAAAATAATCATAAATTATGAAAGCGCACAGTCTTAGGAATGCATAGCTGTAATATGAGTGCGATTGCTAAATCCTAAAACACCCGATGTAAGCGATTAAAATGCGATGCAAACTCCCTCTCGCTAGAGCGAAAAATGGCTCCAGGAAGCGGACAATGAAGTAGGGGATGAGGTTTACGCGCGAAAGGTCCTCCCGCGAAACTCAGATTTCCCGGGAAATATTTGAAACAGATTTGCATATGTGCAGTCATTCGCCAGCTCCGTTCTGTTTTCCGCCCTTAAGTGCTGACGTGTAGGTATAGTGGAGCCAATGAAAACGCACGATGGCGTTTTTTTTAATACACCGGTTTGCCCTCTAGAAGGCGCTAGATATGCGACACAGGACAAATGGAAAAACACATGGCTAAATGCTAACAGACAGATCTCGATGTACATAAATATTAAGCAAATAGTAGACAAATCCACCAAAGCTCGTAAAAAAGACCAGTGTTGTTATCCTTAACTAAAACGATATATATATATAACATTTACATTAATTGAAATAAAATAAACATTAACTGATTTAAAAAAAGTAAACGTATTTTATTTCAGTTTATAATACAACATAAATCATAATTTCTAGTACTCAACTAAAACTGAAATAGAAAGAGAAAAGTGACAAAACCACAACAAAATTACTAAAACTTTAAAATTTAAATTGAACATTAACGGTGTAAATACCAATTCAAAAGAATAATAAATACTATAAAAGTATATTAATGATACTAGATAACACTGAGAGGGACTTTATTTCAAGAATTGTATAATATGGGTTCTGTGTACAGTACAATCTGTGTGTAGTTTAAGAAAACTAGCCTTACAGAAAGATGTATTGCAACTTCTGAAATACAACAGGCAAAAGTGATCAAATTGGCCATATTATAAGGTTAACAATTTTGTGGTATTAATATACAATACCAATGGGGACTTGGAAATCTTCAAGTGTGCAATTGAAGAAAAAAATAACTTTTACACAGTTTTATCTATGAAATAAATGGGATACATCACAGGAAATTCACACTGGCTTTTAACAGCACTTCATTGTAAAGAAACAAAGAACAATTGTGTTTTATCTGTGTTTTAATACAAATTCTCACTAAATATATTATAATCAAAACATGAAAGCATTAAATGAACTTTAGCAGACATTTCTTAATCATCGTCATCAAATCGGATCTTTTTCCCTTGGAATGCTGTGATTTGTGCCTGCTGTTCTTTTCTTTTCCTGCTAGCCTCCCATGAGGGATGAAGGGACTGCTGGGGTGGATTTGACATGTTTCCAGGTGGACCTCTGGGATTCTGGTTCTGATACTGCTCGAACTGTGACCTTCCCCTCCCTGCCCCTGACGGTCCCGCTTGCCTTTGTCCAGGATCTTTAAAAGTCTGTCTGTTAGGTTTGAAAGGAACCATCCTCCTGTCAGCGCCATGGTCTTGGCCTTTATATTGAGATGTTTTCATCCTACTCTCAAGACCTTTCCTCTGATTCTGGAATCGAGGAGGTATTGACCTGTCATTGTGAGACGGAGACCCATACTTTGCTTTCTGAGAGGAGACGGTGGATTTGGATAAAGATGAGCAAAACACAGACTTTAATTTGTCGAGGTTTGTCTCGTGAGGTCTGCTGGTGGCCTCCTTGTCAGGTTTTTGAAGCTCACTCTTTTTCTCCTCGACTTTACCTTGGTTACTTTTCCGTTTCTTGAATTTGCTCACTTTGCCCAGGAAGAAGTCGTCATCTTCACTGTCTTCAGACTGAGATGATTGCTTAAGGAAACGTTCTTCTGTGCTGTCATCGAAATATTCCTTCTCTTCCTCCTCCTCATCATCATCTGATAAATCACTCTCTTCATCTGCCTCAAGCCTCTTGGTCTCAGGTAGGTCTTGTTTCTTTTGTGACATTAAGATGATCTCCATTTCTTTGTCTGCTTTACTAACGTTCTTCGGTGGCGTAGACTTTGTACTGCTTACAGTTGAAGTCTTTTCAGGAGAACTTTGGACATTTGGAGCCATGGCCTCTGCATTCTGTGATTTAACTTCAACCCCTCTGGAGTTTTCTGAAGGTGTTGTGATGATCTTGGATGGTGGTAATTCAAAAGCACCAGGGTCTTTACTCTCGGTTGGCTCTACAACACCAGACTTATGGATCTCAGTGGAAAGACTCTTACATTTTTCCTCTACTGCTTTACTAACATTCTTCGGTGGCGTAGACTTTGTACTGCTTACAGTTGAAGTCTTTTCAGGAGAACTTTGGACATTTGGAGCAATGGCCTCTGCATTCTGTGATGTAACTTCGACCCCTATGGAGTTTTCTGAAGATGTTGTGATGATCTTGGATGGTGGTAATTCAAAAGCATCAGGGTCTTTACTCTCGGTTGGCTCTACAACACCAGACTTATTGAACTCAGTGGAAAAACTCTTTGATTTTTCCTCTACTACGTCACCATCCTCCTTGATGTCATCGTTGTCGTCATCCTCTGGTTCCTTATCTTCATTTTTGGACTGCAGCAAGTTCCGTCTGTCAGTGTTTCTCTGCTCAGCTTTCGCAGCCTTAGCTCTTTCTTCTTCGATGGCTTCTTTGACCTTCTGGAGCTTGTTGACGAAGCGGGAATGTGTGATGATACGTGCGATGGCTCTGTCCAGTGGGCTTGCCTGAGGGTCCTGCAAAATCTTCTCAAGCTCAGCGTTCTCCTGAAGTGCCATCATGGTCACCTGATCTGGTTTAAGACTCCTTAAAGCCTGGATTTCTTTCAGGATTCCAGCTGCTCTCTCTTGGCTTTCCTTCTCCTCAGTTTCCTGATCCTTTTTCTTCTTCAGAGCAGCAACTTGCTCTGCCATTTTACTGATGATCAGCACCCTCGTCCTCTTGACTTCCTTCCTCATCCTGATCACCTCCATTGGGACGGCCACTGTTTCAGATGAGTCCTGTAAGAGGCATTTTATTTTCAGAATAATCTTCATGTAAAGAGTTCTTTAGAGTAATGATGTTTACTCCCAAGAGTATAAATCTTGAGTAAAAGCATGACGTTCAAAGGAATAGTTTATCTAAAAAGGAATGTTCTGTCATTGTTTACTCATTTTCGTTCCAAACTTTTAAGCTATTGTTTTTCAGTGGAATACAAAATTGTATTTCTGAAGTATATACATCAGTTTTGGGGTCACGATTCTTTACAATTTCAGTACAGTAGGGAGAATCTGTTTTGAAATTATTTATTTTATAAAGTAGCTGCAAAAAATTCTTATTGTAAAGGTACACAGTGCATAATACAACAAGAATTTTAAGAAGCAAGAAATAAAGTCTCTTATGCTCACCAAGGCTGCATTAACATTTCAAATGACGGTTTTCCATTAGAATGTATTTTAGTTTTTAGCATCATTATTCCAGTCTTCAGTTTCACACAATCCTTTAGAAATCATTCTAATATGATGATTTGCTGTTCAAGAAACATTTCTTATTATAATCAATGTTGAAATCAGTTGTGCTGCTTAATATGTTTGTGGAAACCATGATACATTTTTTTCAGGACTTATTTGATGAATAGAAAGTTCAAAAGAACTGCATTTGAAATAGAAATCTTTTGTAACATTATACAAGTCCTTTAATGCATCCTTGCTGAATAAAAGTATTAATTTCTTTCTTTTTTTAAAATCTTACTGACCCCAAACTTTTGAACCACAGTGTTTCTGGACTAAACCATTCTTAACTAGAAAAGTAAATCTGAATCATTATTTTTAAAGTTTCAATACTTGTTTTAATATCAAATCCCAGGTTTTTCCAAAAATCTTAAATTTCCTGTTTTATTATAAATAAGCAAAAATCAATTTTCAGGTTTACTTTACAATTTCAAACTTTCCGATTATTTTCTGACTTTGGGAATGTGGACATGGAAACTGACCATGGAAACACAAAAGAAGATATTTTGAAGAATGTCTGTAACCCAACAGTTAATAGACCCCATTGACATTGATAGTATTATGGAAGTCAATGGGGTCCACCAACTGTTTGGTTACCGACATTCTCCAAAATATCTTCTTTTGTGTTCAGCAGAAGAAAGAAATTCATACAGGTTTGGAACAACTTGAGGGTGATGACAGAATTTTAATATTTAAGTAACCTGTAGCTTTTTTTATAGCTTGACCAATTATTTTACCTGTACTCAACCTAATCTAAAATAATTTCATAAACACTAACCTCAACTGTTAATGTTTCTTCATTCTGGCACAGATTGGTCTGTTCTTTTAATGTCTCCAGACTCGTCTTCTGGCTCTCCTGTGAGGAACCATCAATCCCCTCTTGCTGTTCATCTGTGTTTTTTTCACCCTCCTCCTCTGTCAGTTTCTCATCATCATCGTTTGATTTCTCTGAACCATCATCATCATCATCCGCTTGTGGCTGATATTGCGACGTGACACTCTCTGCATGGTCTTTTCCGTGTTTTTCTGCTTTTCTTGCATTTATTCTCTCATCTTTGAAAGCTTTGATGGCTGCTTTTATGCTCTGGATTCTCTTGCTGAACTGTGGATGTGTGGCGATGCGGGCGGTGGCCCGCTCGGATAGGCTGGCCTCTTTATTCCGGCACACTTTTTCAAAGCTGATGTCCTTCTGTAAGGCGGCCTTGGTGACGCTGTCGGGCACAACAACTTTCAGCTCATGGATCTCCTCCCGAAGCCTCACCGCTCGCCTGCGGAACTTCTCCAGGTCTGCCTCATTTCCTTTCTTCTTCTCCAGGGCTGAGATCTGACGGGCGAGTTTCCGGATGAGGAGCACCTTCACCCTTTTAACCTCCGGCCTCATCTTGACCACCTCATTGCTGAGGTTCAGTACCGCTGGCATCTTTATGTACTTTCTGAAAGCTGGAATGAGAAAAGCAACAGGTGGTGTAAGCATGCTAATGAAATGTGATTTTTGTTTTTGGTTATGTTTTGATATGTTTTCACATCATGAAGTTATGTGATCTCAACATTTCAATTTTAGTCTAGGGTCGTTACTTGCTCACAGACACAAGGTCTTGGTGCACAGAAATACTACACAGTACCGGTCAAAAGTATGGAAACATTACTATTTTAAATGTTTTTGAATTAAGTCTTATGCTCATCAAGCCTGCATTTATTTGATCAAAAATACAGAAAAAAACTAACATTGTGAAATTTTATTACAATTTAAAATAATGGTTTTCTATTTTAATAAACTTTAAAATATAATTTATTTCTGTAAAGCAAAGCTGAATTTTCAACAGCCATTACACCAGTATTCAGTGTCACATGATCTTTCAGAAATCATTCTAATATTTTTTTGGAACCTGTGATACCCCCTTCATGATTCATTGATGAATAAAACATTTAAAAAGAACAGCACTTTTTATCAATTTAACACATCCTTGCTGAATAAAAGTATTCATTTCTTTAAAAAAAAAAAAAAGAAAGACACAAAAATATTACTGACCCCAAACTTTTGAACGGTAGTGTATTTTTACAAAAGATTTCGATTTTAAATAAATGCTGTCCTTTTAAACTTTTTATTCTTCAAATAATCTTGAAAAAAGTATCACAGGTTATAAAAAATATAGGCTGCAAAACTCTTTCAACATTGATAATAAATCAGCATATTATAATGATTTCTAAAGGATCATGTGACACTGAAGACTGGAGTAATGGCTGATGAAAATTCAGCTTTGCATCACATAAATTAATTATAATTTAAAGTATATTAAAATAGAAAACCATTATTTTAAATTGTAATAAAATTTCACAATGTTACTGTTTTTTTTTATCAAATAAATGCAGGCTTGATGAGCATAAGATACTTCTTTCAAAAACAGTAATACTTGTTACAGTATGTACTAGCAATTTACAAAAAGTCTTTGTGTGTTAAAAGAAAATAATGCTGAGTACATAATTAAATCAAAACAAAATAATCACTTAAATTATTTAACATCACAACAACACAGCAGTTAAAAATAACATGGCAAAGTAAAGCAAAGGTATGTGTGCGTATGTTATGTTGTAATAACTGTACAACATTATTCAACGCAAATACAATGTTGACATGATCAGATTCGTGAAACCAACACAACTCTGCGAGTGATTACACGCTAAACAATCAACCAATCTTAATAAACATAGACAAAACTTCGCCATCACTTCTAATTCCAAAACTTTTATTCAAATAATTATTTATTCTCGCGACATGTCCCAGCAAATTCTTGTTTCAAGCATGGCTGAAGGCATGTGTTGGAGTGATCGAAATGTGCTCTACTTATATACACAAGCTTTACATAATATGCCACCAATTTTACTGGAGTATTATCATGCAAACCTTCACATCCACAGTTTATGTCAATATTAACACTTACCTCTACAAAATAACAATGAAAATCAAGCAGAAGAGTTGACTGCTCAGGACGCCGCCATCTTGACATGCGAACGTAGCGCACGACGTCGTTACGTCACGAGGCTTCCAGAATAAAAATGGGAGGGCCTCACGCAGAGTGTTTTTATTTATTTCTTTTTGTCTGAAAGAAGGATAACACTGACATCCTCGCATTGGCGTAGCGATGCGCATCAGTATTAGGACGCTCCCGTAGTTTCCCTCGAGTGTTTGAAGTTACAGGAATCTAAAGGGTGGAGAATGAAGCGGCGCAATGCGGACTGCAGCAAACTCCGTCGCCCGTTGAAACGGAACCGAATCACCGAGGGTATTCACAGCAGGTACGGACAGGGAACCGCACGGCCACTCGACCGCACCGTAATGGCGTCTCTGAACTGAGCTTGGCTGTATGTGAGCTGTCACAGTCAGATACAGATCACAGTTCAGCAGTTCAAGACCAGGATACCTCTGACTCCTCTCAGTAAAGCATAATATGTGTGGATGCTGGCTTTTGTGTATCATCCATGGGCTTCAGTCGTGCATCATTTGAAATAATAAGCATTACATTTAGTCCTGGCCATGTTATGAATGTTCTTCAGGTTGTGCAGTTGTCTTTAATAGCCATCATCACTATGTCTTGCTGGAAGATCCAGTTTGTTTTGGATCATGGTAGCTGGTGATTTTTGGCTGGTCATTGGCAGGTCAGCCAGTTACTCTTAAAAATAAAGGTTATTTATTGGAACTGATGGTTACATGAAGAACCTTTAACACCCATGGAACCTTTTTGTTGCACATATATATATTGTTCAAATGGTCTTCACATGTAAAATATTTTTTTACTTTTAAGAACTGAAAAGTTATTTGGAGAACAGAAATCTTTCCTTTATGGCGTCACTTTGAAACCCCCCTTTTGGAATCTTTATTTTTTAAGAATGTGCCATGTTAAAAAAAACACACAAAAAACAGCTTGATCAACATTATTGTTGCTGGTCCAAGATAGTCTACCAGAAACCAACTAAGCTGCTAAATGTTTATGCCACATTATTGTAAAGTTTTTGACAACTACGCTCTTTTATATATATTAAAAAGGTGAATGTTATGAAGGAATCCTAATACAAACTGATTGTTGACTGTTTTCCTTCTAGGAAGTGTAGATTAAACCCTGTGTGCAACTTGATCCTGCAAGTTTTGGTTTGTTCATTTTCCACATGACACTGTGTTGTCTGAAACTTTATATCTGCTGTCCATCTGAAATGAGTTTATATAAACATACACTACCAAGATATACTCTGCCAAGACCTCATTTTGGCTGTGTATATTTGAATAGTTTTAACATGCGGGATTCCCACAGTTCGGAAAAAACCTGCAAATGACTGGAAAAGGTCATGTAATGTGTAGAAAGTCATGGAAATGTCTATAGTGAATGTAAATTTCTGTGGTTATGATCTGCATGGATACTCGCATAAGTCTTTTTTTTTTGCACACAAATAAGTATATTATTTAAATACAATGTAATTATACACACACACATATATATTCTTCTTCTTAATATTTTTTTACTATTGATATCAAACAAATAAATCCTCCCTAGCACTGAATTTATAAACGCTTATAAAGTAATCATGGATTCTGGATAAGTAATTGAAATTCATTTATGGAAAGGGTTTGCCTAAGACATGGACTTTGATATGTTTTTTTTTATGTTTTTTTTATTATTCTTATGAATTTCTCTTGATCTGGCAGTACCTTTCTGTACCTGAAGTTCCTGGTCGTTTGGGCGCTGGTTCTGCTGGCTGATTTCGTGCTGGAGTTCAGGTTCGAGTATCTGTGGCCTTTCTGGCTCTTCATCAGGAGTGTTTATGATTCCTTTAGATATCAGGGATTGGTGAGTATTTGAATTCCCAGCGTTGTGTAACTGAGCAACTAGCCTAATGGCTCACTGTCTTCTTGGTCCTTTGTAAACCAGTCTTGATGTCTTTGAGTGACATGTTCTACACTGGTTAAATCAGTTATCTCTACCCTTTTCTTCTCTTATCCCACAGGCGTTCTCTGTGTTCTTTGTGTGTGTCGCATTCACATCAGACATCATCTGCCTCCTGTTCATCCCCAAGCAATGGCTGTTCTTCGCTGCCAGCACGTATGTCTGGGTACAGTATGTGTGGCATACAGGTGAGTCAACATTGCTCAAGCCCCGTCAGACTTTCCATGAGTATCTTTTTAGGAGTGAGGGCACTGACACATTAGAGCTGATTGAATGTTAGAGAATGCTGGGAATCTATTGATTGGATGGTGATGGTGCGTGGCAAGTGTTTGCGAAAGTGATGCTCCATCATGCAACTGAAAGTTGCAAGCTTTGCCATTGGCATCCATTGACTAATACAAACTGCAAACATGTGGATCCAGTTGTGCTTCCAGAAACCCAATAATTCCACATTCCTGTCTGATATACTCCATCAGAGGTTTTGCTAGCGTGTAATTGCCCAAAAGCCTTTGTCACTTATTATTCAGTGGCATAATTCAGGATCATTCTGCTAAATGTTACACAACTATTCACTTCCCTGGCAGTTACTAGAGAGGGAGATGTTGAAAGGGCCTTTCTTATGCAAACAATGCCATTTAGAACTCTCTGGACTGTCATTCATCTTGAATATGTTTGATGATTGCATAAAAGAAAACTGAGCAAGTGGCCTTTTTTTTTCTCTAAAAAGTTTGGTGTTGGTACGATTTGTTTTGTTTGTTGAAAAAAGTCTCTTAATGCTCATCAAGGCTGCATTTATTTGATCTAAAATACAGTAAAACTGTAATATTGTAAAATATCTACTATTGTACAGTTTAAAATAGTAGCTTAATAATAATTGTAATATATTTTACAATGTAATGTATTCCTGTGATGGCAAAGCTGAATTTTCAGCATCATTACTCCAGTCTTCAGTGCCACATGATCCTTCAGAAATCATTCTAATATGCTGCTCAAGAAACATTTATTATTATTATTATTAGTAGTAGTAGTATTAATATTGAACCATGATACTTTTTTTTCAGGATACTTTGATGAATAGAAAGTTCCAAAGAACAGCATTTATTAGAAATAGAAGTCTTTTATAACCTTATATATGTCTTTATTATCACTTTTAATTCATTTAATGCATCCTTGCTGAATATATGCTTCCATGTAGAGATTTACCTTGCTCTTGAATTTAAACTCTGAGTTTAAACAGCAGAGATCTTTTATTGATTTTTGAGTGCTCCTGTCATTATATGTCCTTTTCTTGGGTCGATTCAGTGATACCTCAGGAGAGAGGAGGAAAAGAATTGCTGACACTGAGTGATTGTTCCTTGAAAACCGTTTCAATATGCCTTGAGCTGTGACTGTGATTGCTCCTGCTGACACACGATTTGCGGCGTGTTTCAACAAGAGAGGGTGCTTTCAGCAAGCTGGGGTTTTGTTTGCAGCCTTGAGTTTGTTTTGTGAAACCTGTGACGTTATTGATCTGCCACACAATCAGTTGCCTTTTATTTAACCTCACTGATGACCCTAAAGGTCACTAATGGGCTAGAAGTCATATTTTGAATAATTATGCATTCCTATATATGCCGAAAGAATGTCATAACTATTAACGGCAAGCTAGAGATCAATTGTCAACTGTTATATACATAGTCTTTCTATTTTCTTCCTTTACAGAGCGAGGTGTTTGTCTGCCCACTGTCTCTCTCTGGATTCTTTTCGTCTACATCGAAGCAGCCATCCGATTCAAGGATTTGAAACATTTTCATGTAGACCTTTGCCGTCCATTTGCAGCTCACTGGTAAGATTTGTTTGATGCATTCTTGCCCTCATGTAGTTCCCAACCAATATGACTTACTTTCAGAAAGGAGAAATTATGAAGTATATTCATGCTGCTCTTTCCAGTAAAACAAACACAAAACAGCATGAACTTTCTTCACAACATATGTTTTTAATTAAGTCATGAAGGTTTGTATAATTTCAAAGGTGTCCTATTATGCTTTTTTTTACATTTTCAACTTTCTTTAGTGTGTAGTGTTGCCGTTTGAGCATGAAAAAGGTCTGTAAAGTTAAAATGCACATTCAAAGTAAGCACTTTTTTAGACCTAAAATTATTCTAAAAGATTAATGGTCTGGCGTTGACTAATGAAAATCGCCCAGCTCGAGGGGCGGCACCAAGCATGCATTTGAAAATCTCACTGCACACAATTGGATAACACTATGACCAATCACAACAATAAACCCCATATACTTAGCTACCAGCTAACTGGTAGATTATACACTTACCGTATCCGGTTGGCAAAACAGCAAAAACGTCCTTCTTGCAAAGGAACGATTCGAGTGGCGTCTTCTGTTCCTGTTTTAGATAAAAAGCCAAGTCTAACTCAGTGGCCAAAGCCGTTTCAAACAACTGGTATTCATCCATAGCAATCTTGCAATGTTTACTAATGACTTCGACGTCACAGTGCTGTCGTCATTTGTTTAGCTCACCTCTGGTCCGCCTATATCAGATAACCCGATGTGATTGGTGCAGCTCAGATCGAGGGGCATATTTAATGAGCATCATTACTCAACACCAGAGTAACTCGCTGAGCAAATTCAACTTGTGCTCTCGCGAGAACTCTGGATTACCAGGGTAGCACTTTTTTGGAGTTTCCTGAAATTCCTCGATTGTAGTCTTGAGTGTTCTTCCAGGAATGTACACATCACAATATTCCTCATTTAAGTAATTCCCGCTCAAGGCATATGCAAAAAAAGGGGGCGAAGCCTGGTCGAGTTGCGTTAGGAGTGTGTTGAAACTCACTGTTATGATATGGCGTGACATTATCAAACGCGATCAAAGTGGTTGACCAATCACAACACACTGGTCCAGCCAATCAGAGCACACTGCTCTTTTCGGAAGGAGGGGCTTCATTGAGATCAGAACTAAACCGTGTTACAGACAGACTGGGAAGAGAGGTGCTGCAATGTAAAATATGTGAAAAATGACTTTGAAAAAGAGCATAAGAGGTCCTCTTTAAAGGTTTATGAAATCTCACACCACATAAAATTTTATTTTATTTTTTATTATTTTTATTATTCAACATGTAGTAAATAGCTGATGTAACTGTACTACTAATAGCGCAGCAGTCAGTTTTGTATTTGTAAACACACTGATGGCGTCTCCATGGCAGCACATGGGAGTGTTGCCACTGTTTGAAGGTGTCTGATGTTGAGTCATCACTAGTTGTACCAATCCTTTTTTTCTGTATTCTGCAACATGTTGTTTCTAACCCTTTTGTTACAGCATTGGCTATCCGGTGGTGACGCTGGGCTTCGGCTTCAAGAGTTACGTGAGCTATAAGATGCGTCTGCGGAAGCAAAAGGAGGTGCAGAAGGAAAATGAGTTCTACATGCAGCTCCTACAGCAGGCCCTGCCCCCAGAACAACAGATGCTTCAGAGACAGGAACGAGAGACAGAGGAGGGTAAGATTACCAGTTGGCTATTATGATAATACAATATTAACTGACACAAAGACAAAAAATGGGTTGGTCAAAAAGCATCAAGGCATTGACTTCACAACCATGATCTCATTACCATTTGATTTGATGACCGTTCTCATTCAAAAGTTCGAGGTCAGTTAGAATTTTTTTATTTTTTTTAAAGGAGTCATGAATTCAGAAACAAGTGTTCCTTGGTCTTTTGACACATAAAGGCCCTGATATACTCATGGCGAAGTTCTTTTTTCATTCTTCGTTTAAGGGTAAGACGAAGTTTGAAATGCATGACTAGCGATATACTGTATCGAACAGTATGCCGCCCAAACTGCTGAAAACAGTGTTTAGATGAATATGTAAATATGTGCTGCACGCTTTCCTCTCAATAACAAAATAAACATGTAACAAAATTGAGAAAACAGCAAGGATTTTTAATAAAGCATAAGAAAAGCATCTGATCATAGCACTGTGGATATGTTTGCACGAGCTCTGCAATTCGGCACTCTAGTAAAGTCATGTCACTTTATTTATATAGACCTTATGTAGCCCCGCCCCTTTTCAGCGCTGCGCTCATTGTCTTTTGACTTCCGGTCTCTATTTTCACAGCGATTTTGCGTGTTTATGAATGAACGGCTCGTTTTAAAAACTTCCCGGTCAACTGACATTTGTTAAGTCATCTGCTTTAAACATTACAGTCCTCATGATAACTTTCGTTAACTTTACGTTAAGTAAATCCACTTCAAAAGCTAATTACTCCTGGACAGCAATGCCATAGAAATATACAGAGCGACCGCAAAAACGGAAGTTAAAAGACAATATTCTAAAGATGGCGGCGCCCTTGTTTCTCTGGCGCATAAGGTCTATAGCACTTTATAAAACAGATTGCTTAAAATCAAGCAGCTTTTGTAAAATATGTATTAAACATGGAAAACAGTGTCAGTGTCTTGTTTCATCAGAAATACAACTTCATTTTCTACTGTAAAGCAGCACTCCAATGTGTTTGTTTTCACCATTTATATTATAGTGCAGCAGTCAAACTGTGAATAGTTGTGATCTGCTGTTCTTTCCTGTGCTTCGACGTGTATTTGCTTAATGCAGCGGATTCGCGGATATGAATGAAAGCACTTAGAGAACGCTGCTTTTGTTATTGTTTTGATCTAAGCCATTTGTTGTTATCCTGAATCTTCTGTTTTGTCATCAGTAAGACATTACTACACTTTTCATTTTATTTTTATTTCGTATTTTAAACACGACACTGCAAATGACAATGTATACGTTTTTCACTTTCGAAAAGGATATACAATGAATAACCTGTAAGAATGACAAACGATACATTCATTCATAATTAGTTTACATGAAACACTGTAAATTATCCTGTCAACAATAACTGTGGTAACTCTTAAACTTTATTTTCCACAACCAAGACTCATAAAATATATGTAATGCACATATATATTGCACATTAACTATGTAACAAGATATTTTTCAACATCGGAAGTTTTCAAAACAATTCCACGTCTGTAATGGCAGGGACATTGAAATTTATTTTAATATGAAAAACTGTTACCTAATCATAGCAGTGGGTGTTTACTTCCAAGTCTTGAATGCGGGCAGCCTATCAAAACAGAGTGTTGGAAAGAGAGGGTCAAAAATAACTTTATATATATATATATATATATATATATATATATATATATAAGAAAATGATTGTGAATTGGACCTTAGAGAATTCTATAAAATTAAAATGCAGTTTGTGACCCCTTTAAAAGGAATGTATACTTTTATTCAGCAAGGATGTCTGAATTATTGATCAATTGATTTATATAATGTAACAAAAGATTTATACTTTAAATAAATGCTCTATTAAACTTTCTGTTTATCAAAGAATCCTGAAAAAAATATCACGGGTTCCACAAAAATAGCAGCATAACTGGTTTCAACACTGATTATTACGTATTATTTTAATATATTCAAATAGAAAACAGTTATTTTGAATTGTAATAATATTTCACAATATTACACATTTTTGATCAAATAAATTCAGTCTTGGGGAGCATATGAGACTTCTTAATGACCCAAAACTTTTGAACAATAGTGTGTTTTTGTATTTAATATATATATATACTATTTAATACTTTTTAACTATTATATGAAACAGTACAATAAACTTTAAATGTTTAATATTTGTTTTACTACTTTGTCACGTGACCTTTGTTGCAAGTTGAAACCAGTTATCGTAAAAATGATTATTTTGTATTTTTATTACACAATGTTTGTAATGTTTGGTAACTATCAAAAATATGTTCAAAGTCCTAGTTGATATCACGCTGGGAATGAAAGGGTCAAGTTTAGTGTACTCCACGCTGTGTGCTTTGGATGTATACCACTCATTTTGCCTAATGTTCCATGCTTGCAGATTTTCATATTGCACTCATTATACATAGTGCAAAAATAAAATGTCATATGATAGTACTAAAGAAACTATTCATTTGCATGATGCTTTCCAATTTGTATTTTTCATTTGAAATCATAGCAGTCAGACAGCATTGCCTTGTAACCTTAAAATCTCTCTTTAATTCATTTGGCAGCCACTTCAAAAGGCATGTCTGAAGCAGACTCTGTGTTAGTGGCTCAGAACGGCACTGCTAATACCAAGAAACTGCCCATCTCTCTACCTGAACTGGAGTACAAGGAGAAGGGGAAAGACAAAAAACAGCAGCAGCACAGCATAGGAATAAACAACAACATCTTACAGACTGTGGATGCTAAATTACAGGACATTGAGTATATGGAGAACCACCTAAACACTAAGAGACTCAACAATGAGCTCGGCGGCAGCGCAGAGAACCTGTTCCTAAAAGAGGAGGTAGGCGGTGGAGGAGGAGGCTCTGCCCCCTCTAAACATTACAAAAACTCCTCCCCCCGTAGCCACAACTCCACCAATGGCAGCGTACCATCCTCCTCATCCGGTAGGAGTGAAAAGAAACAGAAGTGTGCAGGGAAGAACCTTGCACCTCACAGAGATCTGATGGAGAACTGTATACCTAACAACCAGCTGAGTAAGCCAGATGCATTAGTGCGGTAAGACTCCTCATGCAGCAACTACTGTGGTCCGGTTGAGCCATTGGAGTGTGTTTGTTCTGTTTATTCACTTTTTATCTGTTTTTCAGGCTTGAGCAGGACATAAAGAAGTTGAAGGCTGACCTGCAGGCGAGCAGACAGGTGGAGCAAGACCTGCGCAGTCAGATCAGCTCTCTGAGCAGTGCCGAGAGAAGCATGCGCTCTGAGCTGGGGCAGCTCCGCCAGGAAAACGAGTTACTGCAAAACAAGTAAGAAATCAGCAACATTAGTTACTAATATATGCCAATACCAATTTTAAACTGGGGGACTCTAAGACCCTGTCTCAAATGGTACCCTAAACACTTGCGGTCTTCCTATGAGTCTGCAAGTTTGCTGCGTAACGCTGCTTTGACTGTCAGGTGGAAGTCAGTGCAGGCTCAGCAAAAGTGCCCATCGAGGGTGCATATCGACCGCAAAGCTCGCTAGCACACTTCTGAAACCTAAAATAACAAATGGGTCTAGACCGTAAGTACATATGAAGTGTACCATTTGGGACAGGGCCAAACTTTGATTACCTGGACCACTAGTCTATGGTCTGTTTTTCACTGAGGATGAATAGTGTCAATTAAAGTCACCATTAAATCAAAATGGTCAATCACAACAAACCACAACGATCCAATCAATTCCCGATAGACAAAATCAAGTTTCACTCAGATATACAGTACAATATGGAAGAAAAGATTATCGCAACTTCTGAAAGCCGACTGTAAATGTGTAAGATTAAAAATTCATCATTGAAATCACAAATCGTTGTGAGGGGTCAGTCCTTATCAGCGCTGACAAGTGTAACAGGTTGCAGGTAGGGACAATAATTTACACCTGCATAAAGATCATTAGACAATTGACTGTCAGTGTAGAAAATAATAAAAGATAGTTTCCGTTAATCAAAACAAAGCTGAAATATATAAATATTAGATAAAAACTTAAAAATAAAACTAGTGAAAATAGAATTTTCATGAATTATTTCATTTCAACTGATGAAAACTAAAACTGAAATAAATATAAAGCTAAATAGAATTATTTAAAAAAAAAAAAGCTTTAAAAAAATCACAAAAGCACAATACAATACATTCCTAGAACTTCAACCAAAATTAAAATGAAAACTGAAAATATAAAAATAAAATCTCATTCAAAATATTAATAAATTAATATATAATTAATGAATTAGTCATAACTGACCAGTTTTTTTTGACCAATAAATCCCTTCCCATCCCATTTTTTATTTTTTTTAATAATACATTTTATTTGTATAGCTCCTTAAAATCTCAAATTTTAAAAAAAGTTAAAACTTTTAAGAAAAGTGTAATAAAAAAATAATTTAAAAAAACCCAGTTTAAGGCTAATAACTATCTTTTTTTTTTTTTTTGTGGTAACACCTGCATTTGTATCCTTAGATGCACATTTCCATCTCTCTACCTGCAGTTGTTTGTGCCAGTATTGATTATGTGCTTCTCTGTCTTAGGCTTCATAACGCTGTGCAGGCCAAGCAAAAGGACAAGCAAATGATTGTGCAGCTGGAGAAGCGGCTCAAGGCAGAACAGGAAGCGCGAGCCGCAGTGGAAAAGCAGCTTGCAGAAGAGAAGAAAAGAAAGAAGATGGAAGAGGCTACAGCCGCACGTGCTGTTGCTCTGGCAGCTGCCTCCAGGTGAGACATGAATAACTTGCCCATAAATATTGTTCCATCCCCATATACTTTTACTATTTTCTGTGGAAAATACCCTGTAAATGATTATATGGAGCTTTGTGTCCATTTATGTGTCTTTTGTTATGTCTTTGTACTGGTGGGCTTCACTTTCGCTTCCATTCACAGAGGGGAATGCACAGACTCGCTGAGGAGTCGCATACGTGAGCTGGAGTCAGACTGCAAGAAGCTCATGCATGACATGAAGCTAAAGGAGGAACTAATCAGAGAGCTGGAGCTCAAAGCGCAAGTAAGCCAGAACCCCTGCTGACATGGTGCTTTCCCAAGAGCAATATTATATATATATTTTTAAGTTAACGTGTGATTGTCCAAGAAAGTTCTATACATTTAGACCTTGGACCTTTTTACTACTTTTATTGATTTTACTGTAATTATTTTGTATATTTTTTAAGTAAATTATATTTGGTCTGATTTAGGGCTGCACGATTTGGGGAAAATGTCATATTGCGATAATTAAGGTCAATATTATATATAATAATATATAATATAATAAACAAATGGTTTCATGAGTCAACTTGCTTGGTTCTCAAGGAAAATAAATGCACACACAGATTAGTGATAATCTGCCTAAAGAAAAAAGTTCTTTAGTCAAGAGCAGTGAGTGTTTTTCTCTGTTCACTTTGTTCTTTGATTAACTTTAGCGACAGATATAATTAGTGGCTACTGTGTACTGTCCCTTTAAGACCAGCCGCTGCTGTCAGAGACGCGGATCTCACACGCGCCTCATTCTCTCACGAGTCACAACTCTTCACGTTCATCATAACTACTCTTATGTTATGAAGATACTCGACAAAAAGACATTTTGGCATAATTGTGTGTGTTATTGTTCGTTCAAGCTCGAAAGAGAACTGTATTCTGGCATGCTGTCTTGTGCGCGCGCACGATATTAGCGCGAGTCTTTCTGTGTGTCACAGTCAGGACATTCACAGGCAGCGTGTTCATTTTTGTCTTATCGCGCATGAATGGTTTAAAAGCATTTGCATGAATAAGAGCGGGATCATGTAACACTAGCCAAAGGATGCCAAAAATTAACAGATGCTGCGTTAATTGTGTTAACAGCGCTAATTTGTTTATTTAATATAAAATCGCAGCATTTTGCGTCATATAATCACGTAGGCTTGACATCGCGATTGCGATATGATTAATCGTGCAGCACTAGTCTGATTCCTGGGACAAAACATTTGGTCTGATTTGGCCTGATTCCTGGGACAAAACGTTTGGCCTGATTCCTGGGACAAAACGTTTGGCCTGATTCCTGGGACAAAACATTTGGTCTGATTTGGCCTGATTCCTGGGACAAAACGTTTGGCCTGATTCCTGGGACAAAACGTTTGGCCTGATTCCTGGGACAAAACGTTTGGTCTGATTTGGCCTGATTCCTGGGACAAAACATTTGGTATGATTTGGTCTGATACCTGGGACAAAACATTTGGTCTGATTTGGCCTAATTCCTGGGACAAAATGTTTGATCTGATTTGACCTGATTCCTGGGACAAAATGTTTTTATTCCTGGGACAAAACGTTATGATTTTGCCTGATTCCTGGGACAAAACGTTTGGTTTAGGGCTGGGGGAATTAATGGCGATTAATTTGAGATGTTTAACGCGTAAAAAAAAAAACAGGTTTTTTTTTTGCCTCGTTTTAATGATTTCCTGTTGCGGCTGCTATTGAAAAGGCCGAAAATATGCCGTCCCGCCCCTCCGTGTTCGGCGATCAGGTGTGCGTGCGTGCGTGCGTGCGTGTGTGTGGGCGCGCTGTCGTTAACGGGCCAAACGCTCCAATCATGTACCGATCACACACTGGAAAAGCAAAGTCTGCTCAAATAACGTCAAATTTCTCTCTAGTACACTTCTGTTTGCTGAGCTGGTATAGTCATGCTGGGCAACAATGGTAAAATTACCTGCTCTGATCACATGCTCTGGTAATAATAGCTTTGTAGGACTATATTTTATTTTGATAATTAGTAAAAAAAATGTTTAAAAAAATCTGTTAAATTGATTATGTTGATTAATTATTGAAAAAGAATAATATATTGATATATTGATGTTTAATATTATTTTAATATAGGGCTATTTTCTGTTCCTTTTTTTTTTTCCTGTGTTTAATTTAATTAGGTGATTCTAAGATTAAATATTGACGATTACAATTAAATGCAATTAATTACAGCAAATTGTGCAATTAATTAGTAAAAAAAAATGTTAATCAATTCCCAGCCCTAGTTTGGTCTGATTTGGCCTGATTCCTGGGACAAAATGCTTTTATTCCTGGGACAAAACGTTATGGTTTGGCCTGATTCCTGGGACAAAATGTTTGATCTGATTTGACCTGATTCCTGGGGCAAAATGTTTTGATTCCTGGGGCAAAACATTATGATTTGTCCTGATTCCTTGGACAAAACGTTTGGTCAGATTTGACCACAAAATGTAAATCCTCTACACAATTGGCTGCAAACTCTTATTCTAATCTGGAAGCAGCGTCATACCATTCAGGTGGGAAAAAATCTCACCCTACAGTTTTTTCTTACAATGTTTCACGCAGCAATTACATCAAATTATGGATGTTAAATAAGTTGTGAATGTTGTTTCATATTGACAATTTCAAATCTTTTCTACAACTAAAAAAAAGTACCTTCATATGCTTCCTCGCCTCTTTGTTTCTCTGTGCAGGAGCTGCGTAAATATAAGGAGAACGAAAAGGACACGGAGGTTCTGATGTCAGCACTGTCGGCCATGCAGGACAAGACCCAGCACTTAGAGAACAGTCTTAGTGCTGAGACCAGAATTAAACTGGATCTCTTCTCAGCACTCGGAGATGCCAAGCGACAGCTAGAGATTGCTCAAGGTCTGCCCTTTTCCTGTCATAATAGAGCTCTATATCTACTATATTTCTGCTTCTGCTCTCACTAACCTATTGTCTTTTTGCCCTGCTCGCAGGTCAGATTTTGCAGAAGGATCAGGAGATAAAAGAGTTAAAGCAGAAGATCGCAGAGGTCATGGCGGTCATGCCCAGCATCACCTACTCTGCAGAGACCAACAACATGACCCCTGTGACCCCACATTACTCCTCCAAGTTCATGGACACCAGTCCTTCCAGCTTGGACCCCAATGCCTCCGTCTACCAGCCGCTCAAGAAGTGAATGTTCACACACATCGTCCACTTTGCTCTTTGATTTGTCTAAAAGTTCAGTATGCAAACCAATGGGATGGGGTAGTATTTTTGTTTGATTTACCCCTCCTCTGTTAGTATGACTTCTTAGTTATAGCTAATGTATGTGGAGGATTAGAGGGGGAAAAAAATGGATGTCACATTAACAAGAACTGCCCTCCTGGTGTTTAAGGTTATTTTTGAAGCTCTTACACCGAAGTTGTTTTCTTGGTAACGGCACTTCAGCCTGTTGTGGTTCTTTTGTCATCCTATATCCGTTTTGTGAGGTCTTAATGAAGACCTTTCATGATTTTATTAGTACCACCTCATCTTTGTGTTGAATCTGAACCGTTTTATGTGCCAGAAATGGTGGCATGACTTCTTTAACTTCCCTGGTGTAAGCGTACATATTTAAGTTCATTGAATGTAAAAAGAAAAGGGAAAAATGTATAAGGCACAAGTATTAGTGATGGAATACATGTCGTGTTCGTTGCAATGGAGTGATTAAGAATGCATTTCAGTTTAATTATGACCATAGTATTGTACATCTGTTTCCTGGGAGGTAAAATTGATTTCATTACAGATGTTGGATCTGAATTAGATATATTTTTTTCAAACTTTTCGTTCCTCCTAATGCTGTTTTCCAAGATGTCAAAGACACGAAAAAAACCCCACGTGTTTAAAAAGGGACTGATCTTCACATTGTATTTGTGGACAAAAATGCTGCATAAATATTTGGGAATGTTGTCGTATTTTGCGGTCAATGCAAGTCCTTTTTTGTTACCGGACAAAATTGAAATAGAATTTAGTTGAAACCAGTTGAAAAACTGAACATATGATGTCTTGTTTGCCAGTTGTTATGTTACACAGTGCCTTGAAATATCTTGTTTAATATATTCTCACACACTTCCCATGCCATGTTCAGCCACTCCTAGAATCCATCTGATTGGTCAGCATACCATATGACCTGTTATTCCCAAGTGTGGCATTCAAATCATCTGCCCTCTTGTTGCCATGTGTTTTGTCAGGGGGGAAAAAACACAGATAACAGCAAGCCCACTTTAATCCACTAGTTATCAGTGTTCCATTATTTCTGCCGTCTCTAATTTGCATTAACATGTTCAATGCATTTTATAATATTTGCTGAATGGTTTGATTTTGGTCAAATGTGCCAATTTTTTTCTCCCCTCCACCATTTAATGTCATTGAAGATAATGCAAACTATACATGCATAATTTTTAGAGCTCTCATTGCAGATACCGTCTAAAATCAGTCCGTTAATGCTTCATTACAAAGTTCTACTTCACATTTCTTCATTGGTTTAAGGATTGTGTCAAGATTCAGGCAGAATATGCCTGTTTGGTTTAGTCCTTGTTTTACAACAGGGGTTTCTTTTTTATTTGTCTACCTTGGGAAAGTATTACTGTGGATTGCATTTGGTGTTTTTATGGTAAACTTTGTGGAGAGTAAAGAACACGCCTTTGTTTCTCATTGTTTGGATTTTTTTAAAGAACCAAGCTAAAGTGCGTGTGTGTAGGGGAGTAAAATACCTTATTACTGTACTTCCTTTGAGGAATTTGCACTTTATTCAAGTGCTATTGAACTTGAATATTTCACAATTACATTTACAAGGGGAAAACATGTTTTACTCCTTTCACTGTCATTTTGCCTTCTAAATACTCCAAAGGTCTTTACTTACTTTTACCCTTCATACACTTTTGCAAATGTAATTTATATTTACAGCAGTAAAATATATCATTTTAATGCTAGATTTAATTGGCTACAAGTTTGGTCGTTCGTCCATGTGAAATAGAACCATAAAAAAGTTTTTTCAATAACTGAAATGAAATAAAATAAAAACCTTAAACGTATTGTTCTTCAGCTAGTTGCCAAGGCAGCATTTCTTATTTTTGTTTATTAAGGTACTAACATTTTTAAATGTAGTCAAATCTATATAGACATTAAAAAACTAACAAAATTACTAAAACTTTTAAATTAATTCAAAGTAGGTTAATAGATTAATTTGAAAATATATATAAAAAATTTAATTTAAAATATGAACAAAATCTACAGCAGTGATTCTCAAACGGGGCCCGAGACCCAATAGAAACCCTCTGGGGACTGCAGGATGACTTAAAATTATTCAAATTAATACTTTATTATTAATCCAACTAATGTTAATAACATTATTAGTAAAAAATAAAATAAAAAAATATTAAAATGCTATATATATATATTCCCCCTCCTAAATAAGTAGGCTATTTGTGTGGTTTTATTTTTATTTATTTTTTCAAGCTTTGTCATAAATACCAGAAATACTGACGGATATATTTTATGAAGGGGCCTTCGAATTGTGTTGGACAGTGGTGGACATTCAAGCAAAAATGCTCAACCACGGAATATTTGACTTAAAATAACGTTTTATTACCATAGTGGAAGAAGATAATAATTGACCGAAGTCTCAATAGAGGACGATTTCTCCTATATCCACACGAGGGCGACAAAGATGAAATCAATAGATCTCTATGTTCGTGTTACTTGTTTTTCATGTCTGTCTTGCTATTCTGCGAGACACCTAAACCTTATGAATGTTGACTTATCATCAAGCATTATAGGGAGGTTTGAAGACATTAAGTCGTATATACGCGGTTCCTTCATAAAAGCCACTGTCTGGTTTTCGGACCCAGCCATTTAAAAAGCACACACCAAAGGCTTCGAACGGATTGTTTAATTCCGTTTCCATGGAAACAGAATCTGTGCGCCGCGTAATTCGAACGTCATTTTGATTGACGGATGAAACACCGCCCAGGAGACGCGAGGACTCAAGTATTCCCACAGATGTCGGCATCGAAAAAACGGCAACAACAAAGTTGAGAGTGAGAAGACGTTCATGGCCAACAGCAGCACCTGAAGACGCTTCTCCGCTTGAAAACCTCGTCATGGATGTGCTGAAATCTGCCAGAAGGGCTTTTATTCGGAGTCCCAGCCTGACCAAACAGTCCTGGAGCTCAGGCAAACACCAAAGTGAGTATTCGTGTCAACAGCGAGACTTTTTGTTTACACGCGTCACTTGTGTTGTCCATCCGTTAGCATCTGAACTTGATTTGTCAATGCCATTAATCATGTTTAGTAATACAATCAAAAGATGCAGTTTGCCTAGTAGTTGTGAATCTTTATTTGTTAGTTTGTGGGTAAAATGTTTGTGTGTGTGTTTTTTTTATTATTTTTTTTATTGGATCTTCAATATGAGTAAATATTCTGTGCAAATTTGTTTAATGAACGACACAGACGCATTTTTACAGCTGTCGACGAGATTCACAATTTTCATTCGAAACTAGAAGTTTTGGGGTTTCTTAGTGGTTGACCTTGTCTCAAAACCTGTTGAGCTAACGCTACCCATCTATACAGCTGTAATGCCCACGCTGTCTAGATTTTGAGACATGGCTTTTGCCTGTCACACAATACGATTAGCATGTTTTTCATTAGCCCTCAGAAACCCATACATTTATTTTAACGAGCCACTTTGAAGCATATTTTGTTTTTGGGGTGAATATTTGCGGGGTTGCACAATATCACCGCTGTAAAACCAAAAATGTTTTGGTTAACCAAAAATGAAAATTGTGCCATCATTTACTCACCCTCATTTTGTTCCAAACCTGTATGAGTTTCTTTCTTCTGTTGAACATAAAATAAGATATTTTAAAGAATGTTGTTAACCAGACAGGCACCCATTGACTTCCATAGTATTTTTTGTCCTACTATGGGAGTCAATGGGTGCCTGTCTGGTTACTACATTCTTTAAAATATCTTCTTTTGTGTTCAACAGAAGAATAAAACTGATGCATGTTTGGAACAACTTGAGGGTGAGTAAATAAATGATGACAATTTTCATTTTTGGGTGAACTTTCCCTTAATAATTCACTATGCAAGGACACACTCTCTTAGACCAGGAGGCTGGAATATGGATGTTCATCTCAGAGCAGCCTTCTGACACTTTGTAAAGATCCTGAGATTTGCCTTCACCTCACTGACCTCCTGATATACATAATGAAAAAGCACAGTGCAGTTGCTTTGACCTTTATAAATCTTCCAGCCAAAAAACTGAATTTTGAGTGTGTTCTTCTCAGAGCGCTCCTCTGACTGTCGTTAAAGTTTAATTAGGATACATTGAAAATCATTTGTAATATTAATCTGTGTGGCTTCATTGTGTGAACAAAACGTTAATGTTAACCTTAAAAGGCAGGGTTGGCGATTTGTTCCAGAATTTTTCTTGTTATGCTGGTTGAAATTCTCTTCACATCTAATAGCAATCACTAAGTTAAGTGATATATATACATATATACATATACATATATATATATATATATATATATATATATGTATATGTATGTATGTACGTATATATATATATATATATATATATATATATATATATATATACGTACATACATACATACACATACATATACACATATATATATATATATATATATATATATATATATATATATATATATATATATATATATATATATATGTGTGTATGTATGTATGTACGTATATATATATATCATCTGTGGAAGGCCTAGGACCATAAAATGTTCGTCCAATCATTGCATTTGGTCCAGTATTCAATTATAATGGAAATCTTTTGTAACATTTAAATGTCTTTAGTGTCACTTTTGATCAATTAATTGCATCCTTTGCTAAATAAAAGTATTACTGACCCAAACTTTTGAATTGTTGTGTATTTAGGTTGATATTTTTGAGACATATAATCACTTATCAATCACTGAACATGTTTTTAAGGGGGAAAAAAACAAGGTAATAGACTCAAAGGTCAAGTACTTAAAATACTTAAATTTGCTAAATATAATCCAAAACACTGAGCAATGGTGTGAGTAAACAGTGACTTAGTTGTGTGACTTTATAAAGCTGTGGCACTCGAAATGGCCATTTGTTTGTTGCCAAAAGTGTTGCTGTGATAGTCAGAATTGTTCCTGCGGTTAGGGAAAAATAACAGTCATTTACTTGATTTGATACAGTGGGTTTTTGAGGGTTAATTAACAAGTGACCTTATATGAGAAGTTGTCAACAACGGTTTTGTGAAATAAACAATGCAAAGCCAGATTTTTTGTCATTTTCTTTCTCTTTGGCATCCATCCTGAACTACAAGTATGTACTTGTTTGCTGGTATATCCAAGACATTCTAAAGTATGTTTGTTTCAACAAAGAAAGACTTCTTCAAAGTTGCTGTGGACAATCTCAGAACTAAGCTATGAAAGCAGGTGAAGTGGGCTGGCTTGGTCTTAACAAGTGCAACTTTTTTTTTTTTTTTTTTGTCTTCCTTTAGTGGGATTAGAAAGTTTGCTGTGCATTTTCATTTCCCCTTTAATTCTGTCTTGACTCCACAAAAGCAGCTCTGTTTGTTGGCTGAGAGCTGCTTATCTTCATGACCTGGAATCCAAGAAGTCTGCAAGTACACGCTTATGATTGTGTTTGCTCACAATTCAGTCACAGTGAAAGGCTCAGGCTTTGCCAGAATGGTAAAAGTTTCCAACATCAGCAAGTTACCAGTGTTTATAGGCTGTTCTCTCAACGGCTGAGTGATGGAGAATAAGACGCATTTGTGTGTTTAACATTCTTTTGTTGATCTTCTGACCTACTTTTAGCTCCAAAACAGACTTCACCTCATTTCCTCCCTTTTTGTTGGAATCCAAACAAAGATCTTTTTTTGTTTTTATTTGACTTTGTTGCGCTTGTACATTTTGCTAGTTGGTTTGTGTATGTTCCCTCTTTAAACAAGTGGTTTTAATCTTGTGGGTCACAACCTAAAAATGGGTCTCACAGATAGGGTTTAGGTTAGAAGAATCTGAGGGTGCAAAAAAATCTAAAAATTGAGAAAATCGCCTTTAAAGTTGTCCATTTATGTTCGCGATTGCTGCATTCACTCACAAAAATAAATGTTTTATATATTTACAGTAGGAAATTTTTAAAATATCTTCATGGAACATGATCTTTACTTGATATCCTAATGATTTTTGGCATAAAAGAAAAATCGATAATTCTGACCCCTACAATGTATCGTTGGCTATTGCCACAAATATACCCGTGCGACTTATGACTGGTTTTGTGATCCAGGGTCACAAATGCAGATGATCAAATGAAAGTAGCCATATAATTATATGCACAGTTAGGATAGCAAAATGAATGGTCTTATCAACTTTTAAAGGGTAGATTTCAGAATGATTCACCTTGTTATAGTTTATAATTACTTTCCTTCCTCTTGAACTTCAACTATCTCCTATGATCATTTCTCATCAGAGTGATCAAAAATGTCCTTCCTGCTGCTCCAAAGTCATGTGCCTCAACAGAGAAAGTGCACAGCTTGCAGCAAACATCGCTGCATTGTAATGGAGAAACCCATCTATAAGAAGTTTTTATGGTGTTTTATAGTGGTGAGATTTATCGCCCCGTGCCTCTGGATCTTTGGTGTTCGTCGGTGCCCTGCACATACTAAAAAGGGAGGCAGAGCGTGAGGGAGACGTCCAGCAGCTGTTGAGGCTTTTCCAGGCAGTCCATTTGATAAAAGCATTAGATATTAACCTTTCATGTTTCATGAGGAGTCGTGTGGAAGTAGAAGCATGAGTTCAGACTTGTTATTAGGGAGCCTTAATTTTTAAATGTACTTTTTTGATTTATTTAGTTTTTTCACAAAGCCATCATTTTCCCATCGAAGTTTGATATGGTCAGTTTAGTTGTTTGCAAATCACACTAGAAGAATAAATATGATAAATCTGTCATCTCAATGTTCTCATTAACATTCCTATCACTTGGTCATCTACTTTTATCTCCATTTGTCTCTTTAAGCAAGAATGATATCCTGTTTCTTAAGAGTGCTGTTTATTTGTCCATTTTGAAAAATAAGCAAAGGACATTCTTTCCTCTCTATCTGACCGAGATTGAAATAACTCCTAACCTTACCATGACTTCTAGTCAGAAAAAAAACTCCCCACAATTTTGCACCGTAATCATATCTGGCCTAAAAAAGCCATTTCAGTTTTTGGAGCTTGGAGACAACCAGTGGTTTGGGTCGCTCCACCCTTGGATGTTTCTCCAGGAACATGGTTAAGACAAAGTAGTGTTTCCCCCCTGTGATTAAGGGCTCTTGGGTGTGTCACTAATCAGTATGTCACTAGGGCTGTATTATTACGCCCTTTTCCATTTCTCCATGTCTATGAATTACTCTGGTTTTTATGCTGGGGTTGTAGGAAATCATCAATAATTTCAGCATGATATGTTATTTCAGGAGCTGTGGGCAAAGTAATGATATAGATAGATTCTGTTGTGTCTTTAAATCAGCCTTTCAGTTTCTTTGTAATGGTTCGATCATCCTTGGTGTGGCTGGTTTTGTTTATAAGTGAAGCTTTAAATTTTGCCCTTGTCATGACATTCTTCAGTCATCTTTGTTTTCTGTTAGCTGTACGCAAGAATTAATAACTTTCTGAGACTATGAATCACTGTTTCCTGTGATTGTGATTCCTGTAAATATATGTATGATTCGTTGAATGGGTCATACGCCTGCTTAATGGTTAAGTGTTTATGAGGTCTAGCAGACCAGTGGCTTGTTCAGACCAAAGTAAATGAGATACAGAAATTGCCTATTCCTTACTTCAATATAAATATAATGCTCTTTAATATGTTTTATATATGTGACCCTGGATCACAAAACCAGTCACATGTCGCACGGGTATATTTGTGGCAATAGCCAAAAATACATTGTATGGGTCAAAATTAGCGATTTTTCATTAGGATATTGAGTAAAGATCATGTTCCATGAAGATATTTTGTAAATTTCCTACCATAAAGATATAAAACATTTATTTTTGTGAGTGAATGCAACAAAATCACAAACATAAATGGACAACTTTAAAGGCGATTTTTTTTTTTTTTTCAATGTTTTGATTTTTTTGCACCTTCAGATTCCAGATTTTCAAATAGTTGTATCTCGACCAAATATTGTCATATGCTAACAAACCATACATCAATGGAAAGCTTATTTATTCTGCTTTCAGATGATATATAAATCTCAATTGCAGAAAATTGACCCATGTGACTGGTTTTGTGGTCCAGGGTCACATTTAACGTATAGCCTAGGTGGATTGTGCAATTTGTTCAGGGTGTCCGCGGATCCTTAAAAAGTATTAAATTAGATTTTTTTTAAATTTAAGGCCTTAAAAAGTCTTATTTTTACTTATGAAAGGTCTTAAATTGTCGATGGCAATTTGACTTTTGCACGCGAAACAGGAGGAGAGAAGAAGCAAGTTGGTAAATGTCAGTTCAATTCTAAGTTCATTCTTTATGTGCGTAAAGTGGTGTGCGATGTATATTGTCTATTATGATATTGTAATCATTGTTTTAACGATGTACGAGGCACTGCGAGCTGACATCGTCTCTCGTGCTTTCACTGCGTAATGTGTGCAATTATAGGTATGTTCCCAAATTAGTTTTTGTCTCATATTTATATCATATTATGTTGTTGTCATAGGCCTACAATATCACATCAGCAAGAGTGCCGTTTTCCCGTGCACAATTGCAAATGTGATTTATTTTATATAAGTTAAATTAACAATAAATTAACATTGTGAGTTAAATTTTATAAACAATATTGTCAATATTGTTTGTTTTCCCTTTATTTCGCTGATGAGAATTTCAAAATGAAGCCATAGCAGTCTCAGTGCAGTACAGCGATGAATTTTTTTTTGACTGGAATCCGCGTTTTGAACGAATCAATTTAATGATTCAATGAACAATCACTTGCTTCTTTCCCGAATGAATCAGCCGTTTGAACAAATCGGTTGAATGAATGACTCCCTCAACTCACTTATTAAGACAGTGACTTGACGCCACCTACTGGCAGTTTTAGTTTCACATTTAAAGTACCCTTTAATTAGAACATTAAAATTAGAAATCAGTTCATATTTAACAATCTCATAGCTTTATTTATGCAATTGTAAATGCAGTGTAAATATATTAATGCCAGATCTGATGCCACTTTTGTGTCACCTCTGCACTGCAAAGATGGATTTTGATTTCATTATTTAATTTGACTGGTTACAGTGGTATTGTGTAATTATTCTAATATAATTTAATTTGAATGTTAGAATTTGACATAAAAGGTGATGCATACATCTACAAATGTCCATATATAGGTGAAAATGCCCCTGGAAATCAATTTAAGATGGCAAATATTACCCTTTAATAAAAATGTTTTAATTTCTGTCACTGCTGTGAACTGACCACTGCATAGAATATGAAAAATATGAATATCTTCGTCGATCAGCTGTCAACAACAGGCCTAAACCAGCCATGGCACCAAGCACAAAAAAACAATCAGTAAAATATTATCTAATTATCATCAACAAAACTTTTAAAATATCGAGACATATTTTGTCAATATTGCACACCCCTAATGCATGGTATTAATTTTGATTTCTTCGGGTCTTAAAAAGGTCTTAAAAAGTCTTAAATTTGACTTTAAAAAGTGTGCAGAAAGTAACCCTGTTGTTAGGAACATATAGAAAAATAACACAATAAGGTGAATTTTGTGGGACTTGAATACATGTTGAACAAATCTGACTAAATGAAAAATGGCTTGGTGCCTTTGTGTTGTAATTCCTATAATTTATCTATGGGGATTTTCTGAATTTTAAATGTTATAGCTCCACTGCCAAAAGCGATCAGGTGAGTCACAGGTAGTGTTACTTGAGCCAAACATGTGAGTTCTCTCAACAGAAATAATGAGCGTTTATTTGTGTGCATCTGTGTTAATGGATAGCTGAAACAGCTTAATGTGTGTTGTAATCATATTAGGAATTTATGCAGATTGTGATTGTGAAGGCAGGAGTGTTGGAGTTTCACAGGTGCTGTAATCACATTTGCATTTTATATATTAACATTTTTTTTTTGTTTTTTTTTTGGCATCAACTAACTGAGTATACAAAACGCAAGCTTGAAAGCAAAGAACCAATGCTGCAATTGCAAAACTACAAATTATTGTCTGAAAATACCACTACTAAACTAATACAATACATATGCATTTATATTAGTCAACCTAACTCAATTGTTTTATTCCAGAAGTGTTAAGTAGGGGTTCAAGCTGCGCTTTGTGCAGGCCTTGTCAAGTTCTTCCATATTGTTTTTAGTGAAGATGAGCTGAGAAAAGACACCGGTTCAAGAAAGACACGTTTAATTTCTTGAACTTTTCATTTCTGTAGAGCTGCCAGGCCTTAGATTGTCTTTGTCTGTTTTCAGTCAGCCCTGGGAATAAAGTTGTACAGAGGCATCCAAAATGTTTGTTTTTTTTTGGCCTGGAATATTTGAGTGTCTTGAGCAAAGGTTGATTCCAACAAATATTTACTCATGCACTGTTTTTTCTTCTTTAATATTTCATAACTGTTCATGATCTCTGCACTGCAAGTCTCTTGTGTGCACGTTGGTTGAAGTTGTTTACTGTTTATCTGTGCTGACTTGGTTTAACCCACATGTGTAAATGTTTTTGTAGCTATTCAGCGTTGCCTCAAACTCTTCACTCTGTTCGTATTTTTTCTTCTTCATGCAGAGCTCCCTGAGAATTGGACTGACACAAGAGAGACTCTTCTCGAAGGAATGACCTTTAACCTTCGTCATCTGGGGATGACTCTGGTGGACCAACCCAAAGGCGAGGAGCTCTCAGCTGCTGCTGTCAAGAGGATTGTTGCCACCGTGAGTTCATTGTCATAGCTTGGATATGAAGATATTAGAATATCTAAAGACCACAATATCATTGTGACAGCCTAGCAACAACATAGCAACACCCTGGTATACCCTAGCAACTGCATAACATAAAGACACTCAGAAAATATTAGCAACTGCATAGCAAGGCCCTGGCTCATAGCCTATAAACCACATAGCAACTCCCTGGAAATCACCCAGAATACCCTAACGACAACCTAAAACACTTATAACACCTTAGAAACCCCATAGTAATCATACAGAACCACCTAGAATCAAGTTCTGCATGGACAAGTAAATTGCGTAGATAAGCAGCAATATTAAAAATGTTTTCATATTCATTTGTTAGGCCAAAGCCAGTGGGAAGAAACTGCCTAAAGTGGCCCTGAAAGTGTCTCCTCAGGGAATCATCTTGTGCGATATTGTGTCTAACCAGCTGATCGAGAACATTTCCATATACAGGTGACCTCCACACACCTCAGCTCAACTACTCTCACGTTCAACTGCCTGTTAAACATTCACTTGTTGTGCCACTGAACCACATTAGAGTATGAAAGAAGTGGTCTCTGCACGCTTCCTCTTCTCAGAAGTGAGTGTGTCTGACCTACAGTGGAGATGATTTATCCTGCCATCCAGTGTTTTACCATACACACACACTCACCTCTGAGTTTCTCACTAGAGACATGTGAAATACAGCATACTGCAGGAAACCAGCAGTAGTCCCCATAAATCTCATCTTCGCAGTTCAATGTGCTTTTGCTGAGCCTACTGAGCGCACATATCTTTGTGGGGTCTCTCCATAGACGTAATGGTTTTTATACAGTACAAACTGTATATTCTGTCCCCTTACACTAACCCTACCCCTAAACCTACCCATCACAGAAAACTTTCTGCATTTTTACATTTTCAAAAAAATATCATTTAGTATGTTTATTAACCCATTTCCCTCATGGGGACCGCTGGCTGGTCCCCACAATGGAGGTGATCTCAGGTTTTACTATCCTTGTGGGGCCATTTGGTTCCCACAATGTAATATAAACAAAAACACACACACACACACACACACACAATCTTTTCAATTCAATTCAAAAGGCTTTATTGCTGATTTAATGCTCAATTATTAAATGGTGCTCACTTATTAATAATGGTTCTTATTATCAAGGTTGAAAACTTTTTGTGGCTAAATATTTTTTTGGAAACTTTTGAATGTTAGTTTCATGGTTTCCACAAAAATATTAATCAACAAAAAAAATTTTCAACATTGATAATAAAGTAATGTTTCTTGAGCACCAAATCTGCATATTAGAATGATTTATTAAGTATCATGTGACACTGAAGACTTGAGTAATGAAAATGGAATAAATAGTTTTAAATGAGTAATATTTCATATTATTATTTGTTTTGACTGTATTTTTCATCAAATATTAGACCCAAAAAAACAGTCCTTGAAGTTCCAACGCAGTCTGTGTCTGCTCCATATCCATATCCCTACAACTCCTCATCATTTTGTATTTGCTCAAACCTGACTGCAAGTCCTTAACGCTGGTCTGTTTTGTGACCCTTTCTCCCAGGATATCATACTGCACAGCTGACAAGATGCATGACAAAGTGTTTGCTTTCATCTCCCAGAACCAACAGAATGAGACGCTGGAGTGCCACGCGTTCCTCTGTGCCAAACGGAAAGTGGTGAGTGTTTGATGCTTTCCTTATGAAAGCTGTGAATCTTTCCATCAACACAAAGACTTCTGACTGGAACAAAAGGAGTCAAACTAAGCATGAAGGAGGAGGACAGTTTTTCAGAATGGCTGACTAGATCACTTTCTCTCTGTTGGAAGGACATGCTGTTCTTCTCAGCATAGCACAATGATCCAAAAACATGTTAGGCTAGATGGTGAGGTTTAGATGCAAAAGCTTTTCCTACATGGGTAACATTTGAAGGCACTGCATGTGAAGGCTGTTCAGAAAGCTGGGATATTTCAGAGATGCATTGATTGCATTGATTGTTATTCTTCAGAGAAAGTATTCTTCCAGAATGCACTGCGACACGCTTGATAAAACAGTTCTTCCAAGACTTCATACAATTCGAGAAAAGCGATAACTATAAATCTTTCATTCTATACTGAAAAGTATTAATAAAACAACAATAATTATTGACTCTTTTACCCAATATTTGTTTGTACGATGTACTGTATTTGTATTCCAACAAAATAAAAGCTTGACGATTTGAATGGTCTTCCTCAACATCCCATAATATTCCCACCTGACGTAGGTAAATATTTTTAATTGGAAACATTTTATCTGTTTCCCAGAATCTTCCCAGGCCTACTGATCTTGACTAAAGAAAGAGGCATTATTCACAAGTTGTTTCTCGCAGCATTTGCAGATTATAACATGAAACATTAGAGAGAGAGACAAACAAGAGATTAAAGGGGCAATATATTCTTCTACGAGTCTTCTACGAAGAGTGTGATGGAAGAAGGGGGCCTGTGCTCTTTAGATATCTGAAGTATTGCATTTGAGTGCCTCAGATAACTTACAACATCTCCATACTTAACGAAATCTAACCCTTATATGTATGCCATAACCTCCGTTGGGCAGCAACCGGCTTGAAACCTTCAGTTCGCCCCCTTACGTTCTTAAACCGTTAACACTCTAGAAGCATCATATATTGAGTAACAATAAGGTATAGTGTCTGTTTTCAATACGTGCAATACAAATATTGATGTACAGACACATACATATTATGTATATGTCAAAAACAAAACGTATCTTTCCTGATTAAAAGTTATGTAAGAAAAACTCCTGTTGATTAACAAAATTAATCCTGTGTAAGCAGTGATATTGATTGAATACACATAGGAAAATAATATTCTCTTACATTGATCTAAAACTCCCTTCAGTTTGCAGATCACTGACATTGAAACACCTTGCTTATATGTTGGATCTGTTCATTGTTCTCTCAAATGTATATTATGTCTGTCTGATTGAGTCACTGTTGTCCTGTTGTGTTCCCTCAGGCCCAGGCGGTCACGCTCACGGTGGCTCAGGCCTTCAGAGTGGCCTTCGAGTTCTGGGAGGTTGCCAAAGAAGGTACAGAGTTTCATATCTCTCCTCAAAACAATATGGAACTCATGTATAACTGCAGAGAATCATATGCCACAAGTGGAAAATAATTTGTTACTTCATGTTCTGAAGGATTTGCAGATTTTGCACTCTTGATAGGGTCTTCAAGGGCATTGATGCTGTCGTGATTAATAATGGCAGTCAGAACATTGCTCTGTTGCCTTTTCTTGTTGTAGAAAAAATGGATGCACACAAAATTGTGCTTTTTTTTTTCTTTTTTTTCTTAACAGGAGCCAGTTAATGCATCACCTTCCAAAAAAATCCTTGCATATTTTGTACTTGTCACACAAGCTTAGATACTTTGTTTAGTAAGAATGCAAAGAACTTGGAACCCAGTGCTCAGTGAAAGCACCAAGAAAAGTAATTTATTTGTTTGAACTTATTTTGTTTGTTAAAGCAGTATTATTCATGATGTACTGTTGCTCTGCTCTCAGAGAGAGAGCATGGTGTGAAATGGGATTCAGCTGGAGAAACGTCCCACAGTTCACAGTCAGAGGGATCGGTCAGCCTGACCAGCCTGAAAGGAGGAGGTACTGACTCCTTAAACTCTCTTTGCCTCCTTTTGTGAGAAACTATCCCTTTTACACTTCAACATTTCAACATTAATGGTCTGTTTGGTTTGTTTTAGCTGTAGCTGCAGAGAACCTGTTGGACATCGAGGTTTACTCATCTGCTGTGGAAAATGTGGACAACCCCACCGAACCCAACAACAACAGCACCACCCAATGGGTAAGATCTTGTCCACTTATGAACGTGTTTTTCTCTCATGAGTAACTGCCGACCATTATCTTTACTTGTCATCTTAAAATCCGAATATCATTTTTCTCCTCTTTTTAGGAGACTGATGATGGTCTGGAAGAGGCTTTTTCAAGGTATGAGGCACCCAGAGCTGTTCTTATCTCCTCTTTCAAGCTTCTGTTTCGTCTGAATCTCCTTTCTGTCTCTCTTCAGTGAGGGACAGGAAGGACAGATCCTTGAGAAGGGAGCTGCATGTAAAAAGCATGCTGATAACCTCTCGCGCATCAAAACGATCTCCAACTACAATCGCTCTGTGTTTGTTCTTAAAGATTGTTGGAACCATTTGAAATGTTCCTTTCGTTTGCTCCGCATAACTTCTTGGGCTTTGATTAATCATTCAGAGCAATTGAGCAAAGGCAGTTTTCCCATACTGAGGTCCCATGAGACAGATTGTCTCATTTTATTTGTTTATTCTCCACGGAACCAAGCTATACCAGTAGTCTGGCAGGGTATAATTGACCCTGCAAATGTAGAGTTGGCCTTCAATGATTTATTTCTGATGGCATATTGATGACAAACCTGACCTGCATATTTGTGCTTTATGAGTACAAACTCTCAAACTCATTTTCAGACAGGCTGAACATGGAATGCTTGGATGTTTATTTAACAAAAGTGCCATCTGAAATTTTCTTCTAGAATGATAATTTTTATCAAGCTTGTATATTTAAGTTAAGTAATTTCACTTAAATGACAATTAATAGGTAATTTGCATTGCCATTTAAGTGAAATTATTGAACTTTAATATACAAGCTTGATAAAAATGATCATTCTAGAAGAAAATTTCAGATGGCACTTAGAGGCTTTTGCATCTGAACTCTTCATATATATATATATATATATATATATATATATAGATAGATAGATAGATAGATAGATAGATAGATAGAGATATATATATATATATATATATATATATATATATATATATATAATTCATGTCTACTTTTGTCAGACTTGCAATGGTAGCAATGCATAATTAAGACTTTATTTAAATAAGAAAATACTTATATAATACATGTTTATAATAATAATAATAATATATTATGTTTGTAGAACTGATCACATGAATTAGAATTAAATAAAAGAAATGTGTATATAATGCATGTAAATAAAAATTATGATGATGATACTAGTACTACTACTAATAATAATAATAGGGTCTATGCTAATGAAATAAATGTATTTAATACATCTGTGTGTGTATAGTAATTTATTATAATTATTATACACATGCATTATATACATTTATTTTATTTACATAGTCCCTATTATTATGTAAATAAAATACATGTGTATAATAATTATAACAATATATTAATTCATATTCCCTATTATGTTTGTAACTGTGAATAAAGTAAATTTATATAATAATGTATATAATTAATGTGCATATAATAATAATAATAATAATAATAATAATAATAATTTATTATTATTATTATCAGTTTTTATTTATAATTTATCAAAATTATTTTTTTTACTTATTTAGTCAAATCTTGCTTCAGAGGTTGTGTTGACAGAGGGATATTAATCAGTTTAATTGAAGATGTGAGCTTCTATATTGAGTAGCATCATGTTCAGGGTTGAAGCAGCTAATACTGTATTAAGCCTCTCGTGTCTTCTAAAAAACGAATGTCGAGATTAATAAAATTCAGCTAAGTTGGCTGATTAATGCATTGCCACCTTCATCAGAATAGAATTAGGAACCGAGAAACATCCTGTAGCTCTCAAGCCCTTGATTGTTGTGCTCTCTCTTTGTTCCTAGCTGCAGTTTGGATAGCTATGAGTACTCTCCAGGTAACAAGTCCAGGTCTAGTCCTGTACCTAACGTCCACCCAAGCCATATCTGTCAGTCTGTAACCTCATTCCCCTCCCCTGTTGTCTTCCAGAACCCTGTCAACTTTCACTGATCAACTCAACTAAATTAGCGTCCTGGCCTGGTACTGACCTAACAGACTGATCTAATTGTGAATTTGACGGCAGGGTTCTGCAATGATCCATATTTAAATGCAATTTGCAGGACAGATTTTATGTTTTTTAGTTTTCAGTTTGTCTTTTTCATCCTGTTTTTTTTATTTATTCCTGAACATTACATTGATGTATTGCATGGCTTCTAACCTTACAAATGAGACCATACCAGTTGTTAGCATAGTAAATAACATAGTTATCAACCAAACGCAGATTTTAATGAAACCTTAGGCACATGTGGGCAATTTCAGCATTATGGATGTGGCCAAATCTGGTTTTATTTATTTTTTCCATGGTAAGGTTGACATTTGCATGGAATTGCCCATATGTTAATCAAACCTGCTGATATACTGTACATTTGCATCACTGTAGAGTTTCAGTTTTTTCAGTTTGCATTTCTCTGTCTCCTTCCCCATAGACTCGCTGAGTCTCGTACTAACCCCCAGGTCCTGGACATTGGGGTGATGCCTCAGGACTGGAACTCTGAGACCGAATGGGACAAGACCAATGGAAACGCACCAAACGCCGATGAGCTCTCCAGCCTCTGAGCACAGATAGGTATGTGGGAGAAAGAAGGTCCGGGAAACTCGTGCAGGAATCTGCGTTCAGTTGAGATGTTGGCGCACTGGTCCTTCTCATCCCGATCATCTGGTCCATCACACCAAAGCAATAGCAGACGAGTCTATTTTTGCAACAAAACAAAAAAAGCGATATCTTACCTGAGTTTACATGCTTTATTTTTATCAATCGAATTGTATACAGAATAATGTATGTAGATGCCAGAGTCAGTATTATTTTCATGTTTGAAAAGAAATGTATATCATATGACATATAACATCATGCCTATTTGAGTGCACTGTAGAGTTACTTTAAAGTCTAACTCTGTAGTTTGCTGCTTTGAAATTAATTTATCACCATAATGCTTTTCATTAATGATGAAACGGAAATCAGCGTTAAATTCACATTACAGCATGTCATCATCGTCTTTTGAGGCCTTTGAGTCATATTTCGGTATTTACATGTGTATATTTTTTTTATTTAATCTAGATTGTATGATTGTTATAACACCCCAAGGGGACATTTAATATTTCTCTAAAAAGTCTAATAAAACTGTTAATATTATAATTTATGCCGTTTAATGTTTTTCATTAGTCTTATGGGTATTTCATTATCTCATTATTATAATTAATATTATTATTATTTATTAATATGTGATTATCTTAACATTTTATAATTATAAAATTATATTCGGTCCTATAAAATTACATACTTTGTTTTATTCTCCTTTTTTTCTACCGTTTTTAGTCACCAGAAGAGGGCAGCATTGCCTTCTAAATTTCTCTGGCTTTTCATGATTCATCTCCCTTTTAGTCCTTTGTGTGTTTTTATGCATTAGGTGGAATTTTCACATTTTCTATATTTGTCCCAGATGGCACGAAATGCACTCGACACATGTGGAGCACCTGCAGCAGTGTCTGTTTGAAATGCCTCCGGAGAGATGTGCCATCTTTACTTTACCGAAACGCAATCAGCGTGAGAAATCCCTGTACTCCTCATGTATGACAGTTATTATGGCCTAGATAGCAATAAATTGGATAGAGGTTTTACAAAAACCTCAGACCTGTAAATCATATCCCAAGAAAGTCTTACTGAGAGCTCTGGGTATCAATTCGATATAGTATAGCCTATAATACTGTCATTTTCTATAAACCATAAGAAAGCTTTTCTTAAGTAGGCCTACATGTGAATTTGTTTGTCATAATGGATATTTCGACCTATAAAAATGGAAAGATATTGGTTTTCCTGTACATTTCGCTTCCGCTTATAGAATCGAACCCAGCCGGTTTACTTGCTTATGGTTGTGTGTTTGTTGCACACATGTGTGGAGTCAGGTGTGCATGTGGGTTGAAGCGTGTGACGCAAAGTGCTCCAGAGAACCCTTGACGCACATACACGCACTCCAACAAAAACGTGTCTAAAAAACGTGTGGGAGGCTCAGAGCTTCAAAAAGCCGGCTCGCCTCTTGTTGTTCTCCCCTCACGCATGCTGTATTCTCTCCCCTGAGGACTTTCCCTCAAACTTCATTTGCATTCATTCTCTAACGGCCCCTCGAAATGATGTGAAATGTTCATATATGATGCAGTTCTCTCTTTTTCTGTCTCTTGTCTATATATAGGTGAAATGCCATCGATTTTGCCAAGGTCTCTAGTACAGAACGGATGAAGCTCACGCTTTACAGCCTGTAAAAATAGATTAAACCAAAAGGGCAAAAAGTCCGGAGAGCGCACGCATCTGTATTCACAGGACCGCTGGTGGGATTTTGCTTACACTAAAACACACCAAGCTTGAACAAGATGGATGAGTTTGATCACAGTGAGTCAGTTGAGAATGTGCGGCCCATTACGTTTTACTTTATTTTTTACCTTAGAAGCCATATTTTATAATTCACTGCTCAGTTCCTCAGTGATTTCAATCTAACTGCTATCCTTTGTGTACATTTGACCCAGATGAATAGCTCTGATCTGAAAGGTTCCTGCTGAAGGTCTTTAATTTACACCGTGTGGATATTTCTTTCCGTTCATCTAGTTTTCTGTATTAGCTGGGGTGCATAGTGAATTTGTTTCAATTACCATAAAACATTTTTTTTTTTAACGCAGTTAAGTGTTATTACTTCATTAGTCAGTGATGTCTTAAATACAACCTGTCATCGGTAGAAACAGTTTGGAGGAAGTCCATAATTAAACAATCAAGATTTGATCCGACAACTTAAGGAAAACTGACTTCATACATTGGCTGCATCCGAAAATCGCATACTTCCTTACTATATAGTAGGCAAAAACAGTATGTGACTAAAGAAATAGCTTATGTCTGAATTCACAGTACTCATGTGCGAGTCCCAGTTCGCCTATATGCCCTAAAAGTATGTGCTCTTTTTGTGAAGGAAAAAGTACTTTGTACCATAATAGAGTAGACTAGCTTTGGGACATATTCTCATGTCATAAAATTGCATGGAGAACTCTCCTCATATTTTTGCATAATGATGCAATTAAAAGTTAATGGCCAAACAGATCTTCATAAAAAATTTATTTAGTCATTTTATAAGGTTAAATGTTGATTATTCACTTAAACCCCTCGCATCTCTCAACTTAACTGTCGGTCGCGCACATCTGCCTTGTTTGTAGTTTTTTACGTTTTTATTAGTTTAGTGTTTATAGGCTTAGGTGTGTGTGCGCGCCAATGGAAGAAATGTAAAGAACTTAAAATACTGTAAAATATAACTCTTTCTAGAAAATATATATATAAAAAAATACAAAATGTAACACAATATACAATTGAAATTTGAAAAATAAAATAAAATAAAAATTATCAAATGAAAAACAGGAAAACCATTGTAAAGAAACCTAATTAATTAAAATATAAATAACTATTTCTTGCTAATATAAAAATACATTGTTCAAAAAATTTAACTTTTGAGAATTCATTTGAAAAATTTGAAAATTCATTTGAAAGAAAATCATTTTGTAAAGAAACAAATTATAAAATAAAAAAAACTTTCATAAAAAATAGTTTATTGGTAATCTAAAACCACTGCTAATAATACAAATTGTTCTCAATTGATAATGGAAAAAAATCCTTATTTTTCAGCACAGAAGTGACAAACTATTTACTGAAAATATGACGAATAATAAATTATATAGAGCAGTGAGTTGCCAAATGTACAGTAATGGGTCTCTAAAGATGAAGAAAAGAAAAAGAATCGGACACTTAATTGAAAATACATGATCCTTTATTTTTTGTGGTTGTACATAATTAGACATTTATCTATTTTATGCCCATATAAATTGTATAACTCTGTGTAGAACAGCAGAAACATGCTAGCCCTCATGAAGCATTGTTCAAGAACAACAGTTAACAGACTCGATGGATTACATAAAACATTCCTTCTGTTTTGAAATCCATGCGTTATAGTAAATATGTGGAACGAATGTTCTCGTCAAGTTCATTATGCACCACTTTAACTCCAGCTGTCACGTCTACTGACTTCATCTTGCTCATTTTGGGTTCTTTAAGGCATGATCTCGCTGCTTTGCCTTCAGTAGACCTCCAGGATGCTTTACTGGAAACGCTACGTTGCCACAACACAGAACTATGTACAAGAAATGCTAATTCGAAACGCTCTTAATGGAGCATAATCTTAACCTCGACACCTTATTTTAACCTTAAGTTATCATATGTGACTATGCCGTGGACTGAGTGAAGTGATGAAATCTGAGCATGATTTCACATAGACTGTCAATACACATGTCCATACACAGGCCAATGCATTGATTCACAAAAGCTTAACATAAGCATAAACATACCGTATCACTTGTACCCAAGGCTGTTTGTTCATCATCATGGCAGCGCTAAATGACAGGCTGATAGAAATAGTAACTAACGTGGGGCCTATTTTTGTTTCTGATTTTAAACAGGGACTGAACTTTTTATGATGAACTATTTATTCTCAGTCTTCAAAGACGCTTGTGATGCTTCATATGTAAATTAGAGATTGTTCACCCAAAAATATGGCTTTCATTCTTACGCGAAACACAAATATTTGAATAAGCTAAATATTATACATGTCTTATTTTTTCATTTAGATTTTGAGGTAAAATATGACTCTGGCATGTTCTTGAATGGGTTTTATTAGATATGATGGTTATTAGGGAGAAAGTCCCCAAAATATATTGTCTGTGTTCTGCAGAAAAAAGTAAGCCATTTGGGAAAACTGACAAAAGTTTCATTTTGGGGGTGAAATTTCCCTTGAAGACATTTGCTACAACTTTTGCTCCCTTCGTACCCAAGAGTTTGTGAATCGAATGGATGATTTTAATAAACTTGTAACTTCAAAAATATACTTATTTTATATCTGTCAGATAGTAAATCCTGACAGATATGATAATCTTAAACTTTCTACTCCACAATGAGAGAAAAATATCAAGCTATTTTTAGCTGGTTAATATATTAAGAGCAATAATATATTTGGTTCTTAAAGGGATAGTTCACCCAAAAATGAAAATTCTTTCATTAATTAACACTCAAACCCATATAACATTCTTTCTTGTGTAGAAAAACAACAACAACAACAACAAAAAGAAAGAAAAGAGAAATCTAGAAGAATATCCAAGCTGCTCGTTTCCATAGTCTTTGGTCCCCATCCACTTTAATTATATTGAAAAGGCAGTTTGGACATTCTGATGAATATTTATTTTTATGTTCGACGAATATGTGTTTGGAACTAAATAAGGGTGAGTAAATGATGGCATAATTTGAACTATCCATGTCAAGTACATGTCAAGCATCTCCGATTAGTTGAGCTATTTGTGACACTGTTTGTGTTTTAGTCGACGTCATGAGACGAGCATCAGACGCCCGTCCAGCTTTTCTAACTAATGACACAAGCACAGGAGCACAAAATGTGATTACATTTCCTAAATCTCTCCAACTGTGCAAGCCTGCAAAAGCTCAGTGTCACTAACTGGAGAATTATTCTCTTCAATAAGTAGCAAATGAGCTGCCTCTCTTAAATCCAGACATTTGATCTCTTTCTATGGAGATTTCTCTTTGAAAGGACTTTGGAGGTAAAGAATAGGATAAGCTTGGATTGTGGGAGGGGAATACATTGCTCATTCTGAAATCATTTGAAACTGCTCGTGTGAAATGTGGATCCTGATCATATGACACTCTGTCATAAGAGTCGACTGCTGGCTTTCATATGTAAGCTGATTTGTAAGATTATGGCTGTGTTCAGAAGAGCATACATGTTGAATTTCTGTTCGCATGTGATTCTAATCAAAAGATGTACAGGCCATAATTCACCCCAAAATCATTTGAAATGCATATGAAATAAGAAATTAATTTTTCATGACAGTCAAGATTTCCTTCCCCCTCAAAATTGATTCTGATCCCAATTGCTTCCTGATGTATTACGATAACATTTTAATTTAATATAGGAATAATCCATTAATAATTAAAGGCAGTATAAAAAAAATACTACCATTATGCACACTACCATTCAAAAGTTTAGGTTGGCAAGATTTAAAAAAAAAAAAAAAATAGTTTTTAATGAAGTCAGTTAAAACTGTACAGACAAAAATAGTTAAACTGTAATAGTCAAATATTACAAATTAAAATAACTTTTTTTTTTTAATGTATTTTAAAATGTAATATGAATTCCTGTGATGACCGAGCTGCATTTTTCTCCAGTCTTCAGCGTCACATGATCCTTCAGAAATCATTCAATGCTGATTTGCTGCTCAATAAAAACATTTCTTATATTATCAATGTTGAAAACAGTTGTGCTGCTTAATATTTTTGTAGAAACCAAAATTCTTTGAATAGAAAGTTTAAAAGAACAGCATTTATTTGAAGATGAAATATCTTGTAACATTATAACTTTTTTTTTTTTTTTTTTTACTTTTTTGATCAATTTAACACATCCTTGCTTAATAAAAATCTTCCTAACACTTAATATTGAACGGTAGTATTCATTTTTTTTTTTTTTTTTTTTTTCATTCATTTTATTCACACTTGGGGGTAAATGTGCTTAATTTGAAAGAAACCCTTTTAAAATAGGTTAAATATTAAGATATTATACATTTCGTATTTCTTTCTTTATATTTCGGGGTAAAATACAACCTAGACATGTTCAACACAGTGTAAACACTGCAATGAATGAAGAATTGATCTTCCATTTCCAGTGTGATGAATGAACCAGCTGTGATTTTTTTTTTTAAACATCTCATTCTTCACTATTTGAAAAAGACATATTTTCCATAAATTGGAAAGCAAGCAGTAAGTGCAGTAAGCAGTACACTAGAATCCCCCTCTAAACACAGCCCACATCTGTTCATTGTGGCACTTGTCTATTTCACATGAAATTATCATTAATAATCTGAATGAAAGTGCTGCCAGTTAATACAAAACACAAAACCTCAGTACGTGTCTGAACGGAAAACACGTTGTCGGTCCTCTCTGGTTTAAGCCAGTCCTCGCAACCCAACCTTCTGTTCTTCTGCGTAAGCCGCTCAGACAGAATATTGATATGAGCCATTTTTCACCCAGCAGTCTGTCTGAGCTCTCTTCCCCATGGCCAAGGTTAATTAGCAGTCATTAAAGAAGAAATATATGCTTTCCTCCTCTGGCGGGAATGAAAAACGAAGGTGCGGGTGACTCGTAGACGGCTGCGGAGTGAGAGGACAGTCCGTTAGGCTGTCGCCATGGTGACAGAGATGAGGAGGTAATGGTCACCAATGCGGAATTGTTTAATTGTTCTGAGATACCTTCAGGTGGCTTTCAACACGCTTGATTAATGGTGCAATCCATTCCAACATTGAGAGATTCTGAATATAAATGGCGAGCCAACCCGGAGCCTCATGTCCTCAGAGTAATAGAAGTCTTAACTTTGCTTTTACATTCTTCTATGCGTTTGAAAAATGAGATGGGTCTATTTCAATACCACTGCTCATTGTGTACCCATATAGGTTGGTTTTAAGAGTAATGGGAGGTTTTGTTCTTCAGATCAGATACTAACAGTCTTATTCACGTACTTGAAGAATGCGTACAGTCTGTAACCTCATTAAAGTCAAACTGTTGCAGTGTCATTGAATTGAACTCAGATCATGTAGAGTCCCAAATGACCAATGGCTGAGGGAATCAATGTTTTCTAGACCTCTGACCTCCATTCCCACTCTTCATTCCTGACACACGAGGACTTTTGCCCGGGAGACTAGCCGATAAGGACGATATAGACCATCAGACAGATCTGGTCTTGCGTATAGTTTGCTTAAACAGTCAAAAAGAACATTTCTTATCATTCTAAATTAGAAGGAATTTAAAGTCAACGTGAAACGGGACCATGTTAATTTTTTTAATGTGACCACTGTTGATCTTTTCAACCAAATTACTGAAGAAAATCTTTAATGATTTTCATCTACTATAGTGAAGAAGTGATAAAATGTGCATTGTGTTGATAATTAAATGATTAATTTTTAACTGCTGACGAAAATGACAAGAAAAATGCTGCAGAATATTACCAATTGACTAATAATGATTTTGAAGACAAATCTTAGAAAAATCTAAGTCAGTAATTTCGGTGAGAATGAAAGGGGTAAACAGAAAGAAAACAGAAAGTCTATGGAAGCTTGTTTCCGCCACAGAATAAATCATAAAAAGATAATTGCAACTTTTTATCTCACAATTCTGACTTTTTTTGCAGAATTGCGAGATATAAACTCGCAATACTGACTTTTTTTTCTTGCAATTGCTTGCAAATTTTTGCTGAATTGTGAGATATAAGCTTGCAATTACGAGTTATAAAGTCAGACTTGTTGGATATAAACTTGCAATTGCGAGTTATAAAGTCAGAATTGCAGGATATACAGGTAAACTCACAATTGTAAGAAATAAAGTCAGAATTGTGAGCTATAAACTCACAATTCTGACTTTTTTTTTCGTGTTGTGATAAAATATCTTAAATACCTTTTTTATTTTTTATACAGTGGTGGAAACAAGCTTCCATAATCATCTGATGATCATATATGAAAAGTTTGTATATTTGGTAAAAATGTTGCAATTCTCTTTGCAAGTCATTTAAAAAAAATTAAGTTAATGGTATTTTAATCAAAAGACAAAAACCCTGACCAACAAAAAATATATATTTTTAATTACAGAGTACTGCGTATTACGTGGAAGAAGAAAAAAGATATTGTAGTGATGAATTAAGAACTCATTTCCACAAAATATATTAATATGTGGCCATGTTTTACTAATTTGTTCCCTTGTCTTCATTTAATTAAACTGTGAACATGATTGAACTAAAGCGAGGAAACTAATTAATATATTGTGGAAACAAATTCTTAATTCATGGCCACTACTGTAGTCTGTATCTTTTCCCCCCTCCCCCTGTAATGTGCGGTGCTGCATAAAAATGTACATTGAAGGCGACATGTTAAAGAAGATATTGAACAAGGGGAAAAAAAAATGAAGGATGGGACAATCAATTGAGAACTCAATAGGTCGCAAAAACAATGGTCTTAATTTATAACTTATTTTTTTCTTCCCCGTTTGAATAACAGAGGAATCATTCACGATAAAACGCAAGAAAGATGTAGTATGAAAGTAAATAGGGTCAGTTTTGATTTCATGTTGACTTTAAGACTGAACTTTTTAAAGGGACAGTAATCCAGAAAAGCCTGTGGGGAAAAAGGCACCCAACTCTATATCTTAGCGGCACATAAAAGCGGTAAATTGCCATACTCATGCTGAATATGCTAATGAATGTAATATGAAGACCAAAATAGCAATCGCTGTACAGTAATGTGCTCATTAGAGACGACAAGCTGTTGATTTACTTGAGACAAACAAGCGATTAAATAGGTTTTCTACCACTATTATAATATGGAGCTCTTCATCCATCTCTGATGTGCAGTTCGGTCTGAACGGTGTGATTGAGCCGCAGGTGGGTGAATCTGATCTGGTCCATCATCCTCCTATGGATGTTTTCCTGAATGCCCTGAGAGCAAGAGTGCTGAGAAGAAAGATCCTACCGCACCAATTACACCACATCAAATTACCTAGACGGTGCGTGATTGGCTGCTGGAGGGCGGATAATGGAGTAAAGAAAACAAAACAAATCTAGAGGTGTGAAAAGAAAGAACCTTCAGGTGGTTCAGAGCTGAATATGACGGTGAGCTCTGAAAAATGCTCTTCCTTCTTTTCCACAACACAGCTTCCTGGTTTATTTAAGGTTTATGCGGGGTGGCAGGTTTCTCCTTATCTCTGTGAGTCTACACAGGAGCCAAAGACACTCCTGGTGGCACGACGTCTCTGGTCTTCCAGCTCACAGCAGGGTTTGAGTCCTTCAGCTGAGGCAGCTGTAGATCGAAACTCAACAACTCGCTTCAAACGGCTGAAACTTACAGCATTGCAGTTCTGGAACCATCCTGTCCATTTCATCCTCAAGTTTGTCTCAATGTCCCAAACAGACAAGCACCAAAGAGTTCATGTTGGTCGAAGGGAATACTTAAAGGTTGTTTGATTGAGGATGAGAGGTGGGCTTCACAACTTTGTGATTTGATGGCTTACTTGTTTTGTCTCAGAGCACTTTTGGGAAGATGAAACAAAATGAGAGTTAAAAAAACAAAAGATTTGCATTCCCTCAAGGAATTACTACTAGTGCTTGCAAGGCAGCAAAAGAACAATGTTCAATTGTCAGTCGGCTACACACAGGAATCAATACACACACTCTGTTCCAAAATCTAGTAAACTGCCTAATAAGCCACTATTTTAAGGCACCATACACTTAGAAATAAAGGTTCCAAAAGGTGATTTTCGCAGTGATGGCATTTCCAGTGAACAGTTCTTAAAAGAACCAATTTTGTCGTTTTGTAAAGAACCTTTTCCCATTATTACTTGTGGAAATGAAAGGTTTAATGGATGTTAAAGGTTCTTCATGGAACCATTGATGTTGGTCTACTGCTCAATAACGCAAGTTCTAAAAGATATAGGCAGCATAATTATATTAGCATTGCATTTATCCTTTGTAAAGAAGGCAATCCCAGAATGCATTGTGACTGATGAGCAATCCTACAAATCCAAGATGCCAGACAAAGTGAGTAATGTTAATTATAAACATTTATTTAATAGCTACAAATATTTAAATATGATTAAAAATGAACTATTTATATAACCGTCATTTTGTGTTATGTATATTTATTCTTATTAGATTATAATGTCATTAGCTTAGCAACATGCTAACGTCAAATTCTACTGAATTCATTTGTGATGCTGCATCCTACTTTGCCTACTTATACTTCGCCCTAGAAGTATGTACATGTAACGGACGTAGGCCAGTAAGAGTTGTGCGTGTAAACCACACTTCCCTGGCCTCAAGAGGTGCGCTAACGACTGACTCGCGAGAGGCTGCGCTCTTTAGCGTCCTTGTTAGCGCTTCCTCCTCCCACATCTGCCATGTTTGTAGTTTTTTAACATATTATATTTGTGTTTGTAGTTCTGAACCGAATCCATCGCCAAAGCACAATGGCTTGTGTGCAATATTAGCCATTAGAGTATGCATGGTTCCACACTTCGAAAATCAGAAATAGTAGACCATCTGGAAAATATTGGCACACTATTTTCAACATACTATGCTTTAGGACACACTTATTTTAGTCTCACATACTATTTAGGATGTATAGTATGCACATTGTGACGCAGGGATAGTCAAGTCTCTCGTGTGCGTCACAAAAGGAGTGCTATTTCTATTACTTACACATTTGCTGTCTATGAAGAGCAGTCACTTATTAGGTTGCATATCAGTTAGCATGCTGCCATAGAAGGCAGTAGGCAGCGAGAAAGCTAACTAGCTTTTGGAACAGAGCCACTTTGCTAAAATAATTAAATGTTGTATATGCAAATAAGACGAAATCATACAATAATTGTCATTATGCTCATTATGCTAATAGATGTGAGGAAGCTGACCACTTGCAGTTAGGTATGCAAATATTGATGACATCATTCCTGGAGTTTTTCAAACTTTAATTCTAAACAAAAAAATCTACAATATAATATATTATATTTTAATTATAGTAAATGTATGCATACACTACCATTTAAACGTTTGGGTTAAGTAAATTATTTAAGTCTCTTATGCTCACCAAAGCTGCATTTTTTTTTTTTTTTTTTTTTTTTAAGTAAAAATGGTTTACAGTAAAAACAGTAATATTTGAAATATTATAACATTTTAAAATAAATGTTTTCTTTTTGATTATATTTGAAAATGTAATGAATTCCTGTGTTTTTCAGCATCATTACTCCAGTTTTCAGTGTCACATGACCCTTCAGAAATCATTCAGATATGATTTTTTTTTTTTTTTTTTGTGGAAACCACATTTGTTTCAGGATTCTTTTATGAATAACAGTTCAGCATTTATTTAAAACAGAAATCTTTTGTAACATTATACATGTCTTTAAAAAACTCTTACTAACCCCAAACTTTCAAAAATCATACTATATATTAGATAAAATTAGAAAAAAGTATATATATATATATATAAAAGGATAGCACACATGAGACTGAATGTACAGTAAGCAGTGTTTGGTTTAGCGGATTAGAACAAACCTGAACTAGAATGAGAAATGTCAATACAGCGCTGCCTTGCAAGTACTTTACATTTCCCCATGTTTTTAACCATGGGAACATGGTTTGTATTAGAAAAGCAAACAATGAAACGTATCTTAAATACTGCGAAACAACAAAAGACCAAACCTAGTCCTTAAACTTAACTTAGATATGTTACACTTTCGATTAAGTCAAGCAAGCACACAATCAACCAACATACCTGTCCTGAGGCTAAAGCCTATTATTGCCGACAGGGGAAGGCTGAATTAGACCTTGCTGCGCAGTAGTCCCCCCGTAGGGTGCTCTGGAGTACTGCACTCTGAAGAGTTCTTGGCTTTGTCCTTGTTATTGTTGGGCTCATTGTCTTTGATGATGTCATACTGGCGGCAGAACAGAGCTATCACACCTGTGCACAAATGAAAGAAGATTCGGAGAGTTGAAGTCAGGATGGGAGAGTGGTGGTGATGGATGAGACATTGTCGAAAGAAGGAAAAGAAAAAATGCAATGATGGATTGCAGCATTATTCTGCCCCAAATAATAACATGCAAATTATAGCTGGACTAGAACAGGATGATGAGCTGCACTGCGGCCTTGAGTTAAGTTGTGCTAGTACTGTCCTGTCTGATGATTTATCCCCTAGTCTTCTAAAAGACTTGACGTGGATTATAAAAAGATAAGGAAAGCCTCTATAAGACCCAATCATAACTTTAGATACGCTCTTGTCTTTTCTCCACTCTAGCATGGACCACATTTATGACCACAGACTAGAGATCTTAAACATTTAATGACAATTTTATCAAAACCCATTATTTGCAAATGTAGACGCAAAGAGTTAGAAATGTCATGAAACTAAATTTAAATTTTTAATGTGAATTAACTACTGTATACATACACCCACACACACACTCACAAACACAATATTCAGTTATTCAACTTTATTTTCAAAATATATAGTTACAAACTTGTATTCATATCTGAATGTTTATGAACTACTGATATGTTAAGCATTATGTAATCTTAATGACTTTAACATTAATGACTTTTCCATAAAAGTAATTATAAGTGTTACTGTAACTTAAATTAAATGGGAATCGCAAAAACATACCTCACTTTGAGCAAAAAATAAAATCATAGCAGCGAGAACTTGAAAAAAAACTATAAAAAACATAGTCAAAATATATTTTCTGATGTGGAAATGGTAATATTTACAGCTTTTATCATTTTTAATAATAAAATTAATAATTTCAGAATATTTGTTAGAATAATATTAGAATATTTTTGTATTAAATATAATACAAATATCTAATTATATATAATAAAGCTTTCTAAAAGCATGGAATATATATATATGTATATACAGTGATGCTTGAAAGTTTGTGAACCCCTTCCAGAATCTGAAAATGTGAATAATTTTAACAAAATAAGTGGGATCATACAAAATGCATGTTATTTTTTATTTAGTACTGTCCTGAATAAGATCATTTACATAAAAGATGTTTACATATAGTCCACAAGAAACAGCTGAAAATAATTGCTGAATTTATAAAAATGAGCCCGTTCAAAAGTTTGCATACCCTTGATTCTTAATACTGAGTGTCATTACCTGGATGATCCACGACTGTTTTTTTGTTTTTGTGATGGTTGTTCTTGAGTCCCTTGTTTGTCCTGAGCAGTTAAACTGACCAATGTTCTTAAGAAAAATGCTTTTGGTCCTGCAAATTCTTCAGTTTTACAGCATCTTTTGCATATTTGAACCTTTTCCAGCAGTGACTGTATGATTTTGAGATCCATCTTTTCACACTGAGGACAATCGAGGAACACAAACACAACTATTAAAAAAGGTTCCTCCAGAAGGAAACACGACGCATTAAGAGTCAGGGGGTGAAAACTTTTTGAATTTGAAGATCAAGGTAAATTGTACTTAATTTGTCTTCCGGGAAACATGCAAGTATCTTCTGTTATATTTAAACAACATAGGGGATCACTGCAAGGGGTTCACAAACTTTCAAGCATCCCTATATATATATATATATATGATCAAATGTTGACTAGAGAAATTCACATTAGCTATTTCCAAATATATACAGTAAATTGCTGTGTGAATGTAGCCAATGTGAATTTCTCCAGTCAACATTTGATTTGTGTCTGATTGGTCAAACTGTTTGATCATTGGTCACATTCTGACCTGCCCACATGACGAGAACCACCACAATGATAATGAGCTCTCCAGCCCTGAGCTGGGCGGCCTGGCCAACCTCCTCCATGGTCACTTCATCTGTGTGGATTCAAACAAACACAGTTCATTCACTCATATAGTCAGAAAACAAGCACACTTCTGCAGTTATCAAAGCACAGGCACCGTGAAAACACGCAAAACCACAGTAGAATTATTTAAGGAATTAAAAGCATTTTCGAGGGTTCTTTAATTAGCCTCAAGAGGATGTAAAGCAAACCATCTTCTCTGCCTCAGATATATTTATTATTTATGTTTCATGTCAAAAAATCCCAATTCAACTCATAAAACCCAAGTCGAAGCGGATGACTGTGAGGATCACTTCGGGGTTGCGCTCTCCTCTCACTGGGAGAAGACCTCAGGGGTCACTTTCTTGGCTGAAGATTTAAAGTGTCTTCTAATTAAAGCCTTGTTATTTAAAAGAAACTGTACGTAGCGCTCTGGTCTGTGTTCACTGATTAACCGCAGAGGGAAAAGCCAAGTTCTTCAACGTCCTTCTTATCTGAAGGAGCAGAAGAGTTGTGCTTCATAATGACTGCAGGGAGAAGTTACACTCGTCTCTTTGTGCGCCTCTTCTTTCTTTGAAGAAAAACTCGATACCCTTTAGGTGAAACTGAAATGTTACTGGATGTCTCAGGCGCTTGAGTGCAGGGGAAAAGTTGAGGCAGTTTTCAGCTAACCATCAACATCAATACAAAAACAAACACGAAGCCACCCTGAGGCGATGGAGAGGGGAGGCCAGCGGAGAGAAAGATTAACTGTCTGTGTTCATTAGCTGCTCTGGTATTTAGTGAAGTGTGATGGTGATCACTTAATTACAGTGTAACATGAGCATTAATGCCTGATGATTAAACTGTTTTTTGTAAACGCTCCTGCTACCCGACTGACACATGCGTCAGCTAAAAATTAGCCATCTGTAAAATACTCTCTGCTGCGCCTAAGCACATTTCTACCCCTGATCCATCACAAATGGCATTAGTGCAGAGTTAACAGATTTAAGATGGATCCTGAAAAAGAGAACTTTATACCTTAATGAATATGACACTAGAGTGTCCTTTAAATACAATAATAGATCAATCTACAGGCCAGTTTGTAATTTTTATTTTTACAGTAAGTCCCAAAAGTCAGAGATCACTTGTGAAAAATATTATCAAAATAAATTTTTATTAATAATAATTATGTAATTTTATAAAAGAATATATTATCAGCATAACAATTATATTTTTAATAGATTTTAAAATTTTCTTTAGAATTTTGCTAAAATAAAATGGAAGGAAGACCATCTGACCTAGAAATAGTTCAGAATATCAAATATTTCGGTAACACTTTACAATAAGGTTTCATTTGTTAACATTAACATGAACTAACTATGAGCAATACATTTGTAGCTGTATTTGTTCATCTTTGTTAACATTAGTTCATAAAAATACAGCTGTTCATTGTTTCTTCATGTTACTTCACAGTGCATTAACTAATTAACAAATAGGCTACAACTTTAATTTTAATAATGTATTAGTAAATTTTGATTTACTAATGTACTAATGAACTAATGTAGTTATGATGTTAACTAATGAAACCTTATTGTAAAGTGTTACCAATTTCAAATTCACTTTATAACATAAATTTTCTGTTTTAAATTGTTTAAAATACTAAAATGTTATTCATTTTTAATAAAATTTTCAATTATTCAGGCTTAAATTTGATTTTTTTTACCCCACTGTATTTTATACTGTATAATGTTTAACGGTATTTTAATATTGTACTATATTGAGTGACATAAACCTATGAAATGTTATTTAGTTGTCAAAATGCCAAAATCAATATCTAAAGAGCAGGGCACATATACAAAATATCTTATTATCTTTTTTTCTTTTTTGTTATACTCTACTGCTCAAAAGTTTGGGGTCAGTGTGATTTTTTTTTTTTTTTTTTTTTGTGAAGAAGAATAATAATTTAATACTTGTATTCTGCAAGGATAAGAAGTAAAGAAAATAAAGACATTTATAATGTTACAAAAGATTCCTATTTCAAATAAATGCTGCTCTTTTGAACGCTCTAAACATCCTAAAGAATCCTGGAAAAATGTATCACGGTTTATGTAACACATGTATAATAATGAGAAATGTTTCTTGAGGAGAAAAGCAGCATATTAGAAGGATTTCTGAAAGATCTGAAGGATCATGTGACACTGAAGACTGAAGAAATGATGCTGAAAATATTCCATCACTGGAATAAATTACATTTTAAAACGCATTAAAATAGACAACAGTCATTTTAAATTGTAAAAAAAAAAAAAAAATCATAATATTACTGTTTTTACTGTATTTTGCCTTATTGAGAATGAGACTTCTTTCAAAAACATAAAAAAAATCTTACTGACCACAAACATTTGAACAGTAGTGTACATATAATGATAGCAAATGAGATAAATGTATCGCTTATTTTGCACATTTTTTAGGAGAACCATTATTTGAAACTAAATAATAGTTGCTTTTTTTTCCCAAAAACATAGATGTAAGATGAAGAGGTATCATTTGACATTTTACTAATGTCTGAGGTTACACCTCACTGACAACTCCTGCCCTGACTCTAACCTTCACAACTGATGGTTTGACACTAAATGTCATCAACACAGTCCAGTGCCAAGGACTGACACTCACCCATAAAATGGCAAGTGTTTCAGGAACACAATCCTCCCCGGCAGATGTTTGTCCAAGTAAGTAGGTCATCGAAATGGATTACACAACATGAAAATTGGCTGTATTGTGTGTTGCTCTAGATAAGACAAGCTCCTTAAAAGAAAACGCATTGGTAAAACGCACAAAAGTGAGCACTTCGTGCACTGAATTATGACACAACACCATTTTTAGAGCGGTTGTATAACCACCCCCCTGCTGTGGCTTTTTTTCCCTCTACGGAAATGATTTGACCGTTTAGTCATCTTTCAAACGAATCTATTTTTTCAACTGTGCAAAGATATCAGTATTGTATCTCTGTATATAATAAATTATATAAGCTAATGACTAAGCTAAATAAAGCTAAAGATTCTGTCATCATACATCAAGTCAGTTTTTAATACAATTGCAATAAATGGATGAAGTTTGAATCATTCGGACCAGTTTTGTTAACTGGATCAATCTATTCAATGAAAGATCTTACCTAAAAGGAATGATCTGTTCGTGAATCAGACTTTGCAATTTCTCCACTCAACACACCACAAAGAACCACAGCTGACGTCAAAATGTTCAGTCAATAATGAAGTGAATTTCATCTTTATTCTAGTTTTCTCTAGTATTATCAGTACCTGTACTCCTCTGAACAATTTTAAACTTTGTATTTCAGCATTTCACGTTACTGCCTCCTTAGTGTGACTCGCTTTGTTTTATTCCTTATTTGTAAGCCACTTTGGATAAAAGCATCATCTTAATGAGTATTAATGGCTTGGAATATAGTGCATGAGGACTATAACTACTTTTAGGATATTTTGGAGCTGTACATACCAGTCCTTATTCACTTTTATTATATTCACCAGCATATTCTTCCAAAAAGAAAAAAGAAAAACTTTTGTTTTTCCATAGAGGAAAGTAGTCATTCAGATTTGGAACGGCATGAGGGTGAGTAAATTATGACATAATTAATGGTCCTGCAAGATATAATGTTGAAATGACAAGAAATTACATTGTGAATATGTTAAATGAATTTGCAGTTGCAAGATGTTAACTCTTTACGATGCTTTTACTTTAGTACTTTAAGATACAATTTCCAAAATAATCCTCTGAAGTGCTTCAAAAAATATTATGGTACTATAATGGTATTATGGATTATTTTGTCCAAAAAAAAAATTGCTTTTGGTAGTTACCTGGGCTTTTTGAGGCCAGTTTCTCTGACTCTTTGGGTGTGCGGAACAGAACAGGTTCACTCGGGGGGCTGGTGCCGCTCATGCTAATGGACTGCACATGCACAATGTACTCTGTGTCTTCCTCCAAGTCCCATAATGCACATGAACGAGTGGTGGTGTTCACTTCCTGGATGAATCGCAGCATACGAACGTCCTTCTTCTATAAACATCAAAATTAGAAAGAACTAATGAGATTGAGAGGCTTATGCTAATAATCCAAGGATAAATGTGGTTGATGCCACATACATGTAAGTCAACATGAAATCAAAATTCATCCTATTAACTTTTTCAAATGCATGTTCCTGGTCTAATTGTGAATAATTCATCAGTGTATGTTATTCCAGAGATAAAAAAAAAAAAATCATTGTAATATATAATCAGTATGTAATATTTTGCTCTGTGTCTACAACAACTTTCCTCTTTGGTTGACGTCACCAAGTCCTCTTATTTTCACCACTCCGTCCAGGTGTCATGGGGAGAGTGGCTTTAACAAAGCGCACGACGATGGAGAGTTCACAATAGTCCTTTTATTAAACAAAATCCAAGAGAAACACGCAGGAGAATAACTAGGAAATAACTTAAAACCACAGCGCAACACATAAACGCATAACGCAACACATAAGCGCAAACGAGACCGAACACTGAACAGAAAGAACTCAGGGCTTAAATACATGGGGAGAGGTAATCATCAAAACAGAACACAGGCAAATGGAAACAGGGAAAATAACAACAAAATAAACTTAACATAACCATGACATTACACCCCTGCTCCGGAAAGGCGCATACGCGCGATATAACTATAATTAATAGTCCAACTGGATCAGGTGAATGGAAATAATCTGGAAGAGAAGACGGTGCGAGAGACCAAGGCGGTGATGCTGGTGGGAGGAGCCAGGAGCAGGAGGAGCCTGGAGGGGACCCAGACCACAGCCAGTACGAAGGCCCATGGCGGTGTCAACACAGGGAGGGGTCATGGAGGAAACTTAGCAGGTTTGACCAAGGGGATGACAGACGGAGACAGAGTCGATGGAGGTGAAGACCCAGGTGGAGCCAAAGAGCCGATGGGACAAACTAACACCGATGGCTCTGAAGACCTAGGTGGAGCCACAGCGACAAGCTTCCGAGGTGGAGCCAGGGTGCCAGAGGACTGAGGTGGAGCCGGTAAGACTGAGGACCAAGGCGAAGCCGGAGGGAAAGCGGAGCCGTAGGGGTGGAGGGACAAAGCGCAGCTGAAGGCCCGGAAGTCCGTGGCGCAGCCAGAGTGACGACTGACCAATGTGGAGCCTGAGGGACAAGGGAGCCCGGTGGAGCCTTAAGGATGCCGGTCCAAGGTGGAGCCGAGGGAGGGAGAAGCCAAGGTGGAGCCAACCTGTCGACAAGCCGAGGTGGAGTGATGGGCTCTGTGGCTGAAGGCGGAGCCAGTGAATCCTCTTTGCTAGGTGGAGCTGGTGACCGGAAGATCTGGTAACGTCCTCCTCGGGGCAGATGGTGCAAACCACTAAGCTTGTTCTCCTGCACCCACTCCACAAACGTGGCGAAATCCTCTCGAGGTAAACCAACACCAGGTAGGCATGCCTTGCACCGCACATTTAAGCTTGCTCGAAAAAATACACACAGGGAGCGGTCGGGGAAATTGGTAAGGCACGGCAGGTCTAGAAAGTCATTGGCATGGTCCTCGAGATTATTATTACTTTGCTCTGAACAGAGAAGGCAAACGGTCTTCTGTCGCAGGGTGTGTGGCCGTATACGCTCACAATGATGTAGAGTTCACAATAGTCCTTTTATTCAATAAAATCCAAGAGAAACTTGCAGGAAAATAACTAGGAAATAACTTACAACCACAAGACATAAATGCAAACGAGACCAAACACTGAACAGAAAGAACTCAGCTTAAATACATGGGGAGAGCTAATCAGCAAAACAGAAATAGGTGTGTGTAACTAATTAACAAACAAGGAAACTAACTAGGAAAACAGAACACAGGCAAACAAGAACAGGGAGAATAAAAACAAAACACAAGAAATTAAATATAACCCTGACACCAAGCTATTTCTCTTTCTTTTTTGAAAGATAAAATGGGTAATTTGTGGTCAAATTCAATTTGAAAGCCATTATTTTTAACATTTAATGGAAAAAAAATCGGGTTTTGCATAGTTTAAATTATTCCAGAACATAATCATTTTTGTGTTCTATGCATTTAATAACTTCAAATTAAATAAATAAATTAGTAGCAAACCTCACCCCCAATACAATCTCATGAATCTCCAGATATAGATTATCTTTCATTCCTGTCCGCTTTGTTTGTGCATGTACCTTTCACCGTTTCACTCAGAAAATGAGAGAAAGGAAAAATAGTTCCTATCCAATGTAACTATTTGGTAATACCAAATAGTATTTTTTTTTCCATTTCAAAGCTTATGAAGCATTAATTTTCAAGCAAAAAAAATGGTAAAAACTGTTAAAATAACACCTGACTGAAAAATCTATGTGATTATCTATCCTCTTGATACAGCATCAGTATCAAAAATTAATAGTACTTTAAGATTGATCCATCTGTTTCACTCATGTATCTTAGTAAAAAAGATATCAAATGCTGTTTAATGTTTACTTTAATAATGCCTTATTCACTAAAGACCCGCATAGATGATGTCATTGTCAGAACAGATTTATAGTGTGCACTAATAAACAGTGCTATCAACGCAATTCTTAGTGAAATCATCCCATAGTTGTGATAAGTGGCATGAGAAATTCATGAGGAGATAAAATTAACACACACACACACACACACACACTGCAGAAACTCTGTCTTGCTCAGTTTGGTGACAAGCTGTAATGGCTTTGTACTCCAGCAGATGGTCACTGTGGTCCTTATTACTGAGGTCTCCACAGTGACTGCTTTCCTCAAATCTGCACACACACACTAATGCATGCACGCATAAAACATTTACAGAAGCTCAAGGCCACCTAAAATATCAACAGCATGTGCCCTCAAAGAGAAAGCAGACCAGTCTACATTGACACATAACCAATATGCTTACACAAGCATTCCTCCATGATATTGCCTCATTAAACTTGAGTTATGAAGTGATTTCCCCCTGTTTTGCACATGTAAGGACTCGAAATGGACCATTAACTGGTTCAGTACCTGCTGGGTGATGGCAAACCCAATAACTGGGTCTCCCTCCAGAATCTCCCATGTCACTATCGCCGAGTTCCCCTCCAGTGCTTTGATGGTCACATTGAGCGGAGCAGATAAACTGTCTGAGGAGACACACAAAAAAAGACATAAAGGGATAAAAGGTACTGATGTGACATACTGCAAGACCTCTCTTATTTTATAGTCCCTCATTTATGCACAAGAACATTAAGACTGCAGAAAATGCGAGTGTTTGCCGAACTACACTATTTGCAAGGGTGTAATGTTGTGTGTACTTTGCAACAGCAAAGATCATTTTTGCTCATTTTTCCTAATGAAACTTAAAAGGATGTAAAAAGATAATGATTATTTTGTTTCACCTCCTCACTGTGTATTATGACAATAATAGCTGAATTGGACCAGTCACAGTCATTTGTGATAATAACTGATTCTGAATAACCATTTTATTTAATAATTTAACATAAATGGCAGGGATATATATAGTTTACTGCATGGCACAAGCTGACTGACCTCTGCTGGTTCTGCAGCCAATGAGATTGCTTGCTCAACATTTAAATATTCTGGCTCAATGGTTTCAGTAAGCTGGTCCTGAAGCATGCCATCAGAGTTTTTTTTTTTTTTTTAAACCCTCTACCTCCACCCCACCTGCCTAGATCTGGTACAGGATTTTTGTATGTCAATTCATACAACGGTAGCGCATGTTACATGCTCACAGCAGCGTGTCTATATAATCCATACTTGCTCTGTAGCAAAAGCAGCAGTGTGCATTGCAGATCTAGTCTAGTTATGCAGAAATTGCTTGCTTATTTTTTTGTACACATACTCAAGCGAAACAACAACTCTTATGCAATATTACCCTTACAACTTATTTACAGCTCATAAGACGACACAGAAAATGCATGTCTGCAGCCAGACCCATCCTGGTTGTCTTGGGCGGGTATGATGTTATGAAATTATTTACGAAACAAATGATTCATTCTGTCTTGGTTAATGTCATTCTCTAGCTATTTTGTCTAATACCGAAATGAAAAGTGAGGTTTGGCTAATGGAAATGCACTGATGCTCAGCTCCATGTTTGCTCTAGATCAGTGTTACTCATTGCGGTAACTCAGCGTTACCTCATGAGGCTCGCCAAGCTTTAATTTGTGGCGCATGGCGGTAAATAATACGGTGATATGATCATGCAGTCACAACAGATATTTCATAAAAACATTAAAAACAAGTAGGGCTATAACATAACCCATTAGAAACTCAAAGTGTCAGCTCTATTACAAATAATTTTGATAGGATCGAGAGAACATGTAAACACTTGATCGATTGAAAACCGAAACTGAAAGGACGACGTATGATGCGCTGAACGAGTTGTTCTCCTGACGAATAAAGTGTTGTATAAATGAGTGTCCTGTCATTCTATAATTCTCCTTTCACTCAGCATCTGTGAAGTGAAGCAGGACAACGGCTCACCAGTCCTTGTTTCAGATTCTCATCCACAGACGACTGGTTTTGGGCCTTTGTACTATGAATAGCCTACAAACAGCACGGCACAACGGGTCATATGTTCACAGCCTCCAAATTATGACCAGAATTGGATAAATATTAAGTCTTCTGTTTAAAACAAATAAAGAACCGATGTAGGAGAATGGGTAAGCGACAACAGCGGGAAACTTTGTATATTTGGGCAAAAAATCTATTCCGATTTGAATCTTTTAACTTATAAACGCGCACATCAACCCCCGATCATGTATCACATCACGATGTTTAGCGTTCATGTAAACTACAATACATTCAGATTCATCGATCGGAATGAATTCAGTCCGATTGAAACTAAAGTTGTAAACACATTATCTGCGGAGTTGCCAGTCATGGCGGTCTTTCCAGCTCTTTAACGCTGCATGTGCTCTTGGATGGTTAGATAGGCTACATGATAGGCTAATGTAGAAAAAAAAATAACTTAAGGTCATTCTGGGATGAATATATTCTGGAAATCCTGCTTTTTTGTCATTAAGGGAAATCATCTTGTCTCAGTTACAAATTTGACTGGTAAATGAGACCTAAATAAAAAAAACCTTTTGTATTTATTGCATTGCATATTGTATGTTCAGGGGTGACAGATTGTTAAGCAGACATGACATTTATGACTGGATGTAACTTTTTATACTTTGCGGTAAAAATGGCTCTCCTACTGACTTTGTCCTATCAGTGCGGCTCTCATGAAAAAAATAGTGAAGACCCACTGCTCTAGATCAATATTTCCACTTCTCTTTACTTTTATTTACTGTGTGGGAGCTCTTAGATTGCTATCTGAACCAGCCTCTTTGTCTTTGATGGTCATCAAACAAAGAAAATGGCCTGGCACAGCCTAGAGTACACAAAGCAGCCGCTGTTTGGCCATTGGGCATTTTGTTCATGAATTAAACTGAAATGTTTTGCAACGAAGATGTCAGAAGTTGTGTTGTGTGTCATCACTTGACAGAATGATACTATGCTGTTGCTTAAATTGGTGCATGAAGTTCTAATCATCAGTAATGTTTGTTGACTACAGAGTGAAATGGTTGTCTGGTTAACGTCATCCATCACAATGTAACAAATTCACACCCTGCAGATGGGAAATTGTGTATGTAAAAGTGATGACAGACAGAGAAAGCCAGTCATCTCTGAGGACCCACTGGGCAGGATGTGTTTGGAACAATCATACATCACAATTTAAATAGGGGAGGAATGTAACATGCATTCAGAAACATACACTGAATGAATTCCCGGAATTCATGGTTCGAGAAATCTTGTTGTGCAAAAGGTTAGTTCACTTAAAATTTAAAATTTAAACATGAAAATATAAAAATAAAAGATCATTCAAAATATGAATAAATAATATAATAGTATAAATAATACTAAAATATCACTGGTATGTTGAAGTTAGAAATATCTTAGTGTAAGGAACAGGCCAATATTTAAATCACTTACAGTACAGTGACGTTAAGTTTGAATATGCTCAAGTTTGACAATTTTCAGTGAATAACAACTTCTCTTTCTCACATAAAACTATCATATGACTTCAGAAGTGTATAGTGTATAAAGTTGTATGATCCACTTTTATTTACTTTATTGGGGTCTTATTTTAAGCTCCTGGTGACTATGTTTTTATGGAAACGAGCAGCGTGAACTGCTAAACTTCTCCTTTTGGTTTCCATGGAAGAAAGGCATTAGGGTTTGGAATGACATGAGGGTTACATTTCATATTTGGGTAACTATTCCTTTAAAAGCGTTTCAATGTTTCCAGTAAGAAATTCTGAAAAAATAAAATCAAGCCTTTTGTAGGTTGACCGTGAGAGTATTTGTGAATAAAAATCCTTATTATTCTATTCAGTATCGCTCAAGTTACACACTTCACCTTTAATGAATGGATGTGTTTTATAATTTGCCTTCTGTTTGGATATTTTCCAAAAGTCTTCAACACCAGCGATTCACCTAATTAAGCCTTTTAATTAAGCCTTCTTAAAAACTGAGGTCAAGCTGCCTTGAATATAATTTTTTTACCACCACTGAAGAGTTGAGGTGTCATACATGATGTTAACACATACAGTGCATTAATGTTACCTCAGGACAGGCATGAAGACGTTCATTCAGTCTTTCTGGATCCCATCGGTAGGTAATGGGCTTCATGTGAATGTTCTATAGGTCCTTGGCTTTCAGCCAGACACCAAACCTAAAGTGTATTAGCCTGACCGCGGAGACAAACGTGTTTTGAATGTATAGACTTTCAAGGCATTCACTCAACCGGCAATCTTGCAATGAGCACTGCTTAGGAATACTGGCCCTTTGGAAAAGTTAATTTGATTCATTTTTCAACATGTCACATTGAACTCATGCATGTTTGCTAGTCGCCCTTGTAGGAAGCAAGAGTTTTTTCGTTCTGGTTGTCTTGCGTCTGAGGATTGTGCAGTCAGGCGGGCAGCAGCATTACCTAGACCTGCAGCCCTGATTTAGGGAGCCAAGGCTATGAGGTGAATCTCTTGGCTTGGCTTGACTGCGTCCTCTGTCCCTGGACATGGCAGTCCTCGTAAATATTAAGCTTAGCACTGCTGTCCCACAGGAAGCCTTAGAGGGATATTTATCGGGGTAAGTTTTGGTCAGGAGCTGAAGCTCTGTCACAATGTAAATAGTAGCATGAAGCTAATTTGACGGAGAGGTTGCCATTTAGTTTCAGAGTAAACGCAAAGATTTTTTGTTTGTTTATATAAGGCCATCAGGTACTGTAGCTTTTTAAAATCAGATCATGAGTGTGAGGAAAAAAAGGAAACTAGCAGACACTGAAATATTTTAATACTGAAAATATTTCTTAATGTAGGCTACAGTAATATAGCAAAGCTCCCTTATGGTGAGTAAAAACCGAGCCTCTGATAAACAATTCAGTGATGACAGGAGGCAGTTTTGCCTGAAGTATATAAGTGGTTTCACAGCTCAGGCTGACCTCCAGACTGAGAATATTAAACCCTTGAGATTAAAATCCCAGTCTCTGATCCACACACCCATGGCCTGTCTTGAACTCAGAGGAAGCGATGCAAACTGCTCTCCTCCAGCATCTAATAACAACTTAGCTTGGAGTCTGCACTCCACCTGACCGCCTCTTATTTTCAGATATTCTTGACAATACTCATGTGTGAGAGTAATATCACGCAGTGAGAATCCACCATGCTAATTTGATGTGTAACGTGTTTGTACCGTGCCTCAGAGACAATATTATTTCGTCAAGATGCTAACATAGCATAATCAGAAAGAGCATAATTTTTAGTAACAGTTATACAGCATTTTCTCCAACATAAAATATATTTTGAAATGAATTGCATGCCATTTAGCAACACAAGTCATCCAGCTTTTAATGATATTCTAATATCGATCTAGGTACTAATGTGCAATAAGTGTCCAACCACCGAGCGAACCGAGCGAACGCAGTAACATTGTAACATAACTTTCAACACACTCAAATGTATTTTTTTTGTATGATTGTTTTGACCAAGTAAACAGTGCTGCGTTAGCCCACAACTTTAATTTGTCAAATAAAGTGACCCGTATGAGTAATAATTCAGTACTTGCACAGTTGTGTTATTTCATTAGAACTAGATAAAATAATGTGAATTTAAGTGATCGAACGTAACTAACAAAGTTTATGTTCAGGGAAGAAGGAGGCGGACATTAAACTTAACTTTTATCGTAAAATAAACATAAAAAAGGAGCGGCAGTAGCCAACTGTGGCATAAGCATCATAAAAACAGCATTTATTCGCTGTTCATTTACCTTTCTATTCATAAAATCAAAGAATCCTGGAACAAATGTATCAAAACCTGTTTTCAACACTGATGACCATTATTAATAATAGAGCACCAATAATAACTGATCATTATTGAGCACCAAATCAGCATATTAGAATTATTAGTTATGAGTAGTTATTTTACATTTTTATAATATTTTGCAATATTTCTCAAATAAATGCAGCCTTGGTGGGCATAAAAGACAAAAACATTAAGAAGTCTTAATTATTCAATTTTTTTGCTTTGTAATTATGGTGTATAGAGTGCAGATTGATGTGGAAAAAAAGTAATTTAAAGCAGTTTAGCATAAGGCTGCAACATAAACATAATTTCACAATATAAATAGCTTTGAGTCTGACCTGAGCAATTCAGGCTTCATGTGCCTCACCAAAATACAAATACACAAATAACAAACAATATATTGAATTCTATTGCCTGCCTATATTTTAGGGATCTGACATCCCTAGTCTTAATGCATCAAACACAGAATCTCAGAGTGATAAACTGATAGATTTGCTCTAATATGCAATGCACAGGGGCGATTGGCCCCACTAAACAATATCAGACTCATAACATATTCGCAATGTCCTCCCGTAGCTTTGATGAGACGCCCGACACCGTCAGATGAAACAAACATGCGAGAGCTCGGAGCGAGGAACTCCGCGTTGCACATTGCGTGGGCACCTCTGCCTTTCATCACAAGCGTCATAACAAAATACAACAGGCCTGTAATAAGACTAAACCATCATGCAGCCTTAAAGTTGATCAGTTATTCTCCGACATGTTTGTTTCACCTGCTTCCTCTTGCTTCTCTGTATTAGAAAGGGTGTTTGAAACCGTGTTCTTTTCATAATGGTGTGGAAATGTCACTGGCTCTCTTCATTAATATTCCTCCATCCTGCATCACTGCCAATGCCTCAGCATAAAGACGTATGGACAGAGGCTTTGTTGCTTCTCTAGACAACATAAAAGAGAAAAGCAGATTGAAAATGGTTCGGTGTGCTTTATTAGTGTCTGTTTGTGTTTGTTGTGAGCTGTGGATGTCTATTACAGTTAATCTGTACATAATGTTACACATTAGCAGCTCAGAACAGCATTGTAATGTAGCACACGCTGCGCTCTCATTTCAACAAGATATATGGATTGGCCATATCACTTCACAGCATCTTTTTTGATAAAAGAGCCTTTGTTGTGTATTTCTACACTATTGCAATTTTCAGATTGTCAAAACAGGTTCTGCTGATGTGAAATAGTAGACTGTTCTAGCAGACTGCCCTCTTTTACCAGACAACTGTTATAGAATCAACTCACAAGTGACTTCCTCTAGAAAACCATGCATTTCAAGTCACCATGATTTCAAAATTAAAAATGAGTATTTTTATGGAATATTGCAATGTTTATTATAAATTATTATTTATTATAAAAGAACATCATTATTTGCAGCGACATCTCTTCTCTTCTCTGATGTGTTTACTGGCGCAAATGCAACAAAAACCTGTCACTCAAATGAGATCACAGCAATAACAAACCACAATGATCCAATCAGTTCCCGGAGAACAAAATCAAGTCCCGCCCTACATTTTTTTCTTGTTCGAAAAGCAATTTCCCTTGGATATACGTCACAATAGGGAAGAAACTTCCATTTCATGCCGACTTCAATGGTGCGTGCCATTTGTCCTCCAAGGTGGGAAAGTCCTAGTCCCCATAGGAACTTTTGAGTGGAACGCCTCCTCAAGTCGGAGTTGTGACTGGGAAACTCGGGGGAAGCGCAACAACCCCGACTTCAGAATCCAATACCCTGCTCAGCGCATCAACCGCTGTGAAGCCGTATTGCTTATTAGCACTTCTGTCTGTCTGTGTCTCAATAAATTCAGTGGTGCACACAGTGCTATCCAACCTCTAGTTGTGGACATGATACTTCGGTATTATCTGTGCAAAATACTGTTTTTTATGTGTTTGTATTCCAATAGAGCAAGCACGACGAAGGCTTGCCTGGACATGATACTTCCATCTTATCCATCCATCTTAGATTTCTGACCTGTTTACTGGAACGTGGTCAACTTGGGTTTGACATCATTCCCAGTTACGACATCCCCGTAACACTTTAGTTTAGGGTCCAATTCTCACTATTAGGTTGCTTATTAGCATGCATATTACTAGGATATTGGCTGTTTATTAGTACTTATAAAGCACATATGAATGCCTTATTCAGCATCATATTCTACATCCACTTAACAACTACCTTACTAACCATTAATAAGCAGTAATTAGGTCGTAAAGTCGTATATTATAGTTAGTTAATAGAGTGGACCCTAATCTAAAGTGTGACCGACATCCCTCCTCTGAGGTAAATGGAACGTATGCAGTCCTATAGGTTTCTTGATGGCTATTATTACTGATACACCGATTTATCATCAGATTAATGTCATTTTGTTTTGATCATTTAAAAACAGCTAATGATCAGAGCCTATTATGTCTTGGTAAGAATGGGGTAAGTGTTTGGTGAACAGTTCCAAACTTGCTCAGTGTATAAATGTCTCTGGCTTGGGTAAAAATGACAGCAGAATTGCCATTTCCTGCATTTTTTTTTTAATCTAATGTTACACACAGAATGCAAGCAACGCAACATTCAAAGCCCTCATCCATTAAATCGTCATCAAATCTATCTACATTGTACAATAATCACAATAATAGTGCATATTTGGTGTTACGCATCCACATAAAGCAAGCAGCATAACATCTAGCAAACTCAGAGTAATTTCAAATTAATGCCGATTCTTTTCACTTTTATCATTTTTAGGTGTCAGGTGATCCACTCATTGTCATGCAACCACAAAAAGCAGAAAACACGCACGCAATATGTGAACCAAACTGCTTAAAACTTAGGCTACTCATTAAGACTAGTTATTGTTATGAATATTTAAATGTACATTTGCCTAAAAAGCTTTTTTATGCTTTTTGTTTCAGTGTTTCTGCAAACTGACACTTATTTGAATTTAAAAAGATGAATGTGCATTACTTGTGGTAGCCATTGGTTTATATTTGTCATATAAGTAATGGCACTTTATATATCTCAGGTTCCATATTGAGAAACTGAGTTATACAGCACTTTTAAAAAGGTAAATTATCATTGTGAATCCTTTGCAAGCTGTTTAACTAACAGTATCTTAAAACAAGTTAACAGCTGAACCATCCAACAAATGATATTGCAGACAATCTGATGTTGTTATCTGCACAAACATTTTTGTATAAGTAAAACCAGCTATTGTTTTATAGGTTTAAAAAAAATAAAATAATAATAAATAAACAGAATACCATAATTATTAGATTATATATAGGCCATACAAAAAAAAAGCATACTAATACATACTAATACATACATCACATTGATAGGCTATTAAATGATATATTGCTTAGGAAAGGTTAAATTAATGGAAAAAGATAAATGCAAATACAATTGAAGGGGGAGAATTTGTGACCTTGACAAAGTAATCATTATTCTGCTCTAGTTATTTATCTGTACTAGTTATCAGATCATAAGCCATTAAACAAATGAATTCAGTAGCCTACTAATATATATAACGTGTCTGCATGCATCCAGACAAATGCCCTAAATCCCAGAGCTCTCAAATGTGATCTATTGTGCGTTCAAACTGTAATCTCTGTCTACCGACCAGGTTTCTGCTGTCTCTGTGAACAGAATCAATTAGGATCACATGAATTGTTCACAGCATTTACATGCGGTCTGAATGAACAGTGGAAACCCACGAGCGGCTTGTGCTTCCCAATGAAGGGCTGAACAGGTAGTAGCGCATCATTTATTCATCTCATACCCGCAATCTGTCTGTTCTCTGCCAGTGTGAACATATCAGAATGCTTTTTTACTATGCATATTGTTTGTAATATTAAGATAAAACAGTTGCCATTCTGTTTATTCATGCAAAAATAGTGTAACAGGGTTTCGTGTCTTTTTCTATGTCTAGCGCAAAAGCCCAATAATGACCATATATCAAAATAACATTCCTGTCTAAATGAATACAATCACGCAAACTTACCGGCGTTAACCGAGGAAACGGAGATATAAGCCAAAAACAACAATAACAGCGCAGCGCACGAGCCTTCAATTCCCCACATCCTTCAAGGAATTCTTTACATTCTGTTCGGAAGACGTTGAATCCCATTTACTCACACGATTTTTAAACTTATAAGTCGGCGTCTATGTGTTTAACGTTGACGACTGGTGGCCGTCTTTATTCCCGCATCAGTCCAGAACAGCACTGGATCTAAACTCCGTACTTGCCGCAGAAAGTCGACATGAGAAGACTGTCTGAGCCCATTGGTCGGCATTTGTCACTATTAACAATGGGGCATAATGTATTCTTCCTCCAGGGGGCGCTCGGTGGCTCACAAAGCCTAATTTCTCTATTAAACCGCATTCAAATTTTAGTTCATTAAGAACATTTCCAAGCTATTTTTTAAAATCTATAAATTCCAAACATTCTATAAATATTCTATATCTGTCATATAACGGAGGTCAGTAACAGCAACCGCTGTACAAAGGCTAAATAAAATACCTTATTCTGTAATCACAAACGATTGTGATTGGCCCGTCCTAATATCGCTGAGGAAAGTAACAGGCTCCTCGTGACATCGCTGTCCAAGTTCCAGCGGTGATCTAGATGATAATTTACACCCGAATAAAGACACTTGACGATCTTCAAAGTAGAAAAAGAATTGAAATTGAAGAATAAGACGGGAGTACAGACCTTTAGGGGGTCTAAATAATACTCTCAAACTGAGGCTTGACCCAAATTGAGAGGTTGAGAGGCTTTAAATCAAAATTAACTATTCTTAATTTTTTTAGAATTAGTTATGAGCCTATAAATAATTTATCCGTAGTACATCATTATGTGTTTTTAACTTCAAATCAAAAAATGTTAGCATTAATTTTAAAATCAAAATAGATTCACCAGCAGCATCTCTTCTCCTCTCTGTTGACGTGTTTGCTGACGCGAGGGCGGGACAACCTGTCACTCACATGAGATCACAGCAATAGCAAACAAACCACAACAATCCAATCAATTCCCGCCTTACCTTTTTTATCTGGTTTGAGAAGCTATTTCACCTTTGATAGGCCAATATGTCACAATATGGAATAAAACTTCCCTTTGATGCTTAGCTACATACAGGCCTAATAAACAGTTTTGATAGCTAGCCAACGTTTCAACAAGCCTTTTAATAATATTTCAGTAACCATGAAAATTACATTACAAGTTACCCAGACACATATTAATACCTAGCACAAAATAAACATTATCCCCCGGTTTCACAGACAAGGCTTAAGTCTAGTCCAGACTAAAATTCATGTTTGAGCTATTTTAAAAGCAACTTGAACTGAGATATATGTCAGTTACTTTGTTTTTTTTCTAAGCACGTTTATAAAAGCTACTTAAATGCCCTAATTGAACTAAGGCCTAATCCATGGCTTAGTCCAAGCCCTGTCAATGAATCCGGGCCTTAGTCCTTTCTTTTAGGATAAATGATAATCTGGGATAATCCGGCAAGACAAACCTCAACAGATTGCTAATTTTTCCATAGATGTTCCTTTGTAAACCCCCTCAAAGTTATTGTAGGCTCTATAAGTTGCAAACTGATTGTAGACAGATAAATAATGTCTGGGCTTTTAAGCTCCACCTATTTTAGGACTCCCTTTGTCATGGTACTTTCCATTCTACCTGTGTATTCCTTTCTATGTGCCTGGGACAGCGCATTGAGCGTTGCATGACAGTCTTGGCTTTAATACGCATTGACGGTTTTCGGTGTACGACATACACAACTACAAAACAGCTCAAAATGTGATGACTAAGGCTAAATGGATGGTCCAGTGACTGCTGATCTATATTATTCGCAGCCCATTCAGTCTCCAAATGAAATTCAGAGTGGAAAGTGCTGGCAGTGTCTTCATCGCTCCCTCTCGCTTGTTCCTGCCAGAATGCTTACTGAGGGAAACCACTCTTCCTAAATTCGTGGAGGTCTTTCCAGCTCTCTCCTTGAACTCTCGTGCCAAGTTCTGAGAAATACCCTCTGCATGTCAAAAGGAGTTGCCACAGAATGTCACCACTTTAAATTCACACAATGCACTTTCCATTTATAACATCTGAAACGTTTTCATTATTCTAATGTACAGTAGTGTTTGTCAGTATGCCAAACACAAATATCTACATCTACGTGTAAACATTAAGATATGCTGACTTTTACAGTTGCAATGCAGGTTTTATCAAGTGTAACAGTAACACTTGGCCTATTTACACTTAGTCACTTCTTGACTCATATACACATGTAGATTTGAGACTGGTAAAGTTTACATATGGGCTAGCACAACAAAATTCCTAAAACTTAAAAATTAGGATAAAAAAATAAAAGCTAATTCAAAATATTATTAAATAGCTTACTATAATAGTATAGTATATAATAGTATACGAATATTCAAATAACACTGAAATACCCTCACTATCTGTGATGGATGTATCAGCGTTTAGTACAGTAAAGAGTGCTTACCTTGCAAACTGTCTGACCTTTCACTAAAGAACAAGTTCAACACATTCTGCTTTTAATAATTGAACAAGACATTAAGAGAGCAGAACATTTAGAGACAGCATGTCCACATAAATTCTGCCATATGCTACTTTGTGTTTATAAGGCATCACTGGTAAACTGACAACTTGAGTGAGATTCTGATCAAATTAGATTTTACTGTGCTGTGGCTGGTTTGGACAAAAACTCATATTTACATGAATAGCATGTATTGCTTATCACTTTATTGTGTCACACTAGTGTGAGCTGAACCAGGTTTTTTTATTCAGTCTGGCTTGGGTCACTCTTGACCCCCGGTGAAATTTAATATAGTTGGATCATGATGTGCAAATTCATTTTTAAACCCGTAACACTCTACAGTACTTCTGCCTACGGCTGCTGTATAATGATTATTGAGTACTAGATCAAGAAGGAAATAGCTCTTTTTTTAGATCGATACATAATTAGCATTTTAATCAAACAGTTGTTAAAAACTCTTTTTACAATGTTTTACTAAAAATAAATAAATGAGAAAAATCGAATAGCACTTGAGGGAGAGCTCGCACTTGCTTAGTTGTTTGTGAGAGAAACACGCTTTTTAGTAATAGAGTGTCCCCTCAGGCTAGAGGTTCTTGTATTGGGAACTGTTGGAGATGTTGGCTGTTTTCTGTGCTGTCTCATCCAAAAAATACAGAGAAGGTATGCTGAAAGTAGCCTTCGAGGGACTTGAAGTGAGACTGCCACATTTATGTAATGGCCATATGGCTTCTGTTTCACTTGGATGCCCTGTTGGATTCACTCTTTTTTCTTTCTTAAAGGGATAGTTCACCTAAAAAAGAGCAGTTTGTTATTATTTATCCACCCTCATGCTGTTCCAAACCTTTATTTTTCTTCTGTAGAACACAAAAGGAGAATTATCCTGCTTGTTTTTTTGTCATGCAATTAATTAGTCCCCATTAAACTGAAGCTTTCGAACTTCAAAAAGGAAACAAGCACAATAAAAACATCCTCAGAAATGATTCATATGTGCTATATTCCAAGATTCATATATTGATATCTGGCCTCTAATATTCCATATATTCCAAGTCATTCAATTGCTGTTTGTGAGGAATTAATCATTCGAAACGGTTTTAAGAACTAGATCAACTGATTTACTGAAGACATATGATTCAAAATTTGTTAGAGTTAGAGATTCAGTTCCCATCAGTGTTGTTATTGTTAACTAAACTAAAACTATTGAAAACATTTTAATTGTTAGTTGAAATAAAGCTGAAATAAAATACAATATAGATATGATCCTGCTGGAAGTAGCCATCATAACTTGGGTACACTGTGGTCATAAAGGGATGGATGGACAGCAACAATCCTGCAACAATGCAGCATTTAAACAATGCTCAGTTGGTACTAAGGGTTCCAATGTCTGCCAAGAAAATATTCCTCACACCATTACACCGCCAAATTATGACCCTACCTGAATGTCACAGCAAAAATGGAGACTAATCAGGCCAGGGAACTTCTTTGCAAGTTTCTATTGTCCAATTTTGGTGAGCATGTACGAATTGTACCTTCAGTTTCCTGTTCTTAGCTGACAGGAGTGGGACACGGTGTGTTCTTCTGCTGCTGTAGCCCGTCTGCTTCACCCAAAGAACTGCTGCTCGCTGGATATTTTCTCTTTTTCTGACCATTCTCTGTAAACTCTAGAGATGTTTGTGCATCAAAATCCCAGTAGATCCTGATCTCACGGCAGTTTGTACGAATTCTACGAGGTGGCTAATTCGTACGAATTCATACGACCTCACTCATACGAATTTGTATGATTTTTGCTAAATCGTACATATTTTACGAATTGCCCAATTCGTATGAATTCATACGAATGACCTACCCCTGACCCCGCCCCTAAACCTACCCATCACGTGGGTTTAGACAAATCGTACAAATTCGTACGAGTGAGGTCGTACGAATTCGTATGAATTAGCCACCTTTTTATCACTCGTACGAATTCGTACGAATTGGTCGTGAGATAGCATTGAGCAGTTTCTGAAATTCTCAGACCAGCCCGTCACTTACCAAGTCACTTAAATGGCCTTTCTTCCTCATTATGATGCTCAGTTTGAACTTCAGCAGATTGTCTTGACCATGTCTACATGCCTAAATGCATTGAGTTGCTGCCATGTGATTGACTGATTAGATTGCGTTAAAGAGCTGTTGAACAGGTGTACCTAATACAGTGGCCGGTCACTCACTAGAATAACACTATAGTTCTGATTCATTATAATTACATGAGAGCAACCTAAAATTTCTCCTTTTGTGTGAAAAAAGAAAGTTATACAGGTTTGGATTACATAACTAAATTATGTCAGAATAAATTTTCTTTGCTGAACTAATTATTTCATATCGGCCTCTCAGTTCTTTCCTCTCCCAGGTTCTCGTTTCTCTCTTGCTGATAGAAAGAGAAATGAGGGCACTGTGGTTCTGCACACAGTGTAGTTCAGGGCAGCGGTTTTAGAGAGTCTATAAATTGGCGTGAAGGTGAATCTGTGTCTTGCATTACTGGGGCTGATCCTGAGGGATAACCACATATCTTTGTTTCTCAAAGCATGAGGCCATAGCTACTTCTTCTCACGTTCCCCTAGAAAAGCAGTCACTCCTGCAGGGCTGAGGCTTGTGGAGATATTATTGCCACAGCACATTAATGAATGTTTATGTTTTACGTGTTTTGAGAATGCATGACTATGTTATTCTCAGCCTCCAGTTTTATTATAATCTATGTACATAAATAGCAAATATTACACCATGTCCTAACCAGACACAATTCGATAAGATACACATACGATAAGATAAAGTACACATTCAAATTTTATGAATCAATATTACACCATTTTAAAATTATTAAAAATGCACACTGAGTCAGAGTGAGTGAAACGTTCTTTGTCATAGAATACACTTGTTTGTTCACAATGCGTTGTACATTCTTGTTTCCTTTAATTTTATTTTCAAGTTCTGAGGTGAATTATCCATTGTCGCTTTCAGCATGGCTATAAAGGTCACGCAAAATGACATTCAGACTCATATTAGAGGCTTTTAACATTAAATAAAGCACATAGACAGTAACTGGCTGGGATTAACATTGTCATACTTTGTATATTTTTGTTCCAGCCGCAACGTCACAGAAATAGAAATAGTTGTGTCCCAAATGACGCGCTATACACTATGCACTTATACACTATGTACTTATGCATGTGCTCATCCATGTAGTGTATGAATTTTAAAAGCTTATTTTGTCATTCAACATCATAGTCTAATAGCCCCGCCTTCTCTGCTATGAAACTAAAGCTGCGACAGTTGAGCTAGTGCATGAAGTGCCCAACATTTCACACTAAATTTTTTCGGTTAATTAAGTGCTTCATCAGGGTATTTAAAATGCACCTTTTCTATTTGGAATTTTCAGTGAACACACTACTTGAACTATTTATACTTCAAAATGGCATAGAATAGTGTATAACCTAGGCTACTCGAATTGGGATGCACCTTGTTTCTAAAATAGAATTGTGGAATTGCTTCGCATCTGGTTAGGACACAGGGTGCTTCTCATTTCTTATTAGTGTGGCTTCGTTTCCTTGTGTTTCCATCTGTGTTTCCTTGCTCATGACTCCGTTGAGTTCGATTGGTTTCCGGGTCACGGCTTGAGGAAGTAGGAGCGAGGAAACATCAATTTGAATATTAAGAAGCACCCACGGTCTCACAAACAAACTGTGATTGGTCGCACATATCAGTCAAGCAGTCTCAGTGGATGGTTCTTTGACAGAATAAGCTGCAATATCAAGCAAACAAAAATGTTCTAAGAACTTTTTGATAACTTTCCCATAAAACGTTTTTTTTTTATAATGTTCTCTGAACGTCGCGTTTCTCCAAAACATCGTAAGCCTAAGTAGATCGTAGAACCATTGGCACCTATATGGTCTCTACAATCGAATTAGCTCACAAAAATGTTTTTTTTTTCTTGGTTATACGAATGTTAAGGGAACATTCCATCGTCCATTTTGCAAACATTATGGGAACATTCTTTGAACATTCTGATGCAAGTTAGTAACATTTAAAAAACTGTATGTAAAACTAAAACATTTACGACAAAAAGTTAAATGAATGATGCGTAGATACTGTTTTTGTGCTAATATTTTAAGAACGCTATTAAAGATCAGATAACTCTAAAACTTTCTATTAATGTTATTGGAATAATGTTTTTATGACTTTGAGAGACAATCAATTCAATGTAGTATGCACACATCGAAACATAACCAGCATGTGCTCAATCAAAAAAAAAAAAAAAATTACTGAAAAAAGTGAACAAAAAAAATGGCATACAGCTATTTCTGCTCCCATAACAGTTTAATATATTGCTTGGAGTGACCATATATTGCAAGTCAGAAGGCTGGTTGTGTGGAACTGTGACATTGTTGGTGTGTTTCGTTTTATTGTTTCTACTCCTATAAAGCTGAAGTAGGTGACAACAACTAAAGTGAAGTATTTGTTTTTAATGTCTGGACTCCTAGACCTCACATACTGATCTCAGCGGGCACTACCTTAGTGAACAAATCACTGAACAGGTTTACAATATACCATTTGCTTTATGTTGCAGACGGTCCTGCTGACTCACTGATGGACCGCAGTGGTTCTGTTGACAGGATGAGAATCTCTGAGCGTGAGCAATGAGTGATAGGCAGAGGTGGCGTTTTTCTCTGCATGCAAATTAATCATTTTCTTTTCCATTTTTTTTGTCTCTGGCCTCATATATCTTTCTTCTGTTCCTTCTGGAGGTGCTTCAAATGATTCATGCACTTTAGAGAAACTCACACGTTTTAGAGGATTTAATTGACTGCTCCAAAGAGTATCATAAATATTGAATGGTGGTCTGGTGGTCACTATATTTCATAATTAAGCTTCATGTCAGAAAGTTCACAGCCATCCACAGAGCAAATTTCGGTCATTGCGACATAATTTCAATGACACGGTAGCCTATTCTACTTTGTTGGAATTCTTTCCCCATATACAGCAATTCAAAGAATGTATTGATGTATTGAGATGATTTGAGGTATCATTCATGTCTAGATCAAACAGTTCAGGATGATTTACATGCTAAAGTAAGTAAGCTCAAATGCTTCATTATAACCCTTATGAAAAAGAAGTGCGCCTTAATTTTATTGAATAAGCACTTAGAGTACCTCAAATATTATTTAAAAAACTGTACTTGCAGATAATATATTATTAAAAAGTTAGTTCACCCAAAAATGAAAATTCTGCCATCAATTAGACTCAATTCCAGTAAAGCTGCTGGCCCTGATGGTGTCAGTCCCAGGGCCCTCAAGTGCTGTGCTGCCCAGCTGTCAGGAGTTCTACATCAGATCTTTAATATGAGCCTGAAGCAGAGGGTCCCATCACTATGGAAGACATCCTGCCTGGTTCCTGTCCCCAAAAAAATCAATCCGTCGACCCCCAGTGACTACAGGCCAGTGGCTCTGACTTCATACATCATGAAGACGCTGGAGAGACTCATCCTGAAACACCTGCGTCTGTTGGTTGAGCCTTGGCTGGATCCACTACAGTTTGCATATCGACCCCGTATCGGTGTGGAGGACGCAATCATCTACCTGCTGGACCAGGCATATTCTCATTTAGACATTGTTGGGAACACGGTGAGGGTCATGTTTTTCGACTTCTCTAGTGCTTTTAACATGATCAGACCATCACTGCTGAAGAATAAGCTCACGGAAATGCAGGTGGACGACTCACTGGTAGCTTGGATTACGGACTATTTAACAAATCGACCACAGCATGTACGGCTGAAGAGCTGCTGCTCTGATAACATCCTGAGCAGTACGGGTGCGCCACAGGGGACCGTCCTATCACCCTTCCTCTTCACCCTCTACACGTCTGATTTCAGGTACAAGTCTCAGTCATGTCATCTGCAGAAATTCTCTGACGATTCTGCCATTGTGGGCTGTATCAGGGATGGACAGGAGGAGGAATATAGGAGTGTGGTGGACAGCTTTGTTGAGTGGTGTGAGCTAAACCATTTACAGCTTAACATCACAAAGACAAAGGAATTGATTGTGGACTTTAGGAGGCAGGCTCCTCCTCCCACCCCTGTCATCATTAGAGGGACTGATGTGGAGGTAGTTGAGGACTACAGGTACCTGGGGGTACACATTGACTGTAAACTGGACTGGTCTAACAACATCAACGCTGTTTTCAAGAAAGGGCAGAGTCGGCTTTTCCTACTGAGGCGGCTTAGGTCTTTCAACGTATGTAGGAAAATGCTGACCATGTTCTATCACTCTGTGGTAGAGAGTGTCGTGTTCTTTGCTGCTGTGTGCTGGGGCAGTGGGGTGAAGACAGCTGATGCAAACAGGCTGAACAAGTTGATGGTTGGGCTGGTGCTGTCCTGGGTGTCAGTCTGGAGAACCTGACAGAGGTAACTGAGAGGAAAATGCTAAAAAAAGCTTCTCGGTATCATGGACAACCCCTCTCACCCCATGCATGCCTCCTTGATGGGCCATCGGAGCACACGCAGCAATAGACTCATCGCCTCTAAATTCAGAACTGATCGTCACAGGAAATCCTTCCTACCTGTGGCAATAAGACTGTACAACTCTTCACTGCTCTGTAGGTGATTTCTCAGGATTAATAATAATATTAATACTAATGTTACTTTGTCCGTAGTCAAATTGTGCAATATTACACAAATGTATGTCATTAACTGTTTGTTTCATTCCACTATTATATACTCATATTATCTTTATTTATTTTCTACTGTCATTTTTCATAACCATTTGCGATAATAGTTATTACTGTATTTTACTGTATTTTATTTTTATTTTATTTGCACTATTTCACTGTTGTTATTATTATTTACTGTACTTTTCCTTGTTCTTTGGCTGCATTGAGCATGCTTGTGACAAAAGAATTTCCCTCGGGATAAATAAAGTTTCTCTTATCTTATCTTAATTACTCACCCTAATGTCATTCCAAACTCTCACGACTTTCGTTCATCTTCAGAACACAAATGAAGATATTTTTAATGAAATCGGAGGATTTTTTTGTCCCTCCATTGACAGCTACACAGCTACTTCACAAAGAGATTGTAAAACTAATCCATATGAATTGAGTGGTTTAGTCCAAATTTCTGAAGAGACATGATCACTTTATACGCTGAACAGATTTAATTTAGGCTTTTATTCACATATAAACATTCATCAACTCACACATCAATTGTGGTAAACGGAAGCTCAAGCATGTTCGATTGATGTGCGAGAACCAATGAGGTTAATTCTCGTGTTACGCAGCACGTTTGAGTTTCAGCAAGAACCACTGAGTTTCATTCTTGTGTTACGCAGCATGTTTGAGCTTCTGCAAGAACCAATGAGGTTCATTCTCGAGTTATGCAGCACGTTTGAGCTTCCGCAAGAACCAATGAGGTTCATTCTCGTGTTATGCAGCACGTTTGAGCTTCCGCAAGAACCAATGAGGTTCATTCTTGTTACGCAGCATGTTTGAGCTTCTGCAAGAACCAATGAGGTTCATTCTCGTGTTACGCAGCACATTTGAGCTTCTGCAAGAACCAATGAGGTTCATTCTCATGTTACGCAGCACGTTTGAGGTTACGCAAGAGGTTTGTTCTTGTGCATCAAGCAGGTTCAGTTGAGCTTCTGTTTATGTTCACTAGTCAATGTGTGAATAAAAGCCTAAATTCAATCTGTTCATCATTTCAAGTGATTGTGTGTGAAAAATTTGGACTAAACCACTAAATTCATAAGGATTAGTTTTACCATTTTTTTTTTATTAACTTTTTGAAGCATCAAAAGGGTAGTTATGTAACAGTCAATGGAGAGTACAGAACTGGCTCAGATTTCATTAAAAATAGAAATTTAAAAAATCACAGAATTTTCATTTTTTAACTAACCCTTTAATGAAATATAAGGCCACTTACGTGTACTTAAAGAGAGTACACTTTCATGACTTTCTTAACACACTTAAGTAAACGTTTAAAAAGTGCACTTTATAATGTCAAATTTAAGTTTAAAGTTTATCAGTTGTTCTGCTGATTGCATCTAATTTAAACTAATCCACTTTAATTTAATTGCAATTAAGTGTGAGTAAACAATATTCGGTTTGTAATTAAGTATATTATTACATTAAATATAATTATTTCTGTAATAAGTAAAAGCTTTATAAAAGAAGGGAAGCAGCAAGTAGTAGTGATGTACAGTATTATTGGGCTATAGCACAATAAGGATGGATTATGATTGGTATCACAGTACCTGGAATGATTTACAGATATCTGCTAAATGTAACATACTGAAACATTAAAAAGAGATGGAAGGGAATATTTTTCCGATGAAGAATGGGGAACAAAAAGAAAAAAAGCTAGTTGTTGGGGAGAACAGAGGGATAAATGTGCTGTGAGCAAAAAGACGAATGAATGCATAGATTTTCATCAGACATAAGAGACCTGACATTCAGAAATTCAGAGAGAAAGAGAGAGAGAGAGAGAGAGAGAGAGAGAGAGGCTGCATCCCTAAAGTCTAGTTTAAGTTCAACACTTCTGCAATGTCACTGCAAGGCACCTGCTATTAACTTCTATCAGGTGATATGGTCAGCCAATACACAATACACAGCTGGTCTCTAAAGCACCTCCTGCTATGTGTGTTCAGATTTTAAGGGGAGGATCTCAGATTACATCACTTAGGCTACTATATCAATGTTAAAGGCACACTATGCATTTCCCATTTTTCTCAAACAGCGACCCCTAGAGTCGCTGTGGAGTACTTGTATTTAACGTTACTGTCGTAAATACCACTCACGCAGAGCCGTCTCTGCACTCTTCCGACCACGCTTTCTTCGTTTTCTTCGTCGACTCTGCCATGATTCACGTCTGAAATGCGTGCTAGTGTCTTCCATAGAGGCTGCTTCAAATGTTGTTGATGTATGTGACGTAAAGCAAGTCGTGATTCTCGCGAGATTTGTCGGGGCGCCATCTCTCAATCCTGCATTGCTGGTTTTGCCAGTGGTGTCCCATCTAAATGCTTTCGAAACTGTTATATTAAGGTACAAATCTTGCATAGTGTGCCTTCAATGCACATGTTAATAAAGCACAAATAAAATAAAATTAAAGAGCTCCTCTTAACCAACAACGTTTAAAATCCTTGTTTTAGTCCAGTGGTTGATTGACAGGTGAGTATGCATTCCTAAGGTGCTTGCATCACAATGGATAAGCATTATACTGCAATGTGCAGCAATGTGGTCAGCTACCTCAGAATTTAATTTAAATGATCAGATCAAAAAATGTTTTTTTGACATCAGCATCTATTTTGTCCATTGTTTGATAAGCTGTAACCCAAAAATTATTTTATCAATTACTCACTCTCATGTAATTCCAAACTTATTTAGTTCATCTTTGAAACACAAATGAAAATATTTTTAATGAAATCTGTGAGGTTTCTGTCCCTCCATCTAAAGTCTTTTCACCCAAAACTGAGTGTTCAACAGTTTCAGAAAGAGATCGTAAAATACATCCATATGAATCGAGCATCAAACAAGCATGCTTGAGCTTTGTTGTGATGTCAGTCTGTGTTCCCTTGTCTTTTCATGTTCAGCAGTTCCCTGTTATGTCTATTAGTCTCCCCAGGTGTTTCAGATTAACCACTCCCTTGTTATCTTGTTTAGCTTGTTAGCCCCGAATGTTTTGAGTGTAGCCCCGAATGTTTTTTGAAAAGTTGACTGACAAATATGAAACTGGACAATAGCCTATGTAAACCCCCGAAATCATAAGTTGCCTTATTTCATTGTGCTTTGGCTTTGCTGCTGTCTCTGACTAGTGATTGTTGAAATCTGTCTCTGCAGACGCACCACGTGAGTGATTAGATCCTAGAATATCTCCAGGATTTGCGCAACAGCAAACAATCTCACAGCAATTTAAAAAAAAAGAATAAATAACGCAGTCAGCACCGCCGCACAGTCCTCTGTCAGACCAGATGTTGTCAGGCTATATGTCAGTAAAACTCAGAAAAACGAACTTTCCTGTCGTATCGTGTGCTCGCAGCGCGCACTCTTCAATATCAAGTGCAAATGCAGCGCGCCCTGTATCACGCAAAAGAAACTACGAGCATGTAACGTTGTGTTCTGTCGTCAATTAAGTATTGAAATAACCAAAAGGGAAGCTGCGTCATTTTTCATTATTAATATTCTAACATTTTATCAATATTGCAAAGTCATCAAAACTGACTCGTGTCATAAAAAAAAAATTTAGTGACCAAAAATGTGAAAAATAGCTACATCTAGCCTAAATGATCATTCTTGACATTCTTTTAACTATAAGCAACCCAATTTGTCTAGATCTGTAATATTATTTCCTTTGTATAATGAGCTTGTCTTTGTTTTAAATTATATTGTATTTTTATTGTGAGTGTGAACTGCTGCACAGTCGTGTGATTTAGGCAGCTTGATTAACATTATTACAATGTATTCCTATTTAACACAGATGTTCTTCGCTAATTACAGAAACTAAAAGCAAAATATAAGTATAAATATTTATAAAATAAACAAACAAAAGATTGCACTGCATGGTGTTTGATTGAAATGTAGCCTAACATCTATGCAAAATAATCCTTGAAAGATTTCTCATTTAAGGCCATTTCTGTTTGGAATATGTGATTGTGTATTGTCAACAATAAGCAGAAACGTTCTGCATTTCCATTTTGTACTGTGGATCATTCATTTCAACATTTATCCTCATTCTCATGTTTAAGAATCTGTTATCTGCTTGACAAATAATTTATGCTACTGCCCACTTACATGCTTTTAAAGCTATTGTTATCCAATTTTTTTTGGCCTTCAGACACCTTAAAATGCATATATGTAGGGCCAAGAAATCCAAATTTTCTCGGGGGAGCATGCCCCCGAACCCCCCTAACTACCTCACATTTGAATGCGCGTGTCTGTGGGGTAATGTGGGGCTGGTGTGGCTGCCCCCTGCATATAGACCTACAATATATATTATTCTCTTTATCGAATCATGTTATCTTGTAACCCAGCCCCTGATGTTTCGGGCTCAGCCCCTGATGTTTTTAAAACCTAGAAACGCCCCTGCCTGTGTTTTAGTTCAGTCATTGAGTTCTGTTCCCGAGTCCTGTTCCCTAATCTCTGTTGGTAAAGTCTGGAGTCTATTGAATAAAGTGTGCTGCATTTGGATCCTGCTTCCTCCTTGTCTCAACCGCAGCATAACAAGCTTCCTTTTACCAAATTCGATTGCACTATATGTTCACTAATCAATGTTATTCACTAATATGTGAATAAAATTCTGTTCATCAGATTAAATTCACCTAAATTAAATCTGTTCATCATGTAAAGTGATCATGTCTTTTCAGAAGCCTTTGATTAAAGTGTTCGATTCATCTGGATTTCTTTACGATCTCTTTATGAACTTTTTAAAGCGTCAGAGTTTTGGGTGAACAAGACTTTCAGTGGAGGGACATAAATCTCTCAGATTTCATTAAAAATTATCTTCATTTGTATTCCAAAGATGAACAAACGTAATTCAAGGGTAACTGATTACAGAATTTACATTTTTGGTTGAACTATAATTCTTAAAGGATAGTTCACCCAAAAATGAAAATTCTGCCATCATTAACTGTTCCAAACCTGTATGAGTTTTTTTTTTCTTCTGTTGAACACAAAAGAAGATATTTTGAAGAATGCTGGTAACCAAACAGTTGACAGTAGCCATTGACTTCCATAGTATGAAAAAATAATAATAATAATAATAATACTAGGGCAGTCAATAGCTACAGTCACCTGTATTCTATTATGTTCAACAGAAGAAATAAACTTTTGTTTGTAACAACTTGAGAGCGAGTAAATGATGACAGGATTTTCATTTTTGGATGAATTATCTCTTTAAAACCAGGTGTAGATAGAGGTCTAAAGACAATTTAAAGGAAATCTCGTCCAAACCCTCTACAATTTCCACAGTGGGCTGTTGTCTCTTTTTCACTCTCACTGGCCATGTCTTTCTTCCCAGTGCCCTCCTTGTCTCCCTGCTTATAGGGATTCTGGCAGAGAGCTGTTCCTCGGGGTGATTGGTTGTGTGGAGCAAATTTACTTAAGTGATGTTGGAATGCAGAGTTAGCATGAAGCAGAAGGAGAGGATGTCCTCCTGATAAGGAGACTGGAGCAAATAACTAGAAGAAGTCTGTAAATGACCCTACATGTCAGCACTTCCCTCCAGCTCTCAGAAAGGGTATACATAAAATGCAGTGTCAATGAGGGCAGCCCCGACCCTGCTCCATCATCACTGCATCTTAACCACACTGGATATTCTAATTAACCTCCCTGATTTTAATCTAAAATATGCGCAGACACACATACACAGTTCATGGTGAAGGACAACACTCGTCAATAAGCCCTCATGATAACACACATACAAGAAATATGCCTCACTCCTGCATTCCATTTATTTACATTTATGCATTTAGCAGGCAGTTTTAATGTTACAACCTCAATTGTTGTTTTTTTTTTCATTTTTTCTTTCTTTCATGTCTATGTTGCAGAAGTGGCAGCTCCAGATTGGTTATTGTCCGTATTGGAGACTGCCTCCCATTTGGTGCTGCTGATTCTAGGAGGGTTTTATCTCTTTCCCCACCAGTTTTATTATTTTTGTTTTTATTTTTTAAAGTTGCCAGTCACCACCAGCATTTTTGATCATTTTTACACAATTTTTATGGCCCCCAGAATATTTTGTTGTATGAATATCTTAACATACAGTTGTGGTCAGAATTATTGGGGCCCCTGGTAAGTATGATCAAGGCTGTGAAAATAAATCTCCATTGTTTATCCTTTTGATCTTTCATTTAAAAAAATCACAAAAATCTAAACTTTCTTTGAAATAAAATAATTGAAAGTGGGGGGAAACTCACAAATGTTTTTCTCCAAAGCATGTTGGGCACAATTATCGGCATCCCTAGAAATTCTTATGAGTAACATATCTCTGAAGTATATTCCCATTCATATTTAATTTTTTTAGCACACCAGGGTGACAAGGAACATGAAATTGTCTATGACTTCTTGTTCCACAGGAGTATAAATAGGAGGGAACACATAGGCCAAATTCCCTTAATCATCCATCACAATGAGTAAAACCAAAGAATATAGTTCTGATGTTCAGCAATAGATTGTTGAGCTTCACAAAAAAGAAAGTGGCTGTAAGAAAATAGCTAAAGCATTGAAATTTTCCATTTACACCATCAGGCCAATAATTAAGAAGTTCCAATCAAATAAAGACGTTACGAATCTGCCATGAAGAAGATGTGTGTCTATATTGTCTTAATGCATGGCAAGGAGGAAAGTTTGAGTGTTTGAAGTTTGAACGGAGCCGATGAGAGGCGAAAACACAGTCCGCTTTCGTTACCGCTAGTTTTTTGACGTCGACTTGGTGTGTCCCGGGATTAATTACTTTTCACCGGAAGATCGAATATGATATTTTAGTTAAACATTACAAGGCCAAAATAAATGAATAAAATAAAATATGTTTTATATGTTGTAGCGGACATTTTTTCAGGCAAACTCATATTGGCATCGGGATCCTGATCACCCTGTCGTGGTTTGTTTTTGCCACTTTTCACACATTAAACCCGGTAAAGTACCGTAAAATTACCAGATTTACTTTTCTGGTACATTCACAATTGTGCTGTTAGAGAACGCAAGACATGGCACAGCAGTCAGTCGTCCGTCCAGCGCATGCTAAAAACAATTAAAGTCGGCATAAAAAATTAAGTTATTGTGATAAAAATTATGAGGGCATTTTAAAAGACAAAATTATGATATACTGTACATGCACAGAGAAATCATTTATAATAAATATTGCAATATTCAAGAAATGTCAATTTTGATTTCATGGTGACTTTAAAAGCAGCGGAGCTTCCAGTAAACAGCTCTAACAGAGCTTGGTTGAGCCAAAGTTAACTTCTGTTTCTCTCTGTGTGTGTGTGTGTGTGTGTCACAGTCACACTTTTGTCTTGTCGCACATGAATTGTTTAAAAGCATTTGCATGAATAAGAGCGGGATCATATAATGTAATATACACTTTTTTTTAATTCTGATTGGATAATTATCAAGATCGAGGCCAAGCCTTGTGTATACTATTTTTATGTAGCGCACAAAAAAAAACTTGGAGGGCCCCCTCTCTGCACAAGGGCCTCTGGGCACGTGCCCAGATTGCCCATATGGTATGGCACGTCCTGCCCTGCCTATAGGCTACTGTACTCATACCGGTAATTTTATGCTTTGTTCACTCATAACATCATACCAATATTTTACTGGTAACTTCTCATACTGGAAAATTGCCAGAACTGATATAAACTGACGTCTTTGATACAACATCCTTTAATCTTGTAACATTGTGTGACCTCTCATGGTGTTTTTTTAAATGAACAAATACATGCATAAAATCACATGATTAGTTTTGTTCCTAAAGGTGATGATACACAGGGCAACTTTTTGAGCAATGTTGCTGGGCAATCTTGCCGAGTGATTGTTGCTTGGGCACTTTCCCAAGGACATTACATTTCTATCTGGATAATTTAGATCGGTCGTGGGCCCTGTGTCTCATCTGGTTGCCCGTTGACGGCAACATTGCCCAGCAACATTGCTCAAAAAGTTGCCCTGTGTATCATCACCTTAATATTTTAAGCAAACACACGTATACATTCTGAAAGCCTCTGTGATTTACCAGTTTTAGTGATTGGGAAGGTTAGCTGAAAAACAGGCAGACAGGGTTTCCATACAGATGGAGCCAGATCTGCGTTTGATCCGCAAATATTTACCCACCCTGTGAGTGGGTGCTACAGCATGCAGAGGACAGTCGGCTTCGCTCACTGGACAGTGTGTGCTGAGCTCTGCCACCTGGGTGCATGTGTGTGTATGTGTGCATGTGCTTGTGTCTATAGTTCAGCATCCCTGCAGAGAGATTTAAAGAATTGACTCCCCATTCACGCCCATGCTACACTGTAAATCTGATTTTCCCCAAGACTCATTTGACACACACTCTGACATTTATATGAAACATTAAATATTGTATCTGCCAATCAGGGGCAGCATCTCAATACATCAAAGCATGCCCTACCTTTAGTCCAGGCTTGTGATGGACTGGAAGTGTAAATATGTGTGGCAATATTTTCTTGGCAATACCAATGGACCCTTCACTAAGCTCTGCCTTAAAGACGTCACTGACCAATCCTAGCTTAGGAACTGTTTCATCTTTAAGAAAAAAGTTTTAAATATTATATGACCTATCATCTAGATCGTGTCAATGTTAAAGTTGTCATTAAGTGGAGTTTTACCCTATTTTCTAAGTAGGCTACATCTTAGTAGGCGCTGGCAAAACCAGCAATGCAGGTTTGAGAGGTGGCACCCCGACAAATCTCGCGAGAATCATGACTTGCTTTACGGCACGACGTCACATACATCAACAACATATGAAGCAGCCTCTATGGAAGACACTAGCACGCATTTCAGACGTAAATCATGGCAGAGTCGATGAAGAAAACGAAGAAAGTGGTCGGAAGAGTCAAGGAAAAGAAAACGACGGCTCTGCGCGAGTGGTATTTACGACAGTAACGCTAAATACAAGTACTCCACAGCGACTCTAGGGGTCGCTGTTTGAGAAAAACGGAAACTGCATAGTGTGCCTTTAAAAAACTATAATAGGTATCATACACTTGCCAACTTTGTTAATGGATATGTAGAAAAACTGGGTACACTAAAGACAGAGGGTCACACACTACCAACACTATTCTGGACACAACAAACTCACGACTCAGGAGGAGATATGACAAATGAAAACGTGTTCTAAAATCGGGTCAAAATGTGGAACATGTTTGATCCTCTGACTGGCTGGAATAAAAAGTCTCAAGCAAAATCTGAGTTTGTTCCCATTGTAGCTACACTGCGATGTTCAGTTAAATTCGTCAACTCTAATCTGCAGACTGGCTCTAACAACTATCGATTAGCCAAGTGACCTCAAATTTGCATATGACTGCCTCCAGACTAGAGCTAGAACATCGACGAATAGTTTTACATCATCACACCATAGGCCCCGCCCACTTCAGTCGCTTAGACACCTGTCTGTAAACACACCAAACTCGAGCGTCGCGTCGCGTCAACAGCAAATAATATCACTAATGCTGTCTACACTGTATACAGTACCCGCTGAGTTTCTGACATACTCCATACTTGTCATACTTGACAACAGGACAAATGGAAGAGTAAAATAATGTTCTTAAATAGGACACCAGCGTCAGGAACAAGTGCAATGGCATCCACGGATCGCGTTGGACTCGGAGAATTATGTTTGTGTGGAGAATTTTACAGCAGATTGTTTTGTGAACGAGGCAGTGTAATGCGTGGTTCGCAAAGAAACCTTTGTTAAAAAATGAAGCAGCCAACTGTAGGCCTACTGGATCTGATTGACAGCAGACACACTGCAAACCGTAAGTAAACAATTTCATAATATTCATTATTCTGGTTACTTCTTCTGGTTACTATAACGTTAGTATTTATTACCCCCCCCAACCAATTTTTGGTTTTTATGCTCTTAAAAAGCATAAACAGAATTATTTTTCCGTGTGCTGCCTTTGGTCTGACATCACTAGTGAAGGATTTTAGACATTGTTTGTTTTTGTGTTGCCATCAGTTGGTGTCATTTTCCCGCTGCTCCAGAGTGATTATTCACATGGCTTTTTCAGCTCAGAATATAAACGGAAATGAGAATTTATCCCTTATACTGTTGCAGGCTTAAAATTGCAATAGGAAGGATGGCTGAGCTAAAACTCTAAGAGGCTTCTTCACAGTACACAGCCTCAACTATGAACCTCATTTTGGTCCCCTGCATTACATATCTGGCTGTTTTGGTATTAAAGAAGATGTATGAAAGTCCCACTCCAGCAGCATGAAGAAGGGCTGGCTGCTTTACTGGATGTGGATGGGGTTTAATTAGCTCGTAGGCCCCGAGGACGCAGTGAAGACTTCCTGGGATTAGTAAATTGCATTCCTACGCTGCCAGCATTCTCCCATGTCACGTCTCATTTGTATTCATGGGTATTTGGGAGGGGGGAAAAATCACATTCCCCCAGTATGCTTTCTGTATCTGTGTTGTGAGGGGAATTAAACTTATTGTTTAGGGTGCAAAATTGTTATGATAGTGGCTGGATGGGCTAAATTGTACTCAGTGTTTTACTTATGCTTAGTCTCTTGGACATTTTTTATAAGTCTTCCATTGTGTGGACACAAGCATGGAGTGATTCATAATGTTACTGTTTACTGAAAAGTCAATGTAGGTTTACTGTCATTTATTGTCATTCAGAAGAAGCAAAATACGGCGACTCCTCTCTAGCCACAGTGCAGGACATGTAAAAGTAGCCTATAAAATACATACACATATTAAATGTAGCACCATATTTGAGAGATATGCGGTTAACAGACACACACACACACACACACACAGACAGACAGACACACAGACGTTTCTGTAATTTATAGATAGATATAGAAAATACTTTTTTAGCAGTCGCAAAGTAAGTACTTGTTCAAAAAGAGAGTGTACGATTTTGGACGCAACCATAGAGAGTCACTTGTTTTGTTCCTGAATGAATCTGTATTTTTGAGCGAATCGTTGAGTAAATGATTCATGACTCATTCATAAAGATAGTCACTTATTTTGTTTTTGAAAGAATTAGTCTTTGGCTGAATCTTTGAGTGAATGATTCAGTGACTCTCATAAATGCAATCACTTGTTGACACCATCTTGCATAGTGAAAACTGAAGTTATTAGAGCAAGACAAACCCTGCTTGTAAACCAGGTAAATTTCACATTAAATGAAGGAAACATTAAAGTCACCACACGGACTAAAGTGCTAAAATAACACACACTCTTTAATGAAGAAATAACATAAAATAGATCATTTATCTGACGTACTGTATCTAATAACATTAAAAACATCGTACATAAAACATTTGAAACCCTCTGGAATGCTATCTGCATACATGATTTTTTGTTTGTTTATCCAAATTGAGGGATTATTCAGATTTGATCTGAAAATGGAACATTGAAGTGTTGCTGTTTTAGTTTGCATTTTGAGTTTGGCTTCATCAGACTCATTACTCTAAAGGTAATGGCACTCTCACGCCACATTATGTCCTGCTCTGCTCTCCTTCCCACACCGGTCCGCACCAGCCGCGGTTTAATAACCTGTTCCGCACACACGGCATCGCTCATTCTCTATTACACACACACTACACAAACATTTAAATTTGCCTCCTTAGGGGAATGAGAGCGTTTGCACTTGTTTGGGTGGGAAAAGCGAGCTGTAGTGAGGGAGATAGCGAGCGGAGGAGAGAGTCAGGGTGAATGCTTGTCGATGCACGACCTTGTTGAAAACAGGAGCACTTATGTGTGGGCTCTGATGCATATTTATAAATGTCATGGTGTGACCCAGAAGCCAGTCTATGTGGATGTGTGAATGAGATCTCCACAGACATCAGCCTTTTACCCACAATTCCCTCTCATGCTGATTATAAAACAGCCTGTTGTAGTTTCTCCTGGAACATTCCTTTCTTTTCATTTTTTTAAAATTGTTTGAACTTTTTGTAATTGTTCCTTTTTCTATATATATATATATATATATATATATATATATATATTTGTCATTCTTCACCTCAGATCCTCTCAAGCTCTGTCAGGTTGGATGGGGACTAGCGGTGGACAATCATTTTCAGGTTTATCTAGAGATGTTCGATTGGGTTAAAATCCGGGCTCTGACTGGGCCACTCAAGGACATTCATAGAGTTGTCCATAAGCCACTCTTGCATTGTCTTAGCTGTGTGCTTAGGGTCATTGTCCTGTCGGAAGGTGAACTTTCTGCCCTGTCCGAGTTATTGAATGCTCTGGACCAGATTTTCATTAAAAGTGCCCTAGAATGTGTTGAAATAATATTTAAATTTTGTCTCTGATATCTACATAGAGGGTATGGTTTATTTAAGGGCATTTAAAATGTCCAGAGATGGTTTTACAGGTCCATTTTCAACCCTAGAAATTGGCCCTAGAATGAAATGGTCTGTTTTTACCTTATTTGGAAGGGTCATCATGAATAGTAATGAGGAGTTCTGCTCTGATTGGCTGTTTCACTGCGGGCTCATAACAGTAGCTCAGAGTGACAGCAAACAGGTCCCTGATGTCCAGCGTGACAATGGAGAGATTAGGCGTTCAACCATACATCAGAGTCCTGCACGGGTCCGATTTTGTAAATCCGCACCCGCCCGTACCCGCAGTGCTTCAAACCGCATCCGACCCGTTTTCCGACAGCAGCACTAATTAAAATCCGCACCCGACCCGCTTAAAATAGAACCGACACCCGACCTGCACCCGAAATAAAATAAGTTTAGCCAATCACATTATAGACACAATTACAAAAATGTTTATTGCCAGGTCATACAGAAGTTATTGCACGACAATTAACACAAGGACAACTTCAGCCGAAGCTGTAAAAAGGCCGGTACATGAAGAACATGGCTAACGTTACCACAAAACTGAGTAACCTTATCACATTTTACCAATCGAACAGACGCGGCTACAACACTATATCTGCCACGCAATTTCGTCTAGTCTACCTCTGACAATTTTGGGTTCAAACACGCCCTGCACACTACACATACTTAACAGTGTTAAATTTGAAAAATACTGTTCGATAGAACTGCTTGGTTTGTTACCACAGTTATCTGCGTGCTTCCTCGGCGATGAAGTTCCACATTTGCGGCTATCCAACACGAAAATGCATGCAGCAAATAAGCCTTTCACAATATTTTCTTCAGATAACTCCAAATTTCTCCCACACACATGCATCCATCTCGACGACTGCAAGCAGATCGCACGCGCGCGGTTATGATGAATTTTTAAAAGTGAAAGTAGCCTAGGTAACGTAACGTTAGATCCTGGGAGGGCGCAGTTCCGCCTGATATTGAACGTGGGCTGGCATATGCAAATTTTTGGAGGCGTACATATTAATGATCCCGACTGTTGCGTCACAGTCGGTGTTATGTGGAGATTCGCCTATTTTTCAGGGGTGTTTTTCAAAAACGAGATTTAAATAAGAAGGAGAAAACAATGGTGTTTGAGACTCACTGTATGTCATGTCCATGTACTGAACTCTTGTTATTTAACTATGCCAAGATAAATTCAATTTCAAATTCTAGGGCACCTTTAAGGCTATCTCTATATTTTGCTTCATTGAGCTTTCCTTCTACCCTGAGGAGTCCCTAGTCCCAGGCGCTGGAAAACACCCCCACAGCATGATGCTGCCACCACCACACTTTACTGTTGGGATGTATTTTCCAGATGATGTACGTGCCTGGTTTCCTCCATACAGGATGCTTGGAACTGAGGTCCATCAGACCAGAGAGTCTTGTTTCTCACAGTATATGAGAGAGTCCTTTAAGTGCCTTTTTCACAAATTCCAAGTGGGGTTTCATGCATCTTCACTGAGGAGAGGCTTGAGTCAGGCCACTCTGCCATAAAGCCCATATCGGTGGAGAGTTGCAGTGATGTTTGTTTTTCTGGAAGTTTCTCCCATCTCCATATATGATTATGGAGCTCAACTAGAGTGAAGCTTCAGCTTCTTGGTCAGCACTTTAACCAAGGCTCCATCGTATGCTCAGTTTGGCAGGAGGCAAGCTCTAGGAAGAGTCCTGGTTGTTTCAGTCTTCTTCCATAAGGATTATGGAGGCTATGCTTCTGCGAACCTTTAATGCAGCAGAAATGTTTTGTAGTCTTCCCAGATCTGTGTCTTGACACAATCTTGTCTCTGATCTCTACAGGCAGTCCATTTGACCTCATGGCTTGGTTTTTGCTCTGATATGCATTTTCAACTGTTAGACCTTTTATTGAGTGGTGTGAGCCTTTCCAAATCACACCCATTCAATTGAATTTGCCTTAGGTTAACTCTACTCAAAGTGCACATCATGTTCAAGTGTTGTAACAAGTGTAGCTACAAGTGTAGTAACATCTACAAGCGATAAAAAAAAAAAAAAAAAGTTATTCCAGTCAGAAACAATGCCTATTGAAATTAAGTCATATTTTTAATAAAAGATTCAGAAATACAACAGTCAAAGATTTGATAATATCTTATGCTTACTAGGTTTTGACTTTTGACTAGGAACATATTACTAATCTGAAAGAGAAAACAAAGAAAGACTTCCATTTTAAAATTACTGTTATTATTCTCAACCCTGCCTAGCTGAGAGAATGTTTTTCTAATGATAGGCTATATCAGTTCAACACATCTCACCTGTAAATATTCTCTGGATGATTTCTGCTTGCTTTAGTGCGTTAGATCTACAGTATTTAATATGTGTACAGTGTATTTTGAACTCTCCTAACACCTGTGTAATCTCTGGGGATTACACTGCTGTAGGTTCAGATTATTTGTGAGCTTTTCTACTGTTGGTTTAATACAGATTCAGTGAGTTGTGGCTGAAAGAGAGAGAAATGGAGGCAATGAATGGGCTTGATGAATAACTGCGGTACTGCTTCTGACAACCGACATCAGAGCTTTGTTTGCACTCCTATTGATGTGTGTTTCTGTTTTGTGTGTGTGTGTGTGTGTGTGTGTGTGTGTGTGTGTGTGTGAGAGAGAGAGAGAGTCACGCTCACTGCTTCTAATTCTGAGACAAAAAAGCTGTGTGTGCAATTATGCTGTTATCATTCAATAGCCTACTCTAGAGTGTGTTTATAAGGGCTGCAAATCGATTACAAATTCCATTTTTAATTAAATTAATGACTTGAAATGCCCAATAATTAATCAAATGAATTGCATATACTTGTAATTGATGGGAAAAGCCACCATATTATGATAATATAAAGACATTACATTATTGTGACAAGTAAGGTATGTATATAGGCTATACAGTGAGGAAAATAAGTATTTGAACACCCTGCTATTTTGCAAGTTCTCCCACTTGGAAATCATGGAGGGGTCTGAAATTGTCATCGTAGATGCATGTCCACTGTGAGAGACATAATCTAAAAAAAAAAATCCAGAAATCACAATATATGATTTTTTAACTATTTGTTTGTATGATACAGCTGCAAATAAGTATTTGAACACCTGTCTATCAGCTAGAATTCTGACCCTCAAAGACCTGTTAGTCTGCCTTTAAAATGTCCACCTCCACTCCATTTATTATCCTAAATTAGATGCACCTGTTTGAGGTTAGCTGCATAAAGACACCTGTCCACCCCATACAATCAGTAAGAATCCAACTACTAACATGGCCAAGACCAAAGAGCTGTCCAAAGACACTAGAGACAAAATTGTACACCTCCACAAGGCTGGAAAGGGCTACGGGGAAATTGCCAAGCAGCTTGGTGAAAAAAGGTCCACTGTTGGAGCAATCATTAGAAAATGGAAGAAGCTAAACATGACTGTCAATCTCCCTCGGACTGGGGCTCCATGCAAGATCTCACCTCGTGGGGTCTCAATGATCCTAAGAAAGGTGAGAAATCAGCCCAGAACTACACGGGAGGAGCTGGTCAATGACCTGAAAAGAGCTGGGACCACCGTTTCCAAGGTTACTGTTGGTAATACACTAAGACATCATGGTTTGAAATCATGCATGGCACGGAAGGTTCCCCTGCTTAAACCAGCACATGTCAAGGCCCGTCTTAAGTTTGCCAATGACCATTTGGATGATCCAGAGGAGTCATGGGAGAAAGTCATGTGGTCAGATGAGACCAAAATAGAACTTTTTGGTCATAATTCCACTAAACGTGTTTGGAGGAAGAAGAATGATGAGTACCATCCCAAGAACACCATCCCTACTGTGAAGCATGGGGGTGGTAACATCATGCTTTGGGGTGTTTTTCCGCACATGGGACAGGGCGACTGCACTGTATTAAGGAGAGGATGACCGGGGCCATGTATTGCGAGATTTTGGGGAACAACCTCCTTCCCTCAGTTAGAGCATTGAAGATGGGTCGAGGCTGGGTCTTCCAACATGACAATGACCCGAAGCACACAGCCAGGATAACCAAGGAGTGGCTCTGTAAGAAGCATATCAAGGTTCTGGCGTGGCCTAGCCAGTCTCCAGACCTAAACCCAATAGAGAATCTTTGGAGGGAGCTCAAACTCCGTGTTTCTCAGCGACAGCCCAGAAACCTGACTGATCTAGAGAAGATCTGTGTGGAGGAGTGGGCCAAAATCCCTCCTGCAGTGTGTGCAAACCTGGTGAAAAACTACAGGAAACGTTTGACCTCTGTAATTGCAAACAAAGGCTACTGTACCAAATATTAACATTGATTTTCTCAGGTGTTCAAATACTTATTTGCAGCTGTATCATACAAATAAATAGTTAAAAAATCATACATTGTGATTTCTGGATTTTTTTTTTTTAGATTATGTCTCTCACAGTGGACATGCACCTACGATGACAATTTCAGACCCCTCCATGATTTCTAAGTGGGAGAACTTGCAAAATAACAGGGTGTTCAAATACTTATTTTCCTCACTGTACATATTTATATATATATATATATTTATGTGTATATATATGTATATATACTGATACTGATGGTACATATTGACAGATGCTGTCAATATGTCCATATTGTACATTTCAGCATCTCTCCAATGTACAAAAAGTATGTTTTTGTACCTGTAAATTTGACGTAGTAGCGTAGCCTATTAATACTGTAGCTAGCCTAATGTGTAGCTAGTTTCTAATGTAGCTAATGTGATCTCTGTTAAATAATAGAGAATGTAAGCATAATCATGTTGTTTGATACCTACTTGAATTGTTCCGATAGCAGGAAAATACCTTGTTTTTGTGTGTTGTTGTCTTCAGTACGTTATTAGTAAGTCAGCAGCTGAGTGGACATTTTGTTTGCTGTTATCTACACATTCTACCCAAACACACTCTTTTGTTCTGCTTTGCATCTGTCAGTCGGCCAAAAATGCATTGGAAGAAGTGTTTAGTTTGCTAATGAACATTGGCGTGATTATTTATTGACATTACTTCTAAGTTTCCAGAGCTCATTCCACTGCTTAGATCAACAGCTCAGTCCACTTCCTCAAGACAGACAGCATACACACAATATGCTTGATACTTTACTTTGGATCCCGTATACAGGTTACAGATTAAAAGAAAGCTAGGTTGAGTAAGATGTAGATAAAGAGGGAAATAAAATCACAGCGACTTCTGCATTTTTTGTTTTGCAGAGCTCAAGTCTTTCTCTCCACCATAACAGTTTACCAACAGCAGATTCACAAACTCCAATCGTTTAACAGCCACCGCAGGCCCGCACATCCCCATTTCTCCTTCATGTTCACTGAATCATTCTTGCGTAGACTCAGGGGAAGGCGGATCTGAGAAATCCTCTTTCTCTTTGTCTCCTCGCTGGGCGCTCTGCAGCCACCCTGTCCTCATTAAAAGGAAATGGGGACAAGTTTGCTATCTCGTCTCGATGAAGGAGCCGACCTCTCTTTCGGCGGTTTTTCATTCGCTATTATCAGCAAACGGTTTCATTTTCCCTTTACCACCATGCTCTGTCTCTCTTTTTTTTTCTAATTTCCATCACCAAGAAGCTCTTTATTTCTCAAGCCCACACACAAAGCGACATATTGCATGATTATATATTCAGATGTGATATAGGGTGATTCTGGAATGTAAAAATGTAATTTAAATGTATTATCCAGTAAATATAAATACCTGCATTACATACAATGCATGGAATTGCTTTATAATAAACATTACTTAATCTAATGTACCACCAGTTAATCTTAGATCATTAATATGTTCAAATACTTAATGTCATGAACTACTGTTCTGTTAAGCTTTTTATAGTAAAACCCACTTTTACGTTCTTTCCATATAAAACTTGCCAATATGTTACTATGGAGTTGTAGGCAGTTGCTAAGGTGTTAAGTCTATAACCAAGTCTCTGATATTTTGGTCTCTGCATAGCTTCAGTCCCTACTTCAATGTGAGTCTTTTTTATATGTTTTTTCATCCACCAGATGAAATTCATGAGTCCAATTGCCTAAAAAAAAGTAATAGAAAATCCTCAATAGTCTGGTTTGCTAGCTGGTTTATAGTCTGCGCTTGTTTCTAAACTGGTTTTGGCTGGTTTATGCTGTTCTCCCAGCTTGGCCAAGTTGGTGTTCAGCTGGTTTATCTGACTGGCAAACTGGTCTCCCACTCTGACCAGGTAAGCTCAAATCTAAATCTAAAATAAAATTCTTAACTAAAAACCTACATAAAATCAAGATATAAACTGAAATCCTATTTATCTTTTCCTCTCCTAATAAATATTGTTTTTTTATTGAAAAACATGCAGTTCTTGAAACTTATAGTTAAAGGAATAGTTCACCCAAAGATGACAATTCTGTCATAATTTACTTCCATAGTATATATTTTTATATGGAAGTAAATGGGTCCCATTAAGTGACAGAATTTTCATTTTGGGGTGAACTTTCCCTTCAAGCTCCTGTTTATGAAGTTATAGTAGGTTCAGTTATACTGTAGTAAAAAGAACATTATCGTCCATTGATGTGTCTTGTGGACGTTAACATAGATATCGTTATAGTTATCTTTGGTTATAGTTGTCGTTCTTGGCGTGAACAGGTATTTACTGATAAAATGTGTTTTCACAAGTGTGTTTATTTGTATTTTACAGTGGCTTCAGGGACAACACATTCAGGCAGAGTTTAGTCTAAACACCTTTTTTATGTCTATTAATTCATGATTATAAAGAGTTACCATTTATATTTTTATTTTCGATAATTTACAATAAGGTTCCACTTATTAACATTAGTTTACAACATTAGTTAACATGAACTAACAATTAAAAATGATCTTTAAAGCATTTATTAATCTTAGTTAATATAAACAAACAAAAAAAGATTGTAAATGTTTAATTAACATTATTTAATGAAATTGAGCTATCATGAACTAACACTGAACAGTTCTATTTTTTTATTCACTAATCTCTAACGTTTGGATAAATACTGTAACAAATGTATTGCTCTTTGTTGATTTTAATGCGTTAACTAATGGGACTTTATTGTAAACTGCTATTGTATTTTCTTTGGTGTTCTTTCCAGTTTCTAGCTCAGAGGAGAGTTCACCTTTATGGCCTTTTGAACATGTCAACAAATGCTCATTTAAGCACCTATTCTTAGGTTTTCCACACATTCTCCCTGGGGCATACAAACCTCTTACAGGAGTGTGCGTTTGCTTCCTATAAAGCTCAGCCAACTCATCTCGCTTATTCAGGGAAGTAAGTTATTAACTCCTTTGCAGTGAGAGACTGATGATGTTGTTTGTCATTGACCTTGCAGCACCACAACAAACTGAGGTGAGCACTGCATAAATACTCCTGCTTGAGTTTAGCCATTACTGACATTACTGACTGTGTTCATTTTCACACACATGGTCCCTTTAGTGACCCTATATGTTCAGTAGAGGATATCTGTACAAGTTCACTACTTGACACAATATGTTTGTTTGGAATGCCCTGTAACATCATGAAACACAGATGAGACTTGAACTGATAAGGTGATGAAATCACTTAGTAAATAAATATAATATAAATTTACTATAATGAATGAATGAATCCAACAATATTCATATAAAAGTTCTGGATCAGTACGATATTTTTAAAGAAACAGGTACTTTTATTCATCAAGTATGTATACGACATTAATGACATTTATAATGTTACATAAGATTTCCACAAAAGGTTCACCCTTGGGAAGCATAAGAGAAAAAAATCGCATTTTTCTCTCTTTAAGTTTCTGATGAAGACAGGAAGCCTTTTTTCTTCTAGTAAAACAAAATGAAGAACAACTAAGGGTGTAATTGATGTTTTATTCATTGTTGTCATTCTCGGGCTGCCACAGAAAATTATGGGGTCTGTAGTTTTGTCACTTCATAATCATTTTCTGACAGGCTATTCTTCATCAACAGCTCATAAAATGTCTGCAAACTAAATTGTACATTCAACATTTATAATTTATACTCAATTTGAATTTGCTTCCACCATGATTCTTTAATAAATGCAGGGCTCAACAAAATTCCAGTTTCCAACTGGTAGTTTCAACACTATGGTGTTGTTCACGCCCCCTCAGCGCATATACTGTACGATCATTCTAATATGACTTTTATATATGAGGTTGTCAGCGAGTTCTTGTCAGGTTAGTGACTTTTGAACTTTAACACTATCTACAGTACCTCAAATAGATTGTTTGGTTTATGATGTGTCACTGTAAAAAAAAAAACAGCAGCTGTGGTTCACCATAAGATACAGTGACATTGTTTAAAATATTATGAGATGGCAAATTGGTGCTTGTAAATTTTAAATGTAACTTACAATCATACAATGTGTTTGTCATGAAACTCTAGATGGCGCAGGCCGTTAAGTCTAGGGCACAGCTGATTGGTTCCTGCTGTATCAGTAGCCAATAAGCTTGCTGCTCAACATTCAAATACTTGTCTATCGCTTGCTCTAGCAGTTTGCAGCACGCTTTCAGAAAAGTTGCAGCACACTTCCAGTTCCTCTGTGAATTTCAACATCCAAGATAAGTGAATAATGTGAATAGAGTGATAATGAAGTGACTTGGAAATCATTACGTTGAAATTTTGGATCCATGGCCAGGCGACTGCCCAGTTCTTAATCCCATAGAGAACCTGTGGTCAGTCCTCAAAAGGCAAGTGGACAAGCGTGAGTCAACAAATTATGATTAACTCTGAGTGCTAGAAGGCAAGAATGGATTGCAATTTAGGATTTGTTAGGATTTGGCCCAGAAGCTAATATCCAGCATGCTAGAGTAAATTGCAGAGGTTATGAAAAAGAAGGGTCAACACTGTAATATTGACTATTTGCATATATTGAATGTAGCATTTTTCTGTAAAAACATGTTTTGCTCTTTAACAGGTTATTGTATCACTATTGGTGGGTTAATTTCCTACCTGGTAATTCAGTTTGAGAAGATATTAGTAAGAGCTTCAAACCATACTGCATTTTTGGGATGATGGATGCTGCTCTGATCTTTGGAATTGCAATGAGATGTTATGAGGGAACTAGATCTCATTAAGTGTAATGAACCTGGCTGGAATCATCACATTCTCATGAAGCCCAATATATGAGTCTGAGAAACCGCTCTCTCCAAAATCCTTTAGCCTCCACAATCATTACCCACAATCCCTCTCTTCCTCCGCCTACATAATGTCCTGAGTTGAACCTGTTTCCGGGGGGAACAGATGCTCTCCTTTCCCTTTTGACGGCCCCCTCCCCAGCTAAAGACCCCCGCAGGAGAGCACTGTATTTCAGTGAGTCACCCTCTTAGTTCTTCCTCTGACATTCACAGGGATTTAATAGCTCAATAAACCTGAATTCTTCGATTAACATTAGGAAGTTAAATTGGCTTGGGGCCACCTTCAAAGTCACCTTGATTTCGACAGTGCAGAGCATATTTCATCCCACAGATGGGCATAGGTCATGTATGAACTACATTTCCCAGAGTGCACCATGTGTTTGTGGAAACAGTGGGACAGATGTGCGGTGGTCAGCATGCTTCATTAGGTGCCCAGCGTGGTTTGAAGTTGACGGGCAGATGTCGTGACCACCTTCTTTCGTTTTAGAGCCTGGGGAAGGGATGTCTAATTAGAACAGGTGTCTCATTCAAGTCCTTTCCACTGCTGTGTCATTACCTGCTGCTTCCAGTCATGAACAAGTTTTGCCTGAAGGTGATTTTCAGGAGATTGTGATAATTTCCTTTGCTTCGTGTCATCCTCAGAGAGTATTTATCATCGTGAATAATTTACACGGGCCTTCTGTAGGTACTTGTGATGTAAGTGAGCATGTGGACTGAGGACTGGTTTTTAATGATCTAGTGTTGATGTGCTGTCCAGATTGCAGACTTCTAATGAGGACTGTCAATGTGCCCTGTCCAGCATTAGAGAGGGACTGTCTCAACTCCATCTGTCGTGCTGTAGGCTAGTTCTTAGGACTTGTTCTCTCGCTCTGTCATTTTTAACCCGTTTATAATAGCAAACTTTACCCACCTTAAAGCGACACCATGTAGTTTTTCAACCTTCATAATATATTTCCAAGACTCTTGTGATGGTACATCGACTTACAATAGGTTGAATGTAGGGATGGCGAAAACAAAAAAATTTCTTGACCGACCACCGAGCCTCATTAACCGGTTGAAACCGGTTAACCGATTAGTTTAAAATATGCTACGCTATTTGAAATAACAGCCATTTTCGCATCTCTCTGCCGCTCTGCCTCCCAGCCCTTCCACTCACGTCACTTTTTTCAAATCCCCTACAGCGCGAAACATGAGTCCCGCAAACGCGGCGCCGAGGAGCTTGTATGTAATCGGACGGAGGACAAATGACTCCTTAGTTTCGAAATGGTTTGGGTACAAGGTGATCGCATTGAAAATAAAGGCGTTTGTCTAGCGTTAGAAGCTCATTTGAAACATTGCCGCGCCTCATTTAAGAAAATGACAGCTCCGAAGAGACGCCGCTTTAGTTTGAGATATAGTGCTAACAATAATAAAGAAATATGATGACCATCATCACCTTACATCATAGATCGTGTGCTACTACTGTATTTAAGCACTGTATCACACAAGTTGCAACTTACATCTGTGTCATTCTTTTTGGTGAAATGGTCCCACACACTACTTTTCTTTGCACGCTTCATCCTGTCGTCTGCCCTGGCTCTAACCTCGAGTGTTTTAGCCTGTAGCCTTTACTTTTCGCAAACCTTGTGAGCGCGCGAACCCAAGCGCTGTGACTTCGCTCCAAACATTTTTATTGGTTTATTAAGTACAAACAGGCGAGTTATGAAAAATTGAGTGTGAGGGATTTGTTCACTTCACACAAAAAGATCTTGGAATGAGATGGCTAACTGTAGTAGCGTTAAGTCCACTGTCTATAATAGCCTAATTTAGAGATTTTTTAACCGACTACCGACAACTTTGATCGGTTAACGTTTATACGGTCAACCATCGGTCAAACGGTCATCGGTTAACATCCCTAGTTGAATGACACGTCTGCCATAGCCTGACGGGGTCTGTATCGCTTTTACTACGGAACTTCGGGGTTCGGGTAGTAACCCGAGCACAAAAAGAACTACAAAATTCGACTGCTTTACGGCATACCTCACTTCCCCCTCACCCCCCACCCCCCATTTCCTCAAATTCGGACGTGAGAGCCCAACTAGCATTTGTTTCCCGGCTGGTATAGCGTGTGTATGTTGTTGTCATTGCCGAAGCAGCAACGAAACCGAAGAAGGCAAAGGTTTTGTCGGAGGAGACTAGGAAGAGAAAAAGGGAGAGTGACAAAATCAAAGGCCGGACGAGGATCAATATTGGTCCAGCGTTCGCTCGCTGGCGTGAGCTAAAGGAGGAGGATGGGTGCCCGACCGATGCTGACTTGGCCGTCATGCTTTTGGACTAGTAAGTATATTGACAAAAAAAAAAAAAAAGTCAGAAGTAAGCCTATGTCTAAACGGCGTGTACAAGTTTGGTTTGGGCTACATTCTTGCTAGTAAATAATACATGATTAGATGGACAAAATCATCTTTTAGGCTAACTAGCCTAATGTCTGCAGGCTGATAGTCATGTTTGTTTATTTATTTTTCTGGTGAAAGTGTCATGCCTCAGGCTACAATGCAAATCAATTTTTCATCTTTGCAGATTCATCTATGGTAGCTTGATATTATAATATTGACAATATATGGCTATTACCTACCACACAAACATTGAATTGAATTAGCATATCCATTCTGTAAAACAGTAGCCAATAGGCTACTATAATGACGCTGGCTTGTAAACGTGAGTTACGCGATCTTTTGGCGTTTGAAAAAAATAAAACCCATGAAATTATATTCATATGACATGCTGAAATGTATGCCATTGTACCTGGGATGAAGACATTTCACACGCAACGAAGGCAGTCTGCCCAAGACGTGAGAACTCCTTCTGCAGAGTTCGGGGGTATCGGCTTGTCAGCAAATGCACGTGTATCCCCTGGTGTAACCATAACAGATTTTACGACAGTAGTAGAAGACAATACTGTTTCGCAACTGTAGGGGGACCCCGAGAGCAAAAGTTACATGGTGTTGCTTTGAGGGATAAAAATTAAAAATAGTGAAAATGCAGTAATCATCTGCCCACAAAATGTTTGAAACATTGGTGCCCGCTTTGTTTCCAAATGCATACTAAACTCACAGCACATGCAGAGATGGAGTTCACTGCATTCATTCACTGTGAACTGAGCAAAGTGTGCACTTCGACTTGAAACATGCGGTGCAAACAGATACTTTCGCAGTCTTATGCGATTTGATAAGGGCGCACAAAGCCTTATCGTTCTTTACATTTTAGTTAGTTCGACAGAGACTTTTCTAAAGCAATGGCGCAAAACACTGCTGTAGACATTTTATGTAATTATATTTTTGGTTCTTTGTAAAACTGTGGCGGCACAGATTAGACTATGGCAGACCGCCAGAGTCTATGGAATTAATGGGAAACACTAAATGAATGTTTAGCTGACAAATGTGACTAAAAACAAACAAAAAAATGTACGTTATTAACTGGTATTTTTCTAATCAGTTTTCAGAACTGTAATGTTACAGAAGGAACGCAGAACAGATTTTGCTCGGAGTGAACCGATTTTTAAGCACTGATAGAAAATGCATGATGAAGAAGTACAAACATAATACTCTTTATTATAATTCACAAACTAAAACTCAGGAGATCGCTGGAGACTAATGTAAAACAACCACAAAAAATCAACGATACTAGACAATGGAATAGGAAACTGAGGACTTAAATACACTGGGGATGATTAACTGAAACGGAACAGGTGTTAACTAATTAAGAACCATGGGAACTAATTCGCAAATTAGGCAGGCAAAACAGGAACAGAACACAGAGAAAATAAAACCAAAACAGGCTACGCGTGACATCCAGCCCATCGGCCCACAAGTTCCCCAGTGAATGTTTTGTGAGTGAGATAAAGCAAATTGCTATATTTATTGTTGGAGAGGTTTGAAGCTATCATGGAGTGGTCCATGAGTAATTACCATCATGCCCTTGGGCACGGCGCCTGTCCTCGGGTTGCTCTGAGGGCTGTCACTATAATAAGTCACTCTAATATAGCCTACTGTATTTATTTGATTTTATGTATTTTAGATTTCGTTTTAGTTAATGATAACACTGCTTGTGAGCAGAATATTTAATTTTTTATTTCCAATCAAGCTGAAATATAAACAAATAATGCAAAAACTGGAGAAATATTTAATATTGTGTTTTTAGGATATATAAAATGCAAATCTCATCACTGTTGCTTCCACTACAAAATGTTATCACTCACAACACATTCATATGGGGTTATGAGAAAAATGGGGCTGACGAAAAAAATATTATTACTTAAACAAGTAATAAAAACTCGGTGAGTGTTTTAGCGCAATTTTCTCACCTCATGGGATCACAACACTAAGAGATAGTAAATCTTTTCCTGGATTTTTTTTCTGCGTTCCCGAGATTAGACCTTCCTTAATATAATGCCGAAAACCCGAAGTCTCTAGGTGGTCTGGTTGAGGAGTAGATAGAAGTGCAAGATTGGTGCGCACAGACAGAACAGAAATCATGAGTTAACAATCGCAATTTTGTCCGGTGGAAAATTGCGCTAAAAAGCCCATATTTGGTGAAACACCTGAATATAGGCATATATTATTTTTGTCCTTTACCTAAATTTTATTAAAGGCACACTATGTAAGATTTTTGGATCAAAAACCACTTGAACAATGTTATATATTTTGTTGATTTGTGTACGTACATTATCCCAAATGTTTCTAAGAATGTTTAAATCCATAGAAAAAAACAGTTTTAACCAGGACACGGATCGTGTCCGTCAGTCGCCTATCAATGACATCATACCCGCTTTACCCTCGATTTCTGGTTTTGTTTTTGTAGAAACCATGGAAACACCAAAGACGCTTTAATATATTATGTTTTATTAAGGTGAGCAACTGTTTGGATACATTAATCTACAGAAAACTAATAATTGTTATACAGCTCAACACAGTTAGTCTTTTTGTTTAAATCTCATTTTCTTGATTTACTGCGAGTACCATATTTACCATGCCTAATATCGATCTAGCTCACTGCATTGTGCAACAAGTGTCTCATATAGTAGCTGCCCTGAGCGAACGCAGAGTAGCATTATAACATCTTTCCACACACTCAAATGTATCTAATATGATAAAACAGTGCTGCATTACCCCTCATACGCATGACCAGAAGAAGCGGAGCAGTCTGCGGCATAATAAAAGATCCACTACTCTCGAGCTGTGTGTCGTGCTTGTCTCTCATTAGCAATCGCTCCAGCGGCCTCGTTCAGCTCCAACGGCTTTCGTAACGTTAATAAATCTTTACCGGTCATCCATGAATATGATTTCTGCCCGAGTCCAGTTGTATTCTCCACCGGCTGTAGAGAGGAAGACAACAACTCCCATGATTCCACGAAATCAAGGCGTCATCAAGCTACGCCTTTGTTTTGAATAAATTACCTCTAGTGGGTGAAAAATTACATAGTGTGCCTTTAAAGCAACACAACTTTCAAGTTGTCGAGTACCGCTTATCTCAATACTGCTGATCATTTAACATCTGCTCATGTAAACATATGTTGAGTTTATTTATTTGCTCTCTGGCAAAGCAGTCGTGATCTTTTCAACACATAAAACTGCAGACATATATTATACTAGACCTCTTCAGGCATATACTTTGCAAGAATTCTTTGAGTAACATAAATAAAATGAGTATCACATTTTACATATGTCGTTTTACAAAAGTGACCGTAAAAGAGATTATTTCTACTAAGCAATGTGGTCTCCACAGGCGGACTGATAAGCTCCTAGTCATTCAGGTGGAGAGAGGATAAACATGGCAGCGAAATCCCGGAGAGAGGGATAGGGATTGATTTCCCGCTGAAACCTGCTTTAGTGGAGCGTGAGAGAGTTTCAAGGGACTTCATCTCTCCTCACCACCAGACTGTCTGCGGCTCATCACAGTGTGGGTGAAAGAGCCCATCTACACCTTGAGCTAGCGCTGTGACTAGCGTTCTAGTTGGTTGCGTGAGTGAGTGTAAGAGCCTGAGACAAAGTGTGAATGTGAGAGAGACGACTTTCTCTCTTCAAACTATTTACATTGCAAAGTGATAGACATAATTATCCAAGTGTTAATGGGAGAACGATGAATAAGAGACTAATTAAGGGTGTCACAGTGGAGAAAGAAGAGGCAAGCGCTCACAAACACACACACACTGATGCTGAAGATGATGGATGATGTAGCAGTGTTGGGGAAGATACTTTGAAACTCATACTCAGTACTCATAATTTAAAGTTCAATCACATTCAAGCTACTTTTTGAAAAGAGTAGTTAGCTACACTACAAGAAAACAAAAAATATATATTTTTAATAACTGGTGATATGGCTCATTTTGTTGAGGGCAACAATAAGGATCTCCATTTGCGTGATACACAAAACTTGAACAGATACATTTACACCTAATACAGGTAATCAAACTAGAAAGCACCCTAATTATATAAAACAATGATAAGCATTTAACTTCATGCTTTGCTATGAAAAGGAATATAAAATTTAGTACAGGGCGCATGAATCTATAAATTATTTTTGAACCTCTTGACTAATGTGAACTGATTTAAATATGACTCGGGCTCAAGATGGAGAAGATAGCTGTGTGCAAAATGCTGTCTCACAAAAATAGCAATGCTTGTATATCAATACCATTCAAAAGTTTGGGGTCTTTTAAAAATATATATATTAAAATAAAATAAAAATTAATTCACTTTTCTTGGGTGAGTGTTTGGAGTGCGAGAAGGATTTTTATCATTTTATAATTTCTTGAGTATATAAATCATTTTTTAAAGGGTCAGATCAGAGTAACTGCTTCACATATGTACATTGTATGGCATGCAGTGATGTATCAGTCATACTTTAATACTATAATACTGTTCAATATAGGCTATACTCTGGATAAGTAGCATTTTCATATGCCAAATCGTTTCAAAGAATACCATGCTGTTGTCCAAAAAACATGGTATATCCAAAAACATCTGCATTCATCATAGTTCATATAATAAATATTATTTAGATAATAATCTTTAATGGCAGGAATTGTAAGTGCAGCCCTTCTTTGTTACTGCTGTTGATGGCAGACCATGACGTCACTGGCCGAATCACCACAGTTATGAAAACTGTCATGTCAACTTAAAATCAGATTTTCCCTTTGTTCCAGTAAGTGGAGTGATTTGTTTACTTGTTGTCTCTGTGGAATTTCCACACAGATATGTCTCCTTGAGCACTGCCATTGCTGAGGGCAATGGAGATTGATTATTCCTCTAGATATTGTGTTCATAAAATAAGAGCCATATATCCCTATACATTAGTCAGTCTCCCCTTGCAGAAATGCGAAATGGTTCTCAGTCTCATATAAATGCCATTTTGACTCATACCAAGGGTGTTCCATAAAACTCAAAAAATAATAAACAAAATGCTTCTTCAGAAACATTACAAATCCAAGTTCAAGGTTTATTGTCTCATAACCATTAATAAAAGTCCAAGTGAAGACGGTCGCCCGACCTTGAATAAAATACACTGGCGGTCTGTACTTTGCCCTTGTTTTTTTTCTTTCAGCCATTTCCTTTGTTTATATGCGTGATTAAATATCCCAAAGTCAATACTAACTTTATGACGTTTTAAAAACTATTTAAATACCCCAGAATGCATTTTTCTTTCCTGTGGTGACATATTTACTATTGAAACAGGAAGCTATTTGTTATAGACAGTAGCCATTATTTTACGTCACAGTGATAAACCATGTCTAGCTACTTGATATTAGGTGGGTTTGACTTAGAAACCAATCAGCATTTGACTTGAAGCAGTGCATGTCTGTTAGACATTTTTGTCAGACTTGAGACAGTGGCAACAATACGCCATTGCGATTTATGCCATCAAAAGTACTGCGAGAGCAATTGAGATGACATTATTTCACGATTAGCCAGACTCACTGACGACAACGGTGATGTGCGTTTTATGTTTTAAAATAATGTAATAATATTGTTTTTTTTAGTAGTCATACTGATATATAAGTGTGCAGCTCTAAAAACAAGCACAGCAAACTTGTAGCTTTTTTAAAAATAAATCACATTTTAAATCACAATTTATATCAGAAAATCACAATAGTTTTTCTTCTTTTTTCTTTTTGTTCTAATCATTGAAAAATAAACTTTAAAATTCAAATGCCTGTTTAGGTCGAGCAAGCGCAAGTACTAGAAGAAAAAAGTGTCAAAGTCAAACACTACTATTGTTACACTGTGTCTGGGGGTGTTAGGGGAGGGGCTTTCTCATTCTAAAGAGCATTTGATTGGACACAAATTTGGATACGCCCCTGAGTGTGCGTTTCTCTTTTTCTCAAAAGAGAAATGTATATTTTTAAATCTGCTAAAAGTTATTTTTTTTTCAATGTTTAGCAGTACACTAGCACATAGATGACATCAAAGTTAGCACATTTGGATTAAAAGCCATAAAAAAAGGATTTTTAAGTGTATTTTCGACCTTGACGTAGTAACATGCTCCTACAACCTCTCTATGTTTTACGTCTCTCTTGGCATATTAGTAAGAGTCTTGACTCCAGTTAAAGTGTTGGGCATAAAGAGACTTTTGAGTGTGCGGCTGTATGAAATGTGCAATGATTGCCTTCACATGGAGCGGAGAATCATTTCATAACCTGACGGGACTGGATAAGATCTCCCAGATGTGCTGCTTATCACTCCTACACTGTGTGGAGAATATTGCCAGATAATCAACTTTGCCACTCTATAATTAGTTCTGGTTCACTAAAGGAAAGTGTCATCATACTGTAGATGCTTCTCTGTGTGTGTTTGTGGGAACACCTCACGGAAAATACCTCATCTTAAAAATCAAAAACACTTTGCCAGAGAGTGGGCTGGTTTCTTGCTTTTTTGTGCAAATGTTATTAGATTTTTTTCCCCATTATAAAAATGATTCATACCATCCAGAGCCATTTTCATTGCCAGAATAGGAAGAAATAAGTTTCTGCTTTCAGCAGATGGAAAATAAGTTTATGGTTACAGAATGTTACAGAATTATCAGTGTGTCACATGATCCTTCAGAAATTATTCTAATATTGAAATTCTAAATCTGAAATTCTAACCCAATAGGATTTTCCCAAAGGTTTTTGGATTATTACTAAAAACAAGCTCTGTGATCTACAAAAGTTTATGATACTTGCACATTTTGTCCATCAAGATAATTATCACAGATGAACACAACTTTTGTGAATTTTGAAGCTTAAATGCAGTCGCCTAAAGTTAAAAGCTAAAGGTAGGCTATAAACAAACCAGCCCCGTCTCATGAAAGTGCGTATCTATAGCATAAATTTTATTCTTGTACCATTTATACGCCAAAAATAGTTTTTGCGTGCATATGATAGATACGCACTTTCATTAGATCGTGTTGAACTACACCACAGTCCCACAATTTCAACATCACCATCACTAAACTTCCGACAACTCTTTATAATGTTTTTCTATATATAATGAGGCTTTAAAAGAGTTTAGCTACCTGTTCGGCTTAATGATGTTTAATTTCCTCGACTGCCTCTGTAGTCCCATTTAACGACTTGTTAGCAACTGCGGTTTTCAAGACGCGTAACGGCTTAAAAAAATCATGAGTGGGGTAATACTGATGTATTTTATGTTGTAGAATAAAACATGAAAGTGTCTTGAGCTTGGTTTCACCACAGACCTTATTTCAGCCATTGAACCAAAACCCCATTATAAAAACCCATTGACTTCAGGACGATAGAACCGGAAGTGCTAAAATGCTAACTCACTTCCGTGTTTCGGCCTACAAAGTGATGTCATACCTGCACCACTCTATTGTATAAGCATTTTGTAGGAGTTTCCCTTTCAGACGCCAAATTTTTGGGAGGAGAGTATTTAAATGAATCATGCAAGGTGATTTACTAAGATTTGCGCGAGTATATTTATTGGTATTTGCGTTATTATTTACCGCCCCAAAAAAAGAATGTCTTAACCAGACGCTAATTTGCTCTGCTCTTGGTAGATTGTGTTGGTCATTATGGAAATGTTATGTTCTTTAATTTGTGCGTCGTCAGTAGATCACGCGCAGAACTTTCCACTCCCATCTGCACTTTTTTGGAATTGCGCTCTCATGCTAATTTTTACAAACTGAGAGATGAGTTTAAATTATTTTCTGTGTTAGTCAACATGTTATGGAGTCTGTTGATACAGTAGAACTTCAAATGTATTGAACCCTTTCATGTGACATGGTTTCTCAAAGCCTGTGGTTTAGAAGGAAAGCTCTTTTGCGTCATCACATGCTGTTGAATCTCTGAGAAGTGTTCAGGCATGTATGTGCTCATTTACACAGCCTTCTGCTCTCCTGCGTCTTATGTCTGTCTCATGTGCAGGCGTGTGAAACTGCTTCCGTCAGTCCATGGCCTCTTCTTCCCCTTTCCACTCCACTAGGAAGCCAAGAACACCCACAAACCCCTGGTTACATAGCACCCTGTATCCATGGAGACCGGCCGAGCCATCTGGAACACAATATCCATGTGGCTTAATCACATTCAGAAGTAATAATCATTTCTTTTAATAAACTCAGAAAACCTGCAGGATGCGAAGACAGTTTTTTTAGCTCTAACGTTTGTCATCCGGACCGGCTCTTGGAAATACACTAATGTTCTCATTTTGCCTAATGGCTGCTGTCAGGAACTTGAGTGACAAAAATGTCAGACGTGGGGATCTTCTGTACCGACTCAATCACACCGCTGCAGTTTACCCGCCGTGGTGAAGGCTCACTGAAAGATGAGGAGATGTGCGGCCTGCTGAAGTCTTGCCAACACAGCAGATCAATGTCACTGGAGCTCAGTTTCCTTTTAGTGATAAATCTCTAGCTGGCTTTTGTCTGATAACAGTTCACCAAGAGTAAAACAAAACCTGTGCCCCGTTTTATCCAGCAGCTGACATTATCTTCTGAAGTTGAAATAACCACCAAAAAAGAATAAATATAATAAAATATGCAATAAATATCACAAAATGTGTTATATTCAAAGTCTTCTAAAGTCACTTTGAATGCACCTCCAAAAGATTAGCACTCGAATTGATACGATAAAAATGACACCATCGTTACTGTTCATATCTGTTTATACTGTTTAATGGCTGTTTCGTTTCCAACATTCGCCGTAAGCGTAGACCAATCACAACAGATGGGTCCATCTGACCAATTAGAGCTGGGTAGGCTCTTGGAAATGAGGGGTTTAGAGAGACTGAGTCCTTTATCAAACTGTTGCAGACACTGTGAGAAAAGAGGGGATGCTGCAATGTATATTATGAGAAAAATTTATGTTTTCGACCTTGGATGCATGTAACCTTTTGTAGGAGACCTCCAAAACAAAATTAGGAACCTTTAAAATAGCATAATGGGGGCATAATTAGCATACTTCGTGTCCAGAATTCAAAGATGGTTCATGAACCAATGTTTTTTTTTTAGCTTTTAGTTGTTGACACACTATTTATGTGAATGTGGGCTACAGTTTACTCTGTTTCTCACACAAAACTGTTGTAAGGCTTGGAATATATATATATATATATATATATATATTTTGTATAGCCTATAAGTTTGAATCAGCATGGCAAATCCTTCACTCAACTGAATCAATCAGTTGTGTGTTTCCTGTACAACGGGCTGCTTAACCTTGTAGTATGATACGTCTTTGGAGAAATTAACTTGGAGAAATTTGGTGTAATATTTACTTTCACTTATTTGGTGTAGGATTTACTATTCACTCAGAATTTGCTAGTAAATTTCTTTGTAAAATTTACTTTTGCTAGTAATTTTTTTTGTAAAATGTACTCCTTTATTTACATAAATCCTTTTTTTACTATTTTCCAAAACCACAATTACTTGTTTGCACATCATTTGTTTGAACTTTGTTGGTTCAACAATATTGTTTCATTCCGCCTGTGTGTCATTGTTGTAGTCGTGTGTAGTTTTTCCCCCTGGCAAAGGTGCATTTAGGTGATTCTCTACAGAAACATTTTTGTTATGCTGGTTGAAAGTCTCCTCATATCCTGATAGCAATCACTATGTTACGTGATCTAAATGTATTTTTATAAATATATATCGTCTGTGGAAGGAGTAGGACCATAAAATGTTGCCATCGTGGAGGGCCGAGAAAAAAAATCATGCTAGTCTTTCTGTTGTGACATCATGAAGCGTCCCGACGGCCATTGTCATTTACGAATCATCACAACACCCTACTTCAAACAGATCATGCCAAAATCAGGCTGACATCGTGAAGTCTGAACCCAGCTTTAGTAACATATCTAAGTAACAATAAATGTATCGAAAATGTCTACTTTTGTGTTCCACGTTTACAAAAGGTGATTTCTTTTAACTTGAGTCGCGTTCTCTGTTGTGAAAGCTTTCATTATTTAAAGAATGGTGAATAGGTCTAGTATAATGAGTTTCTTAACAGCTTAGTCTCTTAACTCTCTTAACACAGTGGGAGAGTTTGAGTAGAATCTCTCTCTCTTTCATTTTCATGTCTTTTGTATTATTACTTTCATCTCAAGGGCAGCTTTTGTCCACATATGGGATGTTAGATAGTTTGCCATTGAATACTTTTGTCACTCTGTTGCATGTGTGCTGTTCGTTGCAGAGATCACATTAGTTGTTGGCTTTATACTGTAGTTGTGCAAATTAAATCTTCACCCTCTTCATACTTTTGAAATTGCATTTTGTGCCGATTTTGTGAATTTGCTATTGCGGCCAGAGACAAATGTGCAATTAGTTTGCAGTGTATGGAGTTCTGCTGCTCTGGGATCGATTATAACAGAGTCACCCAGTGTTGCTTTATGAGAATCTCAGAGCTGATAGAAACGGTAACAGAAGGAGAGTAGGACACAATTACCCTATATAAGCTGGGATCTCACTCTCAGTTGGTCTCAGTCTCAGAAGGACCATTAGGAATGTTTATTACAGGTAATTAATTTGGGATTATTGTGATAGCATCCCTCTCAGGCTTTCCCTGGATTCCCTGTGCAAGCATTCATCTTTTCAGCATTGAACAGCACATTTTGTAAGCATTTGCTTAATGAGGAAATGTAATGCTAACTGGATTTAAATATTTCCCTGATGTTACATTTACCATTTTTAACACTTACTATAGGCCTGCATGATTTGGGGGAAAAATCTAAATGTTTTGATTTGTCTGGTAAAAATTGTTGCTGTTGTATATATATATATTTTACATTACAATACTAATTTATGTCTTAATTTCCTCATTTTCAAACATTAAACCATCTAATGCAGTGCATATATTTATTTAAGTAAATCTCAGCCTTTTATAATTGCCCTAGTCATATCGCCATTTTAATTAATTGTGCAGTTACTTATTATTATGACTTATGAAACCCTTTTACAACCATGGCTGTTTCTCAATTCAAAGAATGGTCTTGCATTCTCGTGGAGACAGGTCTTACCAGGCTACCTTGAAAGAACAAACTCATGAAGGACCCAAGGACGCAGCGCATCCTTGTGAGAATTGAGATGTGGCTGCGATCAGGTTGCTCAACTGACTGTCCAAGCATATTACAAGTAGCTGCCAATGCACAATAAATACAACATAACATCACAAACAAATGTCATACCTATTAAAACATTTATTTCATATTATTATAGACATTATTTTCATATTATTTTATATCATTTTATTTTACCGCTTGTATTTATGAAAATTAGTATAATAATATACCAATAAAAATACTGCAAGCTTTCTCTAGGTTTTTATCACTTCTGGGATTTCTAACGGTTCAATTCTCTTAAAGGCCCCCTAAAATCAAAATGTACGGTTTTTTTTTTAGCTTTTAGAAGGAGTAGTTTAGAAGGAGTAGGAGTAGTAGGCTTTTAGTTCCATATAAATTCACGGATAATTTGTTGTTTTGTCGTTAGTGAAAATCAATATTGACCTTGTATTTGAAAAAGGATGCTCATATAAGAAGCAATACTAAAATTCAGAGTCAGTTCATTCACATTCGGAGATCGACTATTTTTGACTGTCAAAATGCCGGGCGACACAGCTACAGTGAGTTGTTCAATATTTTTCTTTTTAGCAAACTCTGTGTACACAAACAATGTTCTCAATGCTCGAGTTCATGTGTAGAGCCCCTGGTGATACTTCAAGCAAAGTTTCATGGTGTGTCGAGCCTTAGTGTTTTAAAAATAGCAATTTTTGATGCAATCATAGAAGTGCCCCAAGCACTCCCATTCAAAACGCAATTTGACCGAAAATGACAATATGGTCAAACTTAAAAGTGGCGTTTCCATTCTAATTATGCTTTTAAACGAAAGTTTGCCTCGGGTAGATTAAAGGTCCCCTATTATGCAAAATTCACTTTTCCATGCTGTTTGGACATAAATGTGTGTTGGCAGTGTGTGTACACAACCACCCAATAGTGATAAAAATCCACTCACTCCTTTTTTTATTAATCCCCATAAATCATCAGCAGTGTCTCCCAACGACCTGTTTTCAGAATGCTGTTTTAGTGACGTCACTACAGCACAGGCCCTGCCCACGAGTGTTGACAGACACTGCTGTTTTAACATAGACCCGCCCTGATCGAGTTCACAGCGAGCCATTGCTGCACTGACGAGAATGTCTCCCAAGCGTTGTAGGTGTTGTGTGGCTGGATGTATTAATCCACATAGCTCTCTCTATTAACTCCCGAAATCTGAGGCAGCCGCTGAAGACGAGGTGGAATTATTTTGTTTTTAAAGAAAATGCTCCCTTAACTCTACCGAAATTCGTTTATGTACTTGCGCACTTCTTATAACTTACTGTGTTTACTCTGCCCTTACGGTGATTTTCTGAAGTAAACTGACGCTTCATCTTTTGTGTTATGTACAATAAACTTAATTAAACTCATCAGTATATGTTTGATCATCATTCGGACCTGGTCCGAAACAGCAGAATTGTAGGCTATTAATAGTGGATACATACAAGCAGATGACAAATACGTTATAACCGTAATTAAACTAAACTATACCTGTTCCATCTCTATACAGCACTCTGACTCTATAGGCATTATTGTTCGACTCCGGGTCGAAATTAACACCGTTACTGAGAGTTTCTGATATTATTATCATCATTCCGTGAGATGAAATTGTCCTGAGAGACTGAGCGCGAGCTCATGAAGCTCCGCCCCCTGTGCTGTGCAGCAGCAGCTTATTTGCATTTAAAGGGCACACACTAAAACAGCGCGTTTTTCTGAGCCCCAAAAAATGACAATTTAAACATACTGTAAAAAATGATCTGTTGGGTATTTTGAGCTAAAGCTTCACATACACACTCTGGGGACATCAGAGACTTATTTTACATCTTGTGAAAAGGGGCATAATAGGGGACCTTTAACAAAAAAGACCCTAGGTTGCATTTTGGCGAGAGTTACCCTTTAAGAATGCAGATTGAGGAACGGCCCATCTCTCGCTATACTCACTGGAGTTTGCATCTTTCATTAATCTTGGCCTCTCATACATCCCATGTCTCCACATGACCTCCATGTCAACTGTGGCATCCGTTTAACCATATTTGCATCAAAGAAATCAATGCAGTAGATGAGCTGGCACTTTTTAAGTGTTAACGTCTATCTCAGTTTTCAAATCCGGAAAGTACACAATTTGCATGCGCCCAACACAAGGTCACCCTCAGACTGGACAAATAGATGCCATATGGAGACAAAAGCAAACAAGGCGAACAAACTGAAAGCCCTAGAGAAATAAACTTAAGCCTTCATAATTCAGCTCCGCTATCAGCCGGGCTCATCCCAGTCCGACAACCAAATGAGCTTTTCCGAGCTGCAGCCTGTGATAAAGCCTATTGGCTGGCACTGTGCTGCCCCTTCCATTAAAACTCTATTATCTCTGCAGAAAATGCTTTGGAAAATCTCTGAAGTAGCCACAGCTACTGTAGAAAGCTCAGAGATGTGGAGAGAGGGATGTGTTGAAGTGCATGCAGGCTCAATCGATTGAGAGTTTGAGTGGGCACTGTTGGCATGGAGCTGGACTGAACAGCACAGCTGGAGGCCTGGAGCTGTGAACGTTAACTGAACCAGGCCTGAAGCTGTTCAGAACACACAGTATAAGGCTGCTTAAAGCAAGCTTCAGAAAATGTCCAAATATACAACAGTAATATACAACAGTTTGCGCATGTTACAGTACATTTACAGTTGCTGTCACTGAATTTGATATAAGAAAACACAGCAACAAACATACAATAAAAGTCCATAATAGACACGCATTGATTACATAGAAGTGAATGATTAGATTTCCATTGGTGCTCATTTAAAAATGCTGTTCTGCATTTTCCCAGACAATTGGAGAATTTCCATAATAAAAAATAAAAAAATTCATAATGTCACGTTTCGACTGATGGAAGAACATCTTAAAGTCTCAAGTTCAAGATCAAGTCAAGTTTGTTTGTTAATTAATTAATTAGTCCAATCAACCAAATTGTTTTGTTTTTTTTACTCCGACATAAAGATCATACTTTACCTAATAAATAAATATGAATGCATGTATGCTTATGTAATGCATGATAACTACAACTTAAAGCATATATTATGATATGATATACAATATTAGGGTGTTTAAACTGTACAGAAATATTCCCATATCTATATTTATATTTTATAATATTCACAAGTCATAAATTCAGGTTGGCCCCTTGGCTGTGATTGATGAATATGATTGGTTTCTATGGGATTTCTTGTTTTGTAAAAAACATTTTTTCTTTTTTTTTTAAACCATCAAATTTATGTTTTCAGTGATGTATACTGATATGATTGGGTTTTTTCCATTCACATTTTGCTATTTCTTAACAGATTACACTTTGCTCATCTGAGCAGCACAGTATGTGACTGTTTGATAGGATGACTCATCTCCAGTCATCAGCTCAGATCACTAGTAACTGCACTGAAGTCAAAGTATCATATATTAAGTATTCTATTTGCTGAAGTCAAGTCATAAATCCTCAAGGTCTGACCCAAGTCAAATCTAAGATTTTCCAGTTCATATCTCTGGTATTTCATGCTAGAGTGGCAGAATAATGATTGTGTGAATTGCTGCTATTGATCTCAGTAGACAGTCTGAATTCTTCTCCCATTTAATTTATTCTTTTAGCATTACTACACATATAGTGCTGTGATCATGATAAATGATTCTTGTAGTCATTCAGAAGGTGACCAAGGTCTGCTCGCATGTTGCTAGTGATATCAAACAGGTCATGTGCATATGAACATGAAAACATTTTGTAGTTTTTAGTTGTGTTGCTGCTGAATCTGATTAGTGGACTGGTGTGATTTTGTTTTGCAACATGCTGACATTTTAAATCTTAAAGTTTATCTTATATCTTCAAGGTTGCGACCGACTTAAGTATTGCGACGTATTTTTGTTTTTTCTTATCTTTGTTTTGTTCCTTCCTATTTTTGAATATTACCAGGGCTGCCAACTCTCAGGCATTCAGCGTGAGTCACGCAATTGACACTTTTCACACGCTCTCACGCCACACATCCATTTTCTCACGCAGAGAAAAACTGTGAAGGACGCTGACACCGACAGACAAGACAGAGAAGGTTACTTTTGATATGAAACAAATTCTCAGCTCTCAGATTCTGTCAATTTTATTACGAAATTCAAACAATAAATACCGTTTTGGCGCTTGTAAATGTGACAGATCGCTGTAGCGCCTCAGTTCAAGCGGCACGTGAAAATCATGTATCTTTAGTTTTTATTCATGTATCTTTATCTTTATAAACACGAATGAACAATAACAGGTATGTTGAAAGATACAGTACAACTTACCGAAATGTATGCCTCATACATAATATCGATCAATCAGTGTTTTTCAATCGCGGAAAGAGGTCAATAACACAGCTGGAGAACAATGTCACATAACATTACATTTACCTCAGGAAAGCCATGACCATAGCACTTTAGTTGGCTTGAAAATCTTTTATTTTATTAAAGCAATAAGCCCCGCAAAGCCGTGATTTACAGTGAATTTAGTGCCTAAAACCCCCTTAGCTGTTCTAAATTAACTGTAAAATACGGCTTCAAGGGGCTTATTGCTTTTATAAAACGGTTACTCCATAAAAATATTCATTTTAATATTTATTTTATTCATAAAATAAACACCTGCAACAAAAAATATGTATGGGATAATGTAGAGCGAGGCGGTTGTTATAGCGAATACAACCCCGACAGGCTGATCAGGACCCCGACGCGAAGCGGACCATGGCTACCTACCAAATAAATCAATAATTTGACTCAAAACATTGATTTAAAAAGGAGTTTATTGATTTAAAAACGATTGTATTGCTTCCGCTAAAGAAAATAGTCCGTTCCGTCTCTACGGTTAGAATCCTGCGTCCATAGCAACGCTCTGTTTTTCATGGCAACGGTGTGTTATACTTAGCAGCGGTCATTCCATAGAATTCAACCAAGCCATGTAATAAAACGTTATAACCACTGATCTATATAATGACATTCTATATAGATCAGTGGTTATAACACATTTATTCATATGTAGTTCCAAAGAGGTTGCCAAGCAACACATGCAGCAACAAAGAATCACAAACGGCGGTTGCGCAGTAATACTAATGTAATGCGGTCACAGGTGTTTGTTTGTTGAGTAATTTACAACGGCTTCGAACGCAGATCAGAATCAAGGACCAGAACTCTCCGTTTTATAAAATATATTTAGTATTAGTATAAATTAGTATTTTGCTAAATATGTGCACTATATTACATATTTATTATATTTTTTACTTATAATAATATCATTCAAATATTATAAAGTTGTTGTTATAATAAAAACCATTTACTTATTATATTTAGTTTTAGTTGTTATTTTTAACCTTTAATAATACCAGCTGACAGGGCTCAGCCTATTTTTACAGCATTAGGTGAGATTTTCTTTCTTGAGAAAAATTAACATCCAAATGAACCGATATTGAATCAAGATCGGAATCAAACCACAAGAATTGAATTGAAATTGCAAAATTTGTATCATGCAATAATAAAAGCAGTAGCCTACCAGTCATTGCACCATGTATGGTAACATGCTGTCACTAAACTTAATAAAATTATGTTTAGTTAGGCTTCCAAATGTTTTGACAATCACAATAGCCTACACTTATTTTGATGCACGTTTTTTTTAAAGATATCTTTTGGCTAGTGTTCCTGCAGTCTCCAAACCATTTATGTTGCAGTAATGTTTTTGCATTTAGTTTTTGCACTGCAGCCAATCAGGCTGAAGATTGTGGCTTGTTTGTTTTAATCTGCCTTAAATGCAGATGAAGTCATGATGTGCAAACTTGAATGTGGTCAATTATTTTCTTAAATTTCTAAAATTCTAAAATTGGCCAATACTTAATTACATAAAATGGGTACATTGCCTAAACAACTATGAACCACTTGGTCATTTGGCTCCAGTAATTTAGCATTATTAGCATGAATAACATCAGAAAAAATCTATCCAAGATAACAGTGGTACATAAAACAAATGCAGTACAGCTTAATAGATCCACTGAGTGACACTTATTCTCCCGCAGAGGTCAAATACGGAGGAGGGAAGTTCAGAGATCTACTGGGAAATCTGGTGCTCTCATGAATAATTTTACAAAGCTCACAGTACCGGGGTAAAGTGATGTTACACTGCCCTTATCTAGCTATCTGTCACTGCCAGGCAGGGGAATACACAAGAAGCTGGTAATATTTTATCAGTCATAAACCTAGGTGGTGTTATGTGTTGTTTTTGGGGGGGAGGTGGACATAAGCATATTTTTTCTGCTTATAATTCTGCTTTGATCATATCAATGAAGCTGTCTTTTTTTGGCCCTGCTAAAAAGACCAGCATGAATTTCCATTACATTTTTGTACTCATGTTGTTTTTCTATGTTTTTTGAGAAACTTTTATACCATTTTCAACAAAAGTTTTACTTTATTAACTCTAAAAATGTTGTGTAAACTAATAACATATTTTCCTTAAACCTTGTATACGTGAATGTACACATCTTAATAAAAATGCTTATAGGAAAATAAGGATTAAGGTAAAAAATATTTTTTTTTAGCAGAATCATGACGATGAAGATCAAATACTAACTTGTTTAATGAGCACGAAGAGAATACATAGACAATGGCACAAGGAATCATAACATTAACTACTCACATAAAGATGAGAACCGTCAATGAACTGAATGAGACAGGGAGTATATATACACAGGGAAACTTAATGGCAGACAGTGAACGTAATAGTAACCTAGGAGACTATCTAGGATGCAATAAAGAATAAACTAAACTGAAGCACAAGAAACAAACAAACAGGAATAAAACACAAAACACAACATAATCCTGACAGTATTCCCCCTCCCGCAAGGCACGTCCTTGCCCTGTATGCATAAATCCAACTGTGGAGGGAGGGGGTTTAGGAGGAGGGCAAGGAGAGGCTGGAGATGGACAGGAGGAGTCAGCAGAGAGGAATACCATGGCGGAACTGGCGGGGAAGAGCCAAGGCCTAAAAGTCTAACTGGACGTAGCCTGGGCAGCGACCGACGGTGGTGAAGCAGGACGAGGTGGAGACCCTAGCAAAGCCCCAAGGACGTCAGCCCAGGGTGACATTGCAGGCCTGGAGGGCCAAGGTGATGTCATCGCCTCGAGTGACTGAGGTGGAGGCGGGGGGGCCTGCCAGAAACGGGCGACACCGGAGGTGGAACTGGAGGGAAGAAGGATCCCGGTGAAACTAGAGGGTTGGAGGATTGAGGCGCAGCAGGAGGCCAGAGGAGTGAAACCAGGGTGACGAGAAACCAAGTTTGAGCCTGAGGGACGAGGGAGCCTTAATGATGGAGGAGCTGAAGGACGCAGAGCCAAGGCAGATCCGATGGGCTGACAGGTTGAGATGGAGCACTGGGCTTGGAGGCCTGAGGTGTAGCCAGGGGATCCGCTTCACAGAGCACAGTCAAGGAGCTATGAGACACTAATTAGATGGAGTCAGCGGGTATGATGGTGACAGTGGAGTTGGCAGGATATTAGGTGGGATCGGGCCATCCATGATGTGAGTGTAGTGGGCTGGAGAGGGACAAGTGCCGCAGCGAAACGGAGAGCTGTTTCACCAGACCTGACTCCTCGCTGGATTTGGTGATCGGCTCCAGCCTTGGGACGAGTGCAGCAAACTGTTTTGGTTCTGGGGTGGACTCTGTGGCTGGCTCTAACTCCGGACATGTAGGGAGCTCAAGCTCATGGTCCGTGGCAGGCACTGGAGTGTCATCCCTGGATCTGTTGCGGGAGGTTTCTTTGTGTTTCCGGGACACTCCGGGCTGGGACAAAGTATTTTCTCTAGAACAGGCAGAGAGGTGGTGGCTGGAGGTGTTGATAGTCCTAGGGAATCGGAGTTACTGATGTTGTTGTCCTCAGTGACTCCCACAGTGAGGGAGGATCCGCATACCCACAAGGCGTAATCGATGAACTCGATGAACAGATGCTGATCCTCCCCCAACAGCAGCATCTGCCCAAGAATATCATCCATCCTTCTCCAGAAATGCTGTTTCATCGTCCCAGCGTCCCTCGTGATAGAGTAGGTAATCCTCCACATAATCCTCCAGCGACCAGCCATTTTGTTAAACACAGTCCTCATTATCCATATTTTAGGTCGGTTCTTCTGTCATAAATAACTGATGTGGTAGTTAGCTAGAATCATGACGATGAAGATGAAGATAAAATACTAACTTGTTTAATGAACACAAAGAGAACACATTGACGAAGGAACAGAGAATCATAACATTAACTACTCGCATAAAGACGAGAATCGTCAATGAACTGAATGAGACAGGGAGTATAAATACACAGGGAAACTTAATGACAGACAGCGGAATGTAATCAGTAACCAAGAAGACTAACTAGGATGCAATTAAGACTAAACTGAACTGAAGCACAACAAACAAACACACAGGAATGAAACACAAAACACAACATAATCCTGACATTTGCCTTGTCATAAAAAGTAAAATGATCTATTTTCCCCCCCGATTTCACAGAGTTAAGCCTAGTTTTAGACTAAAATGCATGTTTGAGCTGTTTTAACTGAAAGCAACTTATATTGGCATACCTTAAAATATGCCAGTGTCATTGATTTGTCTCAAGATGCACACCAGGTATGTGTTTTTTTTTTTTTTTTTCTAAGGCACATTTATACAAGCTACTTAAATTCTCTAATTGAACTAAGGCCAAATCCTGGCTTAATCTAAGCCCTTTCTGTGAAACCAGGCCTAAGAGGAATATTGACCTTGACACAAAGTCTGCAGGAATTCTTATTTTTTTGCATTTGTTGGTTGCTCCACATGACTGTGTTGGTTGAAGCACTTGACATTTTTTAATGAAATGTTAAGAAAAGATTATTCTAAACTTCTTATGATTTTCTGTTCAAAAATTTCATTTTTTATGAGTTTTTGTCTTTATTATGGTATAATAGAGTTGTATCACACTAACATTTTTGGAAATAAAATAATTGTAATTAAACAAAACAAAAAATGCTGGCCAACCAGAATAAAGTCTTGTTTGTTAAGCTAGATGGGACACCAGCATCCAAAACAAATTCAACTACATATTATGCTTGGGAGCAAATATGTTGCTCTTTTCAACAGGGAACATATTAATGAGCTCAGCGCTCAAGCAAAATGAGAGTACCTAATGAGAGAAAACGAGAGCCAGCAGATGCAGAGATAATTTTCGCCATTATATATCATTATTGCTATATTTATGTGATATCTATTGTTATGACATTCACCCTTATGTTTCCATTCTATCCACATAATCTGTCCCTTCTGGAGATTTCTTCCTTCTGTCTCTTGCACCAGCCTCCCCAGCATTCTTTTGAGCCAAACTGATGGTGACACAAAGGCAATTAAACAGAGCCTTGCAAGAAACACTGAATGCCATTTTCAGTCCCTGCCACCCACTGACTCAATCAAAACACAAACAAATACACCACCTCCCTATCTCATCACTCCCTTATCTAGTTTCACGTTTGTCTTCTTTTATTGAAAGTGTAAAGTAACCGCAAATTGCCATCTGCAACCATTTTAATTCCATAATGGGCTGAATTGGTTGGTGAAAAGTGAGCATTTTTTATGTGAACCAGGGGGCCGGGGCCTACTAGGGGGCATCAACAAACTTCCAAGGGGGCCTCAAGATGACTTAAACTTATTGATTATCAGACAAAACAAGCATAAAGGGAAAGTCAAAAAGGTTGAGATCTACTGTGTTACATACCAGAATGGAGCCAGATCAAGTGGATAGATATTAATAGATAGAATAATAGATATTTTAGATATATTGTCCATCTTCCAAAATGGAAGGAGTGAGTTTTTATCACATTTAAAAACTACAATTTCAAGTAATTCTGTCCTTTAAAATTATGTTTAGTAACACTTAACACTTTCCTTGTTACATATGTTACTTGTCATTTAACAGCATCAAATTATGCATAATAATTGTTCATCTAACCATAATCCTAACCTTAATTACTGTATGTATGTAAGTACATGTTGTTAATTAATATTACTCCATACTTAAATGTATAATTTCACTGTAACACTGTCCTTATGCCAACATACACTTAGCCATAAATTAGCCTTAGTGCAAGTAACTAGTTTTTGCATGCATTTAAATTATATTGAATGGACTGTTTGTGTTTTTATTGAAGAAGTGTCTTCATTGAACTGACCATGAATGTAATGACTACACACTCAAAAATAAAATAAAGATTCCAAAAATGTTTTTTCACAGTGATGCCATAGCAGAACAGTTGAACAGTGAACAGTTCTTAAAAAGAAAACAAAAATTCTTAGTGTGAAGAACGTTAACAATCGAAATAACTTTTTCCACTATAAAGAAGCTTTTGTGCAATGTAAAAGGCTCCATGAATGTTAAAGGTTCGTCATGGAACCATAAATGCTGATTAATGCCTTTATTTTTAAAGGTATAGGCAATTTTCAGAGAGGCTAGCAATAGTGAGCTAGCTTTGAAAACATCTCTTCCAAATTACAGTAGTTTTAGCGTGAACACAGCATAAGCTTATTGTTTTGGTTCAGGGGGAACTGTAATAGGTAGCTGCTGTTTCGATTGCGGTGCTCTGTGACTGACGTCTGTCTAACTCTGCATAGCATGAAATGCGCTGATGACGTGTGATGTCTGTGCGAGCAGTGTGTGCGGAGGTATTAAAATATGTTGACAGTAGGACATTGTATCATTCGGACCGAATGCAATGATTGGATGGACATTTAATGGTCCTACGCCTTCCACAGACTATATACATTTATAGAAATATATTTAGACCATTTAACTTAGTGATGGCTATCAGGATGTGAAGATACTTTCAACCTGCATAACAACAACAACAACAAAAAAAAAAAAAATCTGGAACACCTACCATGCCTTTAAGAGTGTATGATTTCACTTTCACAGCATTACTTTTTATGCACTCCCTCACACATAAACGTTCCTGCAAACCTCTTGATTCATGCATTTGATGGACACTTAACTAGCCCAGATATTACATTTACTTAAAGTAATAGATCACTTCAAAATTAAAATTCTGTCATCATTTACTCACCCTTAAGTTGTTTCAAACCTGTATTAATTTCTTTCTTGTGCTGAACACAAAAGAATATATTTTGATGAATTTGTGTAACCAAACAGTTGATTTACCCCATTGATAGCATTTTTTTTTTCTACTATTGAAGTCAATGTGGGTACATCAAATTCATCGACAGAATTTTAATTTTTAAGTGAACAATTCCTTTAACTTTAACCCACTTCATTATTAACACCTGTACCTTGTGCCAATCCTCAACACAAGATGCTTCCAATGATAAAAAGCTATTGATTTGACACCTGACTACCCGGAGGCATCATGGGCTTCCAGACACTCATATTATGTGCCTTCGTCACTTAACACAACACATTCACACACGTCACTACCACACGTCACTACCACCATCTGACATTGACCTTCTATGGCAAATACAAGTTGTTTCATTATTATTTAATTTAAAACCATCTGAAAGTGTTCTGGGAGTGTCAACACATTTTGTACAAGCCAGTGTACTAAGCCAGTGGTTCTATATATATATAAAACATATATATATGTTTTAATTCTAAGTAGATCAGCAATAATGGATCACTGTAAATGTGAATTCTGTGAGTTGACGTCAGCATCCACAAACTATAATGCTGCTACTCCCTCTGGAGGCCATATACTTGAATCACTAGTTTTTGGTGGATTGGTTTTTACTAATTTTAGACAATACTTAATTTATTTTTTGTATACACTCTTTTTTTAAAAGTTAGATTTATGTGCTTTAGAGGCTTTTCTGTTTTTTTGCCCGCTGGAGAATTTGTTCCGACTAAAATCAACACTGGCTATTGAGAATAAAAACATTAAAAAAAGAGGAAACAATACTGTCAGAGCATTTAAATAAAAATCTAACATTTAAACTAATATTAAGTAGAGTTTCATTTTATATATATATATATATATATATATATATATACACATACATACACAATGGGTTTCCATACACAAGTACATAAAACCACTAGTAAAAATTCATTGGTGAACATTTTGATCAGTCTTTTTAAATTATAATAATAACAATATTATTAATAATAATAATAACACAATGTTTTTTATTTTAAATGTATGGATTTTATGTTTACTTTAATGTTTTAAATGAAAAAAAAAAAAAATCAAGATAACACTATTTTTACAGTCCTACAAATCCTAATCCTAACCCTATAGTAAGAATATGCAGTTAGTTATTAATACTCACTCAGTACTTAAATGTATAATTACACTGTAACAGGGACACCTAAAAAAAAGTGTAACCGAAATCAATGTTGTCTTAAACTTTTGAGCCCCACTGTTCAAGGAACTGCAAATTTACTGTAGCAAAGAGTTGACTTTAGTCAAAGGTAATTATATGTGGAAAGGCTACTTTAATCAGTTTTTCAAGCCTAACAGTATTCAAATATTCACTCAATGGCTGGACACTTCTCATAATGAACACCAGGTGACGACATTGTCCCCAAAACCCATCCCGTCTCTTCCTCCAGCCGCCACCCTTTTTTTCAGCCACCTAGAATTTGGTCTCCTAGTCTTCATTCATGTCACGCGTCGTCGCAAAATATCATACACAGACCCTCATGTGCATTTTACCAGTCTGTGTGGATTCAGCTCGATCATTTTTATGGTTGTTTATAGCTCTAAAGTCTATAATTCACACGTGCACAGAAGCAGACCCGTTTTACCTGTTACAGCTCACTTTTGCCAGTCTGCTATGATGAACACTCATAGCGTGTGTCTGTGTATATGTGTGAGTGCGCGCGCGTGCTAGTTAAGATGTGCAGCACGTCTGCTCGGGTTTGGGAAGAGGAAGGGGGGATGGGGGTCTGTTGGCTCTATTGGAAAACAGGATTCTGATACTGGCTTACATTGTATTTTGTGCATCTGCACCACTTTTGTGTCTATCTATCCTGTGTGTGTGTGTGTTTGTAGGTATGTACATTCAGCATCACAGTAACCGTCGGAGGAAACGCCTACAAATCAGACAGATATAGGTCACAATTGGCATTTTGGGAAAGGAGGGGCATTGTGTCTCTTTTATTTATTTATCCCATTTTCTACTCATTTATTAATTCACCCTCTGCTTCAGTAAAGGAAGAAGATAAAAAAGACAGACAGAGCAAGAGAGAGAGAGACAGGCGAAGCTTCACATGGTTAACACCATGGTTTCTCTGCATGTAGAAAAGGACGAAAGTATCACCATGGAAACACCCATCCAGTCTCCCACCGCTGTTTCCCCCCTCCGTTTTCCCTCTCTCTGTCTTTCTATCTCCTTACCTCCATCTTTTTCCTCCCCCACTTTCCCTGTCTCTCTCTCTCCGTTTCCGTCTCTCTCCGCTACCGATTTCCCCCCCCCTTCTTTGTCTTTCCATCTTCAGTTCTCTAACCTGTCTGTCACATCTGTCCATCCCCCATTTTGCCTTCCATGTCTTCTTCCTGAAAACATCTGAGGGGTTGCTCAGCATTTGAGACTCATGAGGTGTGATTTTTGTCTTTCCTGGGAAATTCCATGCATCTTTCGCACTTATCCAATCACGGGGAGTGGAATCCATCCCACCATTCCCCTTTAGCAATATCAGTATTCCAAGATGTATGGAACGTCCCCTCCCCCCCATTCAAAATATGACATGCCTAGAATTCTGGTGAGCCAGATTTCTTTTTCATGGTAATTAAATGCTGAGCCTGGATGTGTGTATTATTAGAATCTCCTCTCACTAATTAGCGCAGGACAAAAGGCTTTTGCTCCAAATCTTGCAGGTTATTTCACATTCTTTTTTAGCTGTCATTCTTTATCAGGTTACTAAGCCACATTTCTGATGTTGAAACTGAGACACTTCATACTATTATTAACAGTCTCTCATCTCAGAGAAAGAGATCAAATCGGCTTACAGCCATACAGCGGTCTAGAATACACATAGATATGGATGCACATTAAGCACTCTCTCTCGGGTATGTGGTTAGCCTGTTTTTTCATCGCACTGTACATCAAAACTCATGTTTCAAGTTCCTTTGAAAAGACATTAAAGGAAGCTGTCTTGGAATGTCTGTGTATGTGCGTTTGTACAGCACGTGTGCATGTTGTGTGCCGTGTGTGTATGAAGGAGACTCCGGATAAAGGTGAGCGTGTAAAATGAGACATAAAAATGTCTAACCCTCAGGAAGTGTATGAAATGATCCCATAGTTTCCACCTATTACCCAGCATCCATTTTCACCAGAACAAGTGCTAAAAAAGGGGAGGATGTAACCCCTCAGGATTACATTCCTCTATCCTGCCGTTCACAACAAAAGCTTATTATCTGAGTTTCAGTATGTGATGACGGCTGATGTAACGCACAAAATAGATCTGAACTATGTATGCTATAGCTACAGTGAAACAATGATGCGCCACAGACGCAACTAAATGAATCTAGATTTTCACACTTTCTGCCTCCACAAAGCTACATTAGACCGTTGCTATGTGGGAATGTTTCGAGTGGTTTTCAGCATGTTTCTATGCGAGTTCTGAGTAGTTTTTAGCATGATGCTGTTTGGTTCTTGTTGCTATGCTATTGTCAGGTAAACATACTTAAAACAGGAGAACCTTGCTGTTGGACAATGTGTGAAACCGCTTTAACATCATAAATCAAAGATACAATTTTTTTTTTTATCTACATTTATAACACTGCACTTTGTGTTATATAGAGTGCAACAGTTGGGTTCCGGAAGTAAAAGCTCCATTAAAGGGTTAGTTCACCCAAAAATGAAAATTCTGTCAGTAATTACTCATCCTCATGTTGTTCCAACCCCGTAAGACCTTCGTTCATCTTCGGAACACAAATTAAGATATTTTTGATTAAATCTGAGAGCTGGATCACTTCTCCATAGGCTTCTAAGACATTATAACTTGCTGGCCCAGAAAATGTATTAAAGACATCGTTAATATAGTCCAAGTGACTACAGTGGCTCAATCTTAAGTTTATAAAGCGACGAGAATACTTTTTGTGCGCAAAAAAAAATAAAAATAACGACTTTATTCCACTTTTCATTTCCTTCTCTCTGGGCCTCAAGCTATTTCACATAGTGTTTTAGCGCAGCGCGTCTGTGTTGCACGTCACACGCATCACACACATGACCAGCGTCGGCCAATAGTGAGCCTACGTGTGACGTACAACACAGATGCGCTGCACAGTTATACTCCTTCTCTCTGGGCCTCAAGTTTTTTCATGTACATGAAAAAACTCGAGGCCCAGAGAGAAGGAAATGAAAAGTGGAATAAAGTCGTTATTTTTGTTTGTTTTTGCGCACAAAAAGTATTCTCGTCACTTTATAAACTTAAGATTGAGCCACTGTAGTCACTTGGACTATATTAACAATGTCTTTAATACATTTTCTGGGCCAGCAAGTTATAATGTCTTAGAAGCCTATGGAGGAGTGATCCAGCTCTCAGATTTAATCAAAAATATCTTAATTTGTGTTCCGAAGATGAACGAAGGTCTTACGGGGTTGGAACAACATGAGGGTGAGTAATTACTGACAGAATTTTCATTTTTGGGTGAACTAACCCTTTAATGTTCTCCATTAGGAAACTGATTTTGAATGATAATTAACGTTTAAAGCCAAACCTAATGTGAGTTACGAGGTTGTTAATCCATGGTATTATTTCAGCTTATTTTTTTAAATAATCATGTTTGACCATGGAAATACTGGTGAAAAAACGCATTATGATGCTGTACAGCAAATTACACCAATCAGAGAGCTGAAAAAGGATCATGCTCCAAAATATCTCTTTAGATCCGCCCACTCCCATGAAGCACTGCAAATGACGTAATCGAGTCGATCTCCCTACGCTCTCAAAATACTGAAATGCAGGTATCATAGTACCAAAAAACAAAACAAAAAAAACAACCATGTCAGCAAGTATGGGTTGGTATAATGACACTATTCAGCAATGATAACCATTTTGACCTGCTGACAGAAAAGTGCTCTGAGATATTCTGGTCACTGCTTCCTTTCAAGCAAAACTCACCCAAAAATAATCACTTAGACAAATCATTCAGAAAATCACTTTGAAATAAGTAGAAAAAAACAAGCCACTTTAAAGAGCAAAAGCATGTTAGCATTAAACTGTCAGACATGCCCTAGTTTAATCTTGCTAAATTTCCCAAACAAGCCAACATAAAAAAAAATCGATCTTTCTGAAATACTTTGTTTTTCAAGAATGGAAGCCAGAGAATGGGAGAAGAAATTGTTCTACAGTAATGCTGTAGGCTCAAAGCGATGTCCTAATTATCCAAATGGAGAGCCGCGGCCTTGCCAAGTAGCCTTTAATTCTCACTCAGGACTTTGTTCAGTTGGCGTAAGGTTGCTTGTTTTCCAAGTAATGTGAATTGATGCTCTAAATCCAGCGGTTTAATTTCTATTTGGCTGTGTATAATGCCTTCAGACATTTTTTTTTTTTTTTTGATCAGTCATACAGTGAGTGTGGCCTTCAGGGTGTCGCCGTAATGAATGAATGTAAGAGAGCTCTGAACTCTGAAATGAAATATTTTTCTAGCACATACAATAGGAGACCTTAAAGTTTCAGATGTCCACTTTTCTACGACATCGATTCTGTTTTATTGCAGTTGGGTATTTCCTTAATCGTGTCAAGCCACTCTTGTATTTGCCTTCTCTTCTTCCTCTGCCTGTGCCGTAGAAGTTGCTGTATAGCTGTGTGTTGTAATTACTGGGTTAAAGCTGTGTAAGGTCCAGAGCCTCCCCGATCAATTACAGGTCAGGGTGTAGGACTCCTCTCGCCTTCCAGCTACACTCTTTCATCTACTCTACACCTTGCATACTAGCTCTCTCAGTGTGTCCTTTCACACTATTCTCTCTGCTTCTCTCTCTTTTCTTCTCTGTATTTCTTCCTGCTTTCTGGCGTCCCCACTGTGTCTCTCAAATTGCTGCTCTATCTATGTTGTTTTTCTCCTCTTCTCCCTCTTCAACCCCTAACTGCGTTTACTGCATTTGATTGCTCGTTTGCCGTCCTTGCTCTAATTTTTTCTTTTTCAGTTTTTTTTCTAGTGTTGTGTTGAACTGTTATATTATTCTTTGCTGTTTTATGTTGTTCTCTGCGTCACCATGTTGTGGGTTCATGACAAATATGAGGGTCCATAATAAAGAAAAGGAATAAATCTGCAGTTCTTAGAAATGTACTTTTTGTGTTCATGTTGGTTACATGTGGTTTGGACAAATATTAAGCAGCACAACTGTTTTCAACATTAAGAAATGTTACTTGAGCAGCAAATCAGCATTTTAGAGTGATTTCTGAAGATCATGTGACGCTGAAGACTGGAGTAATGATGCTGAAAATTCAGCTTTGCATCACAGGAATAAATTACATTTTTAAATATATAACAATAGAAAACGGGTATTTTAATTTTTAATAATATTTTGCAATGTTTTTTACGGTGGCCGAGAGAGCTCAACGCGCTGCAACTGAAGAAAACACATGCAAATAGAAAAACACCTGCAAATTAAGAAAACATCTTCATCAGTTTCACAACACATGTGTGCTCCAAATACTCACAACACAACCAAATACAGAAACGCGCTGCAAAAGTTCACAACACAAACAAATACAGAAACGCGCTGCAAAAGTTCACAACACAACCAAATACAGAAACGCGCTGCAAAAGTTCACAACACAAACAAATACAGAAACGCGCTGCAAAAGTTCACAACACAAACAAATACAGAAACGCGCTGCAAATAGGACAGAACACAACGGAAATGTTTCCGGGGAACCCAATAAGTGACCGACCCGGCTGGGACGTGCTTACAGCCATAGATATCATATATAAACGCTAGATGTCTTATGGCGCAGTCACTTCCGGCATCACCGTTCGGCCATCTTATGTCAGTGCTCTGTGCATTAAGGTGAGTGATCAGCATGCACACAAATCCTCATATCTCGCTGAAATATTGACGGATTTACAAACGGTTTGGTTTCTTACAAACGTTATTAACGTGGCTATAATTCCGAATGCTTGAACATGTATGTTATAATTTTTCATATGTATGCAGTGTATGTATGTAGTGTCATAACTACATCTCTGACGTTTATAACAAACCAAATTGTTTGAAAATCGGTAGAAAATTGGGCAAGTTATGGTTATTTAAAAGTATTTGCACCATTAAACGAGTGAGCGAGCGCACTGCCGCAAGATGGCCGCCACGTGCGGACGTCGACCTCCATTGGCCAGCAGCGCGCACGAGACATCTAGCCTTTATATATGATATCTATGCTTACAGCTGTCTACTTTTATTTTTTTTTATTTTTTTTGCAAAACATACAGAGATGACACGTTTATGACATACAACTTTGTATACAATATACAAAATGTATTTACAATATGTTCAATGTCATAAGAATACTAAAAAGAACAATGAGCTGAAGACTAAAATAAATAAATAAATAAAGATAGAGAAAAAAAACATGAGGGAAAGACATTAATCTATACATCAGTTACATTGTACACATTTTGTCATGTTATGTTAAAATAAGTTTCATAAGAAATGTTAGAATGCAGCTAGGGTCCAAATATGAGACGGCAAGTTTTAAAGTTGAGACACTCACACACAGATATAACGCATATTTTAAAAACTTTGTTGTATAAAATGTATATTTATTTGCAACAGTTATGTTAACAGCAATAATACTATATTTCTGGTAAGAACAGCTATTCAGCTGATGGACACGCGCTGCGTTGTCATGGGAACATCCCAGGTGAAAATAATGAGGAAATTACGTTGTCTTTCGTTGCTTAGAGATTCTCTGGTTGCTTCCTTCATCAACATGGCACACAAGTGCCCCGCTCCCTCCAAAGTGCCCAATTCAAGGGCTCTGCCGTCTGCCCTTTTAAGAGAGTAGGGCATAGGTAATGCTCACGAGCAATAAGCACGTCCCAGCCGGGTCCGTCACTTATTGGGTTCCCCGGAAACATTTCCGTTGTGTTCTGTCCTATTTGCAGCGCGGTTCTGTATTTGTTTGTGTTGTGAACTTTTGCAGCGCGTTTCTGTATTTGGTTGTGTTGTGAGTATTTGGAGCACACGTGTTGTGAAACTGATGAAGATGTTTTCTTAATTTGCGGGTGTTTTTTCTATTTGCATGTGTTTTCTTCAGTTGCAGCGCGTTGAGCTCTCTCGGCCACCGTAGTTTTTACTGTATATTTGATGTAATAAATGCAGCCTTGGTGAGCATAAGAGACTTATGAGCATACATAAGCATACACATATAAATGAAGCCTTGGATGAGCATAAGAGACATCTTTCAAAAACAGTAAATAATTATTATTTTTTTTAAATATGTTTCCAAACTTCTGACAGATACTGTGTATCTGCCAAAAGTTTGTAAACATGAAATCTTTTTAATGTTTTTGACAGACGTCTTTTATGCTCACCAAGGCTGCATTTATGTATCTATGCATATGTATATATTTGTGTATAATGTACAGTACATCTGTATTAATAAGTTTTGTTAAAATATTATTTTTTCTATAAAATAATAGTAAACGTCAATGAACTGTCAAACTACTTAGTGTTTTTTTGTTTTTTGTTTTTGGTTTTTTTCATTATGGTATCTGGACAGAAACCTGTGTTTTGCATTGATTTGTGCTGTGTGTTGTGCTGTATCATGCTTTTTTGTGTGGTTGTATATTGAGTTGTGTTGTGCTGGGGCGGAGGGTGGATCTGGCGTGGGCAGCTGAGCTGGCTGGCACTGCCAGGCATGTGTACCCGCCTGGCACAGAGATTGATGCTGTATGGCACTCAAGCCACTAAATCATGGTAATTAGGCGATAGACGCACCCCTGTGATTAGGGCATCCCGCATGGCCCAATGTCTGTTAAACACACACCACACAAACTCTCTCTAGATACACAGAGAAACAGATAGTGAAGGAGGAAGGAAGGATGTGCACAGGGGGAAGATGAAGAACGAGGACAAGCCAATGTACATTAAAGATGAAGAGAGAGAGACAGAGAAGTGATGAAAGTGAGAAGAACAGAGCAAACCAAAGAGCAGCTTTACTCAGGATGAATACAGTAAGTAAAAAGCAAGATTGAATAAAAAAAGAAAAGTATGGACCAAGAGACAACACGTTAAAAGGATAGTTCACCCGAAAAATGAAAATTCTATCATCAGTAGCCATTGATCTCCATAGTAAAAAAAAAAAAACTTCCATACTATGGAAGTCATTGGGGTACATCAACTGTTTGGTTAGCCATATTCTTCAAAATATCTTCTTTTGTGTTCAGCAGAAGAAATTCATACAGGTTTGGAAGAACATAAGGGTGAGTAAATGATGACATAATTTTTATTTTTGGGTGAACTATCCCTTTAAGAGAAATAAAGCTGTTGAAAAAGTGGGAGTGAATCAGGGAAGAGAATGTGAAGGATACTAGTAGTTCAGTCAGCTAAATTACCCCAAATAATATAGAGCAATTAGTGTAGTACGGCCATCACCCGAAATAAACTCAACAGTGAGGGACGCCACAGCGCAGCTCCTGGGGTAATGCAGTAGAAATGTGCATCTCTGTAGTAAAACATCTAAAGGTCAGAGAGTGACTCAGTGACTGTGTGTAAGAGAGAGATACTCTAGGGGAATATGGCGTAACAGATTTGTGTAAAGCCCCATTCATATATTCAGAACTCAGTGTATGAACACAAATTAATCTGATTATCTTTGTGCACCGCTTTAAGCAAACAAACAAATAAACAAACACATGCTTAGGAAAGGTGCCATTTGTGCCTGAGCATTTCAGCAATATTTATTTATTCTTAATGTTTACTTATTTATTTGGTCACTCTTCTATTTATTTATTTATTTAGTTTATTATTTATGAAGTTAATAATTTAGTAAATTTTGTTTATTTAGTTAAATTAAACTATTTATTTTAGTTATTAAAGGAATTGTTCACTTCAAAATGAATTTCTTTCCTCTGCTGAACACAAAGGAAGATATTTTGAAGAATGTTGGTAACCAAACAGTTGATGTACCCCATTGACTTCCATAGTAGGACCAAAAAAATAAAAAATACTATGGAAGTCAATGGGGTCCATCAACTGTTTGGTTACTGACATTCTTCGAAATATCTTCCTTTGTGTTCTTCAAAAGAAAGAAGTTCATACAGGTTTGAAACAACTTGAGGGTGTGTAAATGATGACAGAAATGAACTGAAGTGAACTATTCCTTTAAGTTAATTATTTATTTGATTGGGTTATTTATTAATGTGTTTGTTTGCTTAGTTAGTCATGTATTTATTTAGTTAGTTATTAGTCTGTTCTTTAGTTAATTATTTAGTCAGTCATCTCTTTATTTTATTTAGGTTTTTTTAACGAAATAGTGACAAAAGGGGACAAGAAAATTGGCTGCTATTCTGATGAAAACAAATGTGTAAAATCAATGAATAATGTTTTCATTACTAGCATTACACACTCAGAGAAACATCCCGTGATGTAACCAAGTTCACTATCTTGTCAATGACACGCAGAAGTGAGTCATGGGCAGAAACGGGGCACAAATGGCACCATTTCCTAAGGACCAGTGATGTGGAGAATGACCCAAGCTGTCAAAGGTGGACACAGGCTCCTGACACTCAGTGGAATGGACTGACTCATTAACAATTCATGGCTGACTGATTGAGAGATTAATTGTTTCTGTCTAACAGGCATCGGATTGATGCTTAATACCTCTGTCATTTGTTATCTACACTGTCTATCACCCTCTCACACACATTCTCCCTGTCTATCTCTCTATCAGTCTTACACACAACCGCTCCTACCTCAATCTATCCCTGGAGAGTAATAAAATAAAACAATTACGTTCATCCTGTGTGTCCATATCGCTCAGTCTAGGCAGTGTACACTACACAAGATAATGGACTTTCCGCCGGTGTAAAGAGCACAGAAGGAACTGGGCCACCCACCCTCCAACACAAACACATAGCCCACACCAAAGCTAAATATACTCCCAATTACAACACCACGCTTCATTTATTATGCAACTCCCCACTCCGCAAGATCCATCTGTGTGTGGTTGTGTTCATACTTGATTATATCGGCTCTAGCTCTTCGGCTTTTCTCTCGGGTCTTAAGAGGGGAGCAAAAACGCGCTCTCCCTTGTTAAACGTCTCTCAAAGCTTCAACCTGTTGGCCCTTCTGGTTGTACCAAGGCCTCATGGCGATGCCAGTCTGGAGCTCGTAGGAATGAGAGGAACGTTCCTCTGCTAATCTGGGTCACACAGGCACCATCTGCCTTGACAAGATTACTGGGTAGTAGGACAAGAAATCCTTTCTCTTTGGCCAGATTAAACATGAAATATAGGACAGGGGTAGAGGGTGGAAAAGCGGAGGAGAGAGGGAGACTGGGTGTTTTGGGTCTGTGTCTGAACGGGGCATATGTCGGGGGGCCGGGCATGTGTCTGGGTTGTCGGTCCGAGGACAAATAGGTGCATCTTTCTGCAGTTCCTCGTACCAAATTTGCGGTCGTTTCCGAGGTTGAGGCCTGCGGAAGGATTAGCGTTCTTGATTATTTTTCTGTATTATTGTTATATCATATCTCTATATTTGTTTCTGTATATGTGATCTGCAAATCCTGACAAATGCTGGTCTTGTTTGGTCTAGATTCACCCACAATTTGATTAGATATTTTTAGGGAGATTCCTTCTAATGCAGCATTCTGACTGAAAGTGACTGATTTGAAATGTTCCCTTGCTCAAAAAAAAAAAAAAAAAAAAAACAGACTAAGATGGTCTCCCTGCTTGGTCAGGGTGGTACTTTGGTTTTAGAAGGGTTTTGGATTTTACAGCTTATTCAGGCCAGCTTAAACAAGCTAAGACCATACTAAACCAAATAAGACCAAATAGCTTACTGTAGGTTGGTTTAAACAGGTTTTTGAAGCAGTGTTATTTTAATATGATTGAGATAATATTATAGGTTTTTATTGTTGGTTTGAATTAGTTTTGTTTTGTTTTTTCATTTTCATTCTAGTTACAGTTTTTTTGTACAGTATCAAAAATTTACTGTACATTTTGTAAAAATGCTATTTTGTGTATAAATATTTAGTTTATGTTTGTTTCAGGTTTAGTTTAGTTTAGTACATCAAGTAAACTAAATGAAAATAAAAATGTATGGTTATGATAATATATGGTTTTAGTTAACTATTATAACCCTGTTTTGAAGCAGGGTCTGCATGATTAGCATGTTTACAACAAAATAACTTTCCTCATTTGAAAGTTTGATGTTAGCATGTTGCTAAACTAACAACACTACTGTAGCTAGCACGACAAATGCATAGCAAACACAAGTAACAGGTATTGATACTTTTCACTAGGGAATGATATCATATCAGTGTTGGTATCAACTCCATACACCATCTTAGATGCATTTCTTCATAGAGCTTTTTGCAGTGCATTCTGGGATTGCATTCTTCCAGACATGCAACGCTGCCTTAGAATTTGACTAAAAAGAGCATAGGTTTGAAACAGCCTTCAATGATGCCATCAAGTTTGGCTAATCCTAAAAAAAAAAACAGATTTACGCAGAGTTTGATTAGATATTTTTAGTTTTTTGATTTTTTACATACAGTACTTCCTACATAAGCAGCTCCCTTCAAAGCTAGCATCTGAAAGTGCTTTGAAGTGATGAAAAAAAAATCCATCATAAACCAGCCTAAGATAGTTTGCTGATCTCCTAGACAAACTTTTTTTCACCGGGGTCTGAATTTGACTAAAAAGATGTATGTTTGCTGTCTACTATTTGAAACAGTCTTCAAATGATGCTGTCAAGTTTGTCTAACTCACTAAGTTTTGGAGCAGAGCTCATGCGTTTAATGTCTGTATAACTGCGCAAATGCTCTTCATGTTTGTATGTTCTCGTGTGGCGCAGGTGAGAGCATGCTCTGGTGGTTCTCGAGACGAAGGCATGAAATGAAAGTCGATGCCGTCACCATGGTAACGCCGTTTCCCCTCTTGCTTTCTTCTTCTCGGCGCTCCGCTGCGCTTTGAGTGGCGTTTCTTTTGATGAGACACTCGCACAAAATGGCAGACCAGCCTCGGCTCACGTTTGTTCCCCTTCTTCCTGCAGCTCATTTAATCTGTATCTCAATCCATCTTTCATCGCGCTGACGCAAGTCTCACCAACCTGTCATTATTAATAAGGCATGGACACCGTTAATAGCTCTCATCAAATGTTAAAACGCAGACAAACACACGCTGTCTCCATGAGTTGTTTACCAGTGGTAGAGGAGAACTGAGAATCAAGCCAGTAATAGTCTAATTAGATGTGTGGGGATCTCGACTACACTGAGCCCATAAAGAGCAAGAGACAGAGAAGAAATATATGAAGACGTAGGGCGATTCTGTCATCTGTATGCGAGGGGATGACATCAGGCTGTGCTCAGTGTTTCTGTGTTACATTGTTTATTCTCTGTCCATATCACTGCATGAGGATAGAAGGATGAGCTCTGGCGTGTGTGTGTGCGTGTGTGCGTGTGTGTGTGTGTGTGTGTGTGTGTGTGTGTGTGTGAAGGGGCGACGCAATGCTTCATCAATGACCCATGGTTTTACAATGAACGTCAGGAAGCACAAATTCAAGTGATATTTGAGGCAGACATACAGGGTCAGAAATTAAAAGGGTTCGTTCACCTGAAAATTACTCACTCTCATGTCGTTCTAAACACAAAAGACTTTCATTCATCTTCGGAACACAAATGAAGATATTTTTAGTGAAATCTGAGAGATTTCTGTCCCTCCATTGAAATTCTATTCACTCAAAAAGTTCATAAAGAGATTGAATCGAGCGGTTTAATCCAAATTTTCTGAGGAGACGTGATCGATTTATATGATGAACAGTGTTTAATAAAATCCTAAATTAAATCTGACCAGCATACGTACATAGATTTATCAAAAGTGACTGTAAAGACATTTATAATGTTACAAACGATTTATATTTAAAATAAACTCTGTTCTTGTGAACTTTCTATAAATCAATGATTTGTGTTTTTTTAATCAGTTTTCACATAATTAATTATCAGCACAACTGTTTATATAATAAGTAATGTTTATTGAGCAGCAAATCAGCATATTAGAATGATTTCATGTGACACTGAAGACTGGAGTAATGATGCTGAAAATTCAGCTTTGCCATCACAGAAATACATTACGTTTCAAAACATATGGAAATAGAAAACCGTTATTTTAAATAATAATAATATTTCACTTGGCCTATAATAATTTTACTGTATTTTTGATCAAATAAATGCCGCCTTGGTGAGCATAAGAGACTTTGTTTGGAAAACATGAAAAAATCTTACCGATCTTAAACTTATGAACAATGATTATGGTTATGCTTCTACATGTTATGCTGACTTAGAATTAGGCAACAAGAAGCAGGCTTTGTGCCAGGAATACATTATGCCTAAACATGCTGCCTACATAGTATGCAAAAAATACCTAATAAATATATAATTTGCCCCTGCAAAAATGCTGTTACAAAACCATATGTGTGATCATTATACTTACTTGATTTCAGTAGGTCATCTGAATTCATGTAAATTCATGTTTTAATACATTTCTTGTTGTGTTAGCATGGTGCATATTAATCTACAGTATGTGCAAGCATGGAAGTCATATTCCACGAGTTGTTTTATTGCTTCGGTCTCTAGCCCCCTTACATTAATTCTCTTTCATTTTGCCTTTTCTCTCGTTTTCTTCCCCTCTCTCTCTGACGCTGTCAAAATTTGCCAGGTGACGGTGGATGCAATGTGACTCCTGATTAGTTGCTCTGGCAACCTCTGGGAACGTTCACTGGTGGCCATGGCAACGGCTGAAGCATGGCGATGGAGCCCGGCAGATTATTTAGATTTAGAACGGGAATGAGAATTTCGGAGGTGGCTTGGCATACCACTACATCATCAACGGAGATGTTGCTTGTCAATAGCACTGATGCTTGACTGGTGCGTATATGTGCAATTTCTTCTGCAATGAACAGATTTTAGGAGCTTATTTAGAATGGCAGAGCTTGGGGTGGGGAATGGGGGGTGGGGGGGATTGGTTCGTGAGGAGGTTGAGACGGGGAACTGGTTCGCGGGGAGGGGGAGACGGCTCCAGGCAGTAAGACCTCCAAGCAGTTTTCCATTATGCTTAATTCCATAGAAACCAAACCCAGAAAGACAGGAAACATGGACAGCAAAGAAAGCACTGGGTGGTTATGTGAGGGAATGCACATGGGAACGAGGGAATGTGAACGTGTGCTTTTAATACAGCCATATTTCCCTCACTAGAGACATATATGTGCCCTTTTCACCCTTTAAACTTACTTTTGAAATATAGTATGCCCCCATTTTAAGTGTGATACAATTTAAAGCACTGACACAATGGTCAGGGTCCGTAGTTTTATTTAGGTATGCACTTTAAAATCTATACCATTTATAGATTTTCTGCTTGACTGAGATATTGACAGCACTGCTTCAGCCATCAGAATCATACATCCAGCCTGAGGCAACGAGGGTTGAGTCATGGTTCACTTATTAAGTCACAATCCGTTCAACCGCTTGATATATGCTGTGGCTTAGTTTGTGGTATGTTTAGATTAGAAATAGAAAAAATAAAACATTTATAGCCAGATCACAGCTCAGAATAATTTTAAATGATTCAAGCTCTCTTTTCTTAGTTGAAGAAAGTATTGTGATCTCATGTGCATTATCATGATGTCATGTGCATACAGAATGTGTAGTGTATGAAGATCCACAAACCATGACCCCATCAGTAATGCCCACTTGCACATTTTGAAAGGTAGCTAAAGCAGTATCTGACAATTGTCTCTCTTCCGCTACCCGGGTCACTGTAGAGTTTGTTATATCAGTCACGGTGCGTTTTTTCTTCTTCTTTTTTTCTGTGAAGTGTGGATTCGAATTCAAGGATGAGGTGATGACGGCAGACTTAAGTATGACATGATTCAGTGCTCACTCTCTTAACATGGCTGCTATCGCCGATTGTAAAACTGTCGACGAGATTGCTCATAATTTCATGGGAAACTTGAACTTCAAAATAGCATAGTGATTCCCTGCTCACTCCCGAGATCCCTGTGGGGATTGAACCCGAGCCGTGGTCCAGTGCGGCCTGCCCTCTAATGATATATATGTGATCCTCCTGCAATTAATTCAGAACATATGACATGAGGTCAACGCTGCTATGGAGCAATGGGAACGAAGCCCATAAATGCTGAGTGCATGTATAGATTTATTCATTGACTTTCCTAATTGTGTTTCACATGAAACAAGGTTTCTCTTTAATCAGTGAATGGGAGTTATGTGTTGCCAGTTAAAGTTTGGACATACGTGACTAAATTTGTTTCTCTTCTTAAATATTTTTAAATGCAAAAAATAGCTTTGTGGACTAGGATGGAGATGTGTATGTGTGTATATATATATGGGAGGGGGATTTAATAATCTATTTATTAAAAGTAATAATTAATTATTTAATAGCTAAATATATTTATTTATTTTTATTTATTCAATAATCCATTAGATAGATAGATAAATAAATGTGTGGAATTTTTAGAAAAATTATATATATATTATTTTTTACATAATATATATAAAATTAAATTAAATTAATTGTTAAATAACTACATTATTTATTTAACCTATTTATTTATTTTTATTACTGAACCGTAGTACTGCAGATTTTTGAGATATTTTTTCTTGGTGGAGTTGAATTTAGTGCTCCTATAGGTTTCCCCATTTTCTTGACAATTTATGATCTCTATGAACTCAATCCTCTCTCATTCCGTCTATAGGCTGTATTTTTCAGCAGCTATGCATGTCGATTGTAACCTACATGCTTTTATGTCTAAAATATGAGGTCAAGTATGGCTGAGGTATGCAGGGGTTTAGACTTCAACCCTCCATCTGGGCCATGGTGTATTCTGATTTAGGAGTGAGGGGTCTGAGAGAGGCTGAAAATGCCTGACACCTCCTCTCTGGCCATCACACATGAGTGCTCATACCTCTCGCAAAAAGGTTACGAACTATATCCAGCGAGTGTTAGACCTCGCAGGGGTCACACAAACCCACCCTTCGTCGGTGGGACGCTTGATGAAAACTCCCTCTGACAGCCACATCAATAATCTAAACTTCCAACGCCCTGCCTTCACTCCAGATCTGCTCAAACTCTCCCCTGCACCAGAGTCAAGGAGAGGGAGAGAGAGGGAGGAGAAACTACCATAAAAAATAAACGACAAATCCCAAAGGGCAGACTGCAATAAATGTCAGTCTGCATCAGGGGGAGCAGGTTTGTGGAGCGAGCAACTAGCATCGGAGCACAGGAACGTCACGGCGAGGACAGACTTCTTTCTCGTCCTCTCCCTGCCCTCGTCTCTGATTAACCTCAATAAAGACGGACAGGCCGGACGCCCGTTCTCACACGGCGTTGTGCGCAACCCGCTTCTAATTTGTAGTGCGGGAAGTTCTATTGCTGACTGGGACCCTGAAACGGCTTCACACTACCCACGATCCCATATGTCAGATTAAAGTAATGTAACTTGCTGTTACAGCAAAGTCTCTTTAAAGGCCACTGAAGTGCCTTGGAACGTGCAGCTTTGTAAGATGCGTTGACGTAATTTCCACTAAAACCGGAAGCTAAGGCGGGACATATTGAATGGCTCCTCCCACTTTTCAAATAGCCAATAGCGTTTAGTTTACCTCACAGACAGCAAGTCGTACTTGACAGCACCATGGAAGCAAATCCGAACGCTGATGATATATTGGATTCATTAGTAGAGGTGTGAATAAATTTTAGCCATTTCATTCTTAATCAACGTACAATTGGAAAACGGAATAAAACTCGAGCGTTTGAGCAACCGAACACATATTTCCAATAGCCAGGTGGTATTTATAGCATAGGGGGCGGGACGCTTTAGATTCTAGAGAGCATTTGATTGGACAGAAGATGTGATAAGAAGCTGAAGTCTGCGGTAATGTCATACAAATACATGATCTATTTTAGCAGAAGTGAGAGACTGTAAGTTTTGAATGCTTATACAGTATCTCCTAAATGTGAATTTTGTCATTGTTTTGGAACACACCAGCTTATTCATAACCTTAAGGCTAACATATTCATACTAAAAGCTGAAAAACTTAGTCTTTTCTTAAAGGCCCCCTGAAATAAAAAATTTTTAGTTGGCTGCCATTTTGTTAACACCTGTAGGCAGTTATTTTCTAGGTGGGGTGTTGTACAAGTCCTATCTACTTGAATAGGCAAATTGAATAGGCAAAACGCAGATTATCTGGTAATGTGAGGTGTTCACAGAACGAATTTGCACCTCCCGATCTGCTCTCAAACAAATCGGGCTCGCCCCGATCACATCAAACATGTTTGATATTTAGGATTTTAAATCAGGATGAGCAAGACTCTGATTACGTCAGTACTGTCAAAATAGCCAAGAAACAAGTAGGGCTGTCGTGGTAATTTTGAGTGACTTAACAGCGCGATATGCGTTTTTATCTCCATTTATTTATTGCTAAATAAATAAGTGTTACGCTGTGGTCAGCAGGCACAAATACAAGTACATGTTCAGTAATGAAACCGAAACTAAAAAGCTTGTTAAAACGAAGTGGAGTAAAATGAAGATACAATGTCAAAATAAGGGTCGGGTCCACATAATATAATAAACACAACATAAACCTGACAATGAGCGTGTTAGGCCATTGTTACATAACAGTTAGTTCCTTGAATCTCACTTTACGAGAGGTTTTCTGCTGATATTTCACCAGGCATTGAAAGTCTCTGCGCATTCTAGACAGGCTGTCACTCAGACTCAGTCATTAAACTGTTCATTCAACGGAAATGTAAAAATGCGGATGCATTCAATGATAGATGTAATGAAACAAGCTGTTAATTATTTTAATATTTAATTTAAACTTTGAGCTCCACTTTACAAGACTCAGCTGAGCAGCAATGCGGCGCATGGGCAACGCTGAAGCTGCGTCACTTCATGATCAACGGCATTGATTCATTGCATTGACCAGCGCTGACGCCATTCATTAGACATATTAAAAGGATGATTTTTGAAAGATTTCGCTTTCCTTGGTCACGGCTACCTTTTCACAAATATGAGAAAGATTTAATTGACATGCTTTTCCGCTTCAGATCTGCTGTGTGAGATCACGTGAGGGGCTTCCTCTGGTACGATAATCTTAATAACATTTTGTGTGATGCGCCGCGATTTTCAAATCTTGTTGTGTGAGAATATTTAAGATTTGAGGGAAGAAAATCTGCAAAGATTCTCCTTAAGTGTGTGCTGCAACCAGATTTTATAATCGGTTAAGATTTTAAAACTCCTGTAGTGTGAGCCAGGCATTAGTGAATTACGTTTTAATGACATTTGTGTATTTTCATAGGTTCTGCTTACACCCTACTCGATCATTTCGCGCAAATTATATTGTACAAATATCATATGAATTTGCTACCAATTGACCAAAACATAAAAAGTTTTTTTCATGAGATTGGGTTGAAACAAACTCTTTCCAAAAGGCAATTGGTGCTTTATATGAATATTCTGGGTTCAATAAAAGTTAAGCTCAATCGACAATATTTGTTACTTTTTTGGTTTTGTATAATAATATCCAGTTTTACGCTTCTTTCCTACAATCCCGAAAATCCTAAAATAATTAGAAGAAATACAAAGTTCTGTCATGAAACTCTAGATGGTGCAGGTTGATAGGTTAAATCTGCTCACAATCACATCATTCTCTATATGGCACAGCTGATTGGTTCCTGCTGTATCATTAGCCAATGAGCTCGCTGCTCAACCTTCTTGGTCAGCATTTGCCTTGGCAGTGGAGCGCCCTCTCAGAAACCCTCCAACTTCCCCAGCTCCACCTGTAGGGATGTGCTATGCGTAATTCATGTATGCTATATTGTACAGCAGCAGCATGTCTTGCTCACAGCAGTGTTTTAAATAAGCTTCACATTTCTGCTTATATTTTAGATTTTTTTCGACGAGTCAATAATTCTCGTTGTAGTAACGTCAACGTTACGCTACAAATGCTGTCGATTGAATTTAACTTGTATTGAACCCACTTTTTTTTTTGTTGAGAGATGAGACTTGCATTCCTACAGTCGTTATGTTGAGCATTAGGCCTGTCACGATTATGAAATTTGGCTGACGATTAATTGTCTAAAAAATAATTGCGGTTATGCCGATTAATTGTCAGTTTTAGGGCTTTGACGATTAATTGTCTGTGTTAGGGCTTTGGCGATTATGCCGATTAATTGTCTGTTTTAGGGCTTTGTGCTTCATTCATTAAATAATTGTGATGAATTTAATCCTTTGTAAGTTATCATTTTGCAGTGTAAGATTACAGTTAACACCTTTAAATATTAAATAAATATATTCAATAGCTATGACAATTTGTTTATTAAACTTAGTGAGTGTATAAATCAGCAGCAAAAAGTAATTTTTGATAACATCTGCCCAGTAATTTAATAAAATCTAAACATGTTAATAAAAACAAATGTGCACAAACCATGATAATATGATACGCTTCAAAACAGCGGAACAAAGCGCGTATGCGCATCGCGGGTGCAGAATGATGTGCTTAATGCAACATGGAGTCACAGTGCGCAGCGCTGCACAAGTGCGCATTTAAAAGTTCACGGCACAAAGCGAAGAAATGTCGAGGGCACAAATCCTAGTGTATATCAGTCCAACAGTTTATTGATCATTTGTTTCTTCACAGTTTTAAACTCCAGTTATTGTGCGTCTGATGCCAATTCATAGTCCTTGTGCTGTGTAGGCACACGGTAGCGAGCGAGTCATTTAGAAACAGCAAAAAACTCCAGCAAAATAAAGTCATTTTATGCAAATCCACAGCCCTTTATCTACAGATCAAGCATTATAACGTCAATGTCACATTGGAGAAAGTTTTACCGTGTATCCTGTCGTAACCGGACGACGCGCGCTGTTTGAATGCTGAATGGAATGATTGACAGCTGCAGACGAGTTTGTGAACTTTAATTTAACAATGTAAATATACTACTGTCCCTCACATTAAGCTATGGAATGGCTTCAGATGACTTTGAATATATTGCTGGAAAACGTAATTAGTGCTTGTCTATTTATTTTGGTCCATGACTCCCCCTTGTGCCGTAGGCCTATAAAAGAGCGCAATAATCGCGGTTGTCTGAAACAATCGCGGTTAGATCAAATAATCGCGATCAGACGGTTATTTAATTATCGCGACAGGCCTATTGAGCATTACGATTTCTCCAATTTGGCCAAAAAATATGTCTCCTCACCCTTATACTGTCCCTGCACTGACTCATATAGCTGTCATGTTTTTGATAGGTGTATTGCTGTGTCAAAATGATGCACCAATGTGCTTCAGAGGCACAATTTATTTTGAAAGTCTTTTTAACTTGTTGAAAACAAGGTGTAACACATTGGCGTAATGATTCAGCAGCCACATACAGTACGTAACCGATGTAGCTAAATGAAAATTAAAACAAGATCTCCTTCGGCTCACAGCATTGATCCGTATCTGTCACAACGGACTGTTTTGTTCTGAACACTGTTTCAATTATTCTAATTGTGGCTCAATTCCCATGTCATTATGGTAGTATGAGCCTTTGCGTTATGATGCAGAGAGAGATTGCGTGAGAAATGGAGATGGGGGCGTGCGTGCGTTAAAAACACATTTGTAGCTAATGGAAGACTAGCGGGCCCGTGCACTTCATCGCTTAGAACGATGCCTGTTGTCATGGCAGCGACATCTCACTTGTTTCCGTGGGAACAGCGATCCAAATCCTCTCTCCTCTCTGACTGAATCCTGTCGATGCCTGAATTTCCCCCCCGGCAAGAAGAAGAAGAGAGAGAAAGACTGACAGAGTAAAGGAAGAAAGACAGGGGGAAAATGCAGAAGAAAGACGGTTTTCCCCCTCCAGGTCTGTGAGTGACCTGGAAAAGGCCTGTGTTGTGTTTATGCCTCCTGCTATATTGATGCATTTCTGCTGCGCTCTTTTCTCATGCGCTGCGTACGAAGCATCTGTAATTATGCAGCCCTCTGAGCCAAATGCAGTCGGACATCACAAATCTGAGCTCTCATGAGCTTGTATCCATATTAACCAGACAACAAGCTCTCCTGGACCGGACCAGCAAGTGCCATTTTGGTTCAGATCTAGACAAAGCAGCATTAAGGTTGTAGATTTATTAAAACATGCATCTACAACCTTTTATATGACTAATCAGTCCGTCACCCATTAAAATAATTAGTTGCTTCCTGTGGAAAGATATTGGCCACTGATCTGCATGAGGACCCATTTAGATGAAAGAAAACTGCTGTTGTGCTAATTAATTAGACAAGCAGAGAAGATTAAAAATCATGTTAAGAAGATTCCCTTTTCAAGCCTTCCTGCCCTTTCACTGGAATCGAACTGCTGACTGTGGTGGTGGTAACAGGTCTGAAACCACAGCCCAACAGGCCCGTTGAGACAGGGTTTTGACAGAGAGACTGAAATATGGATGAGCTGTGGGCATAAGTCATTTCCACACAACACAACAGTGCATTGTGTCCTGGTTAACTGAGCGTACCGGCCTAATGTGTTGGCTTAAAGACTATTTGGTTGGGATTTGTTTTCTAAATGACGTCTGACAAAAAATCTGTTAATATAAGGATGCCGGTAACACTTTAGTTAAATTTGTTAACATTAGTTAATACATTACAGTAGTTATCAAGAATAAACAATACTTTTACAGCACTACTACTATATTTTTTTGTATTTTAAGTTAATATATATTTACTTTTACCAAATTTCTCCATGAATGTAAAATGAAAAGTAAATTTTATATATATAGCATATATATTTTACTTTTTCAAAATGTCTATATATATTTATAAATACATTTTTATAAAATAAAAAAAATATATATATATATATATATATATATAAATAAATAAAAAATATTATAAAATATTGAAATAAAAACAAGTATATTTTAAAATAAATAAAAACATAAATCAGACGCATTTTGAATAAAAACATATACTGTATACACAGTAATCACACACATCTAATGGGATTTGATTTCTCGAAGGATGCTAAAAAACGGAAGAAAAACACCAATGTGTTCGATTCAGGCTGGATTTAAAAAAAAAAAGTATGTCTGTGAAACATGACTATAACCATAGGGAAAACTAGTCCTGTACGAATAGGGCTTTAGTGTAATATTCGACAGCTAATGGTTCCTTTAGAATGAAATATCACTAATATCTGCTACAGTAATAACTGGGGCTTAATACTCAATCTGTTGCTTTAAATTACTCAAATGAGACTGAGAGGAAGAGTGAGTGTGAGTATGTGTGTGAAAGAAATAGGGAGAGATGGATGAGTATCTTGTCATCTTCCCTCAGGGAAAGAAAGGTGCCAGACACCTCATACCCACAGCTCAAAGTAACCCCCTTTACACTTTCACTGTTTCACTTTCAGTGTGTGTGCGTGCAAATGTGTTTCTCTGTGTATTTGTGTGTGAGGGCATCGTGGGGTCTGCTGATTGGGTGACTTGTCTGTACAGCAACAGACAGAGAGGTTCTTTCAGTATGGTGCAGATTGGTTGAGATGGTGTGGGTTAGAGACAGGCATGTTATTCTCCTAGCATGTTGCTGCCTTTCCTCAATCCCGTTTTTTTTTTTCTTGTTCTTTTTCTCTTTTCTCTTCTCTCTCTTTTATCCAATGCCTCTGTGTCATGCAATCGCCGTGTTTCTCTGTGCCATCACAGTGTTCCTCAGAAGCTCATTGTGTTCTTTTGGGTTTTGCTTGTGCATATAGGCTTTGTATGTGCTTCTCTATAAGTATGTCTGTGTAATATGTACAGTGTGTGCGGTTGCATTATTGAACCTGTGTCTGCCCATCTATATAAGATAGTATTTCCAACACTGGTGAAAATTGCATTGAATTTAATCTGTACCAAACAATATCTTAAAATCAATCTGTATCAAACATTGTAGTGAAATGAATCAGCAGTGAACATTATAATGGCATAAACCATTACTGATCAGTATATTCAAAATGAATATACACCACATATTGTACTGAAATTAATCGGTACTGAACATTTGTCACAGTTGGGTGAGATAAAGTTGAGTACAGGATCTAATCGCGATCAGTTAAAATGTTTATTTACAATGAACTCAAGAACTTCAAAAGAACAACCAATGTAAACGCAATGAGAACTGACAATGAACAGAATGCAACACAGAGCTTAAATACACTGAACAAACCAATCAACTAAATGAACATCTGGTGCAAATGATAATCAAACAATGAGTAACCTAGGAGACTAAATAGAAGTGGGAAAAAGGAACAAAGGAAACAGAAAAGAGCAAAAACCAACTCACAGTAAGATGCAAACATACCCTCTCCCCCTTTCAAAATGGGGTGTCTATGCACCTCAACTTAAACAGTCCAACTGAGGAGGGTGGGAGGGGGCTTAGGCAGGGGCGCAGAGCAGGAAACCAAGAGACAAGTGGTTGAGGTAGAGCCAGGACGCTGGAGGACTGAGGCGGAGCGACCAAGGTGGAGCCGGAGGGAAGGAGAAGCCCAATGGAGCCAAAGAGGTGGAGGGATGAGGCACAGGTGAAGGACCGGAAGTCTGTGGTGCAGGCAGAACGACGATTGAGCAAGGTGGAGCCAGAGGGATGAGGAAGCCTGGTGGAACCAAGAGGACGATGGTCCCAGGTGGAGCAAAGGGTGGGAGAAGCCATGGTGGAGCCAACTGCTCAATAGTCCTAGGAGGAGTGGAAGGCATGGAGGCCCTAGTTGGAGCTACTGGGTTGATCATCCAGGGCTGGACTGATGAATACTCAGACAGTGGAATCGACATGAGCTGAAGGGCGGAGGAGAGGCAGGGCTACTAAGATGCTGCTGGCTCACACACCTGGTCAGACGATCCATCGGGCTCGGGGGTGATCCTGTGCTAAGTCCATACTGCTGGTGTTTTGATCGTGGCAGACTCCAACTCCACATCTGTGGTGGGCACAGGCTTTGGCGTCGCTGGGCTGGTGGCTGTGGCACTCTGCTTTCTTCCTCACTCTTGCAGATGGTGAAGGGGAAACCATTGTTGAGGAGTACCCACTCCACATACTCCTTAAATGTCCCTTGAGGTCAGGTCAGACAGGCACGCACTCATCTCCACATTGAGACCTGCCCGGAAAAACACACAGGCTATCTTCATCAAAATGAACTAGGTGGTATAAGTCCAGGAAAGCCTGCGTGTGTCTCTCGAGGGACTGTTCCCCCTGAGAGAGGAGAGTCTTAACTGCTGCTAGATCCATCTTAAGTGAGTTTATTTACTCCCGTAGAATCTGACCTGCTTCCTAGCATGATTTATCATGTTGTTAGCATGTTTTAGCATTTGTCTAGCATTATTTTACATTTTACTAACGTTTATAGCATTTGTAATACATTGTTAGAATATATAAAAAAGCATTTTTAACATTACTAGCATGTCTTACCAAAACACTACCATGTTGTTGGCATGAGTTAACATGTTTAGCATGCTGTTAACATTTTTCTAACATGATTTAGCATGTTGCTAGAATGAATTAGCATGTTTTAACAAGCCAACATTTTTTAGCACATTGCTAGCATAAGTTAACACATTGTTAGCATGATTTAGCATGTTGCTAGCATGTTTTACATTTACATTTTTGCATTTGGCAGACACCTTTATCCAAAGCGACTTACAGTACATTGCATTTCAAGGTACACATTTTACATTTTCAGTTCTTGCTTTCCCTGGGAAACGAACCCATGACCTTGGCGTTGCAAGCACCAACGCTCTACTATTTGAGCTACAGGAAAGATCTACATTTTCTTACACTTTACCAAGCCAACATAATGAATATACACCAATTATTATACTGAAATGAATCCATACCTTACATTGCACTGAAATTAAGCAGTACTGAAACTTGTTTGAAATGTATCGGTAGTGAACACTTTACCAAAATCAACCAGTAGGGAGAACTTTCTCTATACCAAACATTGTAATGACCTAAATTTGTATCATATGTGCTGAAACGAATCAGTATTGATTATTATATAGTTGAAATGAATCAATACTGAACACTGACATACATGCATGGTATGGGAAATGCAGAAAAAAATATTTTTGGATAATAGTAGCAACAATTTACTAGTATGTATTTGTAAATGTGGTTTCTGAAACCAAAATCTTTCAGTGTCAGTTATGTCAACATTCATGTGGGTGAGATACAGAAGTAAGATTTTCTCACACACACACATTTTCCATTGTTTCCCACCATAAACACCAGCTCTCATCTCACCACCCCCTCATTCAGCTGACCACAGAGGATAAATTAGATGACTCTGGGGGAACTACAGCAAACATGGTGGGATTGAACCTCTAAATTATGTTTATTCTGTGTCCAATGCTCCAATGCTGTGTTTCTAACTTTGCTGCACAGTGGGGAAAGCTGGCTCTTTAGATTTTTAGTTGAAGATCTCCTGCTGTGACCAGAAGTGGGATGAAAGTCCCTCTCAGAAAGCTGTTGTTTCCAGGAGACCATAATGAATCAGCTTAAGGGAGTTTCCAACAGAATAACTTGGGATATTTACAAGAATTGTGTGGGTTATTTTGTTTAAACTGATTGTATCTATATTGTAAACCTTTTGTACTCTTTAATATAGCCTAAAAATACTGTGCTTTTTCATTTTCTGTAGTTGAATGCTTGTCCAACCCTCATTAGAAGTCTTTTGTTCATTTATGTGACTACAGTCATCCACTGTGGAAGCCATTGAGCTCCAGTCAACTGTGGAGGAACCCGGTCACCTCTCCTGAGGCCCTCCCTTGTCAGGATCTTTTGGCAAATGTAATGGCAGCTTGAGGTGTTTGATTGATGGATAAGAGTGACAGAATGAGTGGAACTGGCTCTGTTCCTGATGGTGGGGTCAACCATACACACACACACACACAACAAACTGAACACTTGCCTACAGTGAATTGCATTTCCATCAAAGTCACAGTGACCTTATGTTTTATGGTTAAGGGTTAATCTTATTTATTACTGTATATCCATTAAGTGGTTAATGCAGTGTATTTCCATAATTTCTTATGGGAAAGCTCTTATCTTTCATTGCACTCTGAGGCCCTGTATTTTGCCGGGTGGTAAGCTTTAAAGCATTAGCAATTAGCTCCCTCTCTTTACTGATGTCCAGTGGCCAGTTAATCTTCCACTGTTTATTCATGCAGTCTGTCCATCGCCTGATTATAGACTTTACCTTTTAACTGTGGCAGGATGAGCAGATTGAGACGGATTACAGACAGCAGAATTAATAGTCATTTATGAGCTCTGCCCTGTCTTGTTGAAGCCTTTTAGCGTAAGCTGTGGGGTGTTAAATGACACTGTGCGTCTACCCGCGCAAGATTATTTTGAAATGATTTTTATTGTAATATTTTCTAATTTAATTTTAAAATTAGCTGCAATTCAGTTTACATTAGCAATGTTAGTATTGATTTTTACAATTTAGGTATTACTTCATGGACACATTTAATTTCGTATTTTATATATTTTACTTTTAGTTTAGTTGTATTTGTTAATTATAGTTTGGGAATCAACAGTATATGAATCTCATTGTGTAATTACATCTACAGGTCTCTAGATGTAATAACTTATTTCTGTGATGGCAAAGCTGAATTTTCATGAAAATTCAGCTTTGCCATCACAGAAATAAGTTATTAATTTGTTATTAATGGGCTGCAGCGCCCATTACTCCAGTCTTAAGTGTCACATGATCGATCAGAAACAGTTGTGCTACATAATATTTTTATGGAAACTGTGATAGACTACCATTCAAATGTTTAGGGTTTTAGTAATATTCAAAAGATCTTACGTTTTTAAAAAAGAAAATAAATTAATACTTTTACTCAGCAAACACATTAAATTAGTCAAAAGCGACAGTAAAGCCATTTATAATGTTTTTTCTTTGTTTGATATTTGTGTGTGCATAAATGTTCTTCTTAATTTCTTTTATTTTAGCTTTTTATTGCCCATTACTTTATTTCAGTTTATATTAGTTACAGCAACCCTATGTGCAGGATCTTGTGAATTTAGTGTTGTGAATTACAATGAAAGAAAGCATAATCATTCTCTGAGTGGGTTATGTGTGTGTGCAAGAGTGTATGCATTCATGGCCACAAAAATATGTATGAAAACATGCCTTTCAAACATGACAAGGCAAGAAGGGAAGGAAAAAGAGTAAAAGGGAGTCAGAGATCAGATATTGTCAGTCATGCGGGTTGTGTCAGATGTAGGCATTCATGCTAGATTAGACACATTACTCTCCACAGTGGATTTGCTTTGCCATGCCGATGTACACACAGACTTCTTTCCCCATGTTTAAATCCACTGTCTGTATCGCTCAGTACCATGGTGCACTGACTATATCAGGTGGTACTCAAAAATAGCATGTTCAGCGTGGTCATACCAGGTTATTTTTTTATTAGTGCAAAAGCATTCATTAGAGGCAAATGTACATTTTTCTCTTTAATTTTTGTTATCATTTACTCATCCTTGTGTCATTCCAAACATATTTCTTTCTTCTTTACATCACAGAAGAAGATATTTAGAATGTCCATGTATGGTCATGCCCAAATATGGCATGTCAAAATGACGTCATTGGTTCTTCCATGTCTTGAAGCCAAACATGAAGTGCTGAGAGTCACCAAAAAAACAATGTTGAATAATTATTTATATTAATAATATTCATATTTATATATTAATAATTATTCTATTATTCAATTAAAATATACCATACCATAATTATTCAATTCAATTTGATGGAATTTTGCTATTAACTTAAATGCGTAAATCTTAAAAAAAAAGACTTATTTTTTTTAAGTGTGAGTTTAATAAATAACAGTATTTCAATATCTAAGTGAACTATAACTTTGATGAAAGGTTTTGATCCACTTCAATTGTTGACCAGTGAATACCAGTGTAGCCTATATCTGAATACCAGTGTTGAGTGTAATGTATTACTGTAGTTTAATAACTTTTCACTAGAAAAAGTAAAGTAGGGATTACTCTTAATTTTACTGTCATTTAATTAGTTACTTGATGTAATTGCATGAAATACTGTATAGAGTATAGAACAACTCCATATAAAACAATATTGGATTTAACATCAAAATGTAATGTCTAAAGTTAAAATGTATGTTTTTAATGTAACCTTATCCCTTTAAATACTTTGGTTAGTTCAAGAATAATTTATGCAATTTTATATTATTTATTGAAATAATTAAAAGAGCAGTTTCATGTCTATCCGTGTATTGTTCAACTGGTCGAGGTTAATATGGGATTTAGAAAGTAATTAGTAGTAAGTAATGCAATACTTTTTAGAGAGAGTAATTAGTACAGTAAGCTAATTACACTTAGCTAGTAATTAATTACTATTTTAGAGTAACTTCCCCAACACTGCTGAATACTAATTTGATTTTAATTTTCCAATGCATTTGAATTTTCCCAGCGTTTATAATTGGGTCATTGTGGTTGTGTTTGAGTGTATGTGTATATGTTTGGATCTCACCCTGTTTGCTCCTCAGGAAAGGCAGGTCTGGTTCCTCAACACTAATAGCTAGCAGCCTCCTAGCTGGGCTGCACTTCTGCCTCAAATAAAACCTGTCATTTCCCTCATCCTACAACACCGTCAAAACCAATGAGGCATTCCACAGCCATTATTTTTCTCTCCCTGTGTCCTCCTATCTCTCTATTTATGGATGGTCAAGCTACTTTAGTCGGTTCAGGTGGTGTCATAATGTGTGTGTGTGTGATAGAGAGAAATTCAAAAGATTTTGAGGAAGAGGAATATTGGTTGGATAAAACTGGAATCAGAACAAATTGGGTTTCATGAGAGGTTATTGATGCAGATATAGACTCTTAAAATCAATGTTTACAAAGATGATAGTTGAGAAATAGTATGATTGGCCCTTCTAATGAATTCACAAGTTCACACTTACAAATAATCGTAAAATATTATGGGTATTTGGTGTGTTGTCCGATGGGGATGTGGCCCGAACCCAGAGTACTCCCCCCTTACTCCTGGCTTGGATAGGAACCAGCCGAGAGTGAGGAGTCGGGGTGGTGAAGGGATGCACAAAAAACTGTGTTAGGTGAGTCGGCTATATATATATATATATATATATATATATATATATATATATATATATATATATATAATAAAGGGATCATGCCTATGTTCCCACAGCCCTATGTTCCCACAAATGGCCTACCCCTGACCCCACCCCTAAACCTACCCGTAACTGGGGTTTAGACAAATCGTTAAAAAAAAAAATTCTTAGAAATGTGGGAACATAGGGCTGTGGGAACATAGGGCTGACCCCATAATGGATATGTATATGCCTCTTCTCGTGCTGATTGGATAGATCATTTGAACGTGTCCCTCCTGAACTTTGTTAATAAAACAACTTGTTGGGGCAATTACTTATTAGAGTTTTAGAGTAGACTGGGGCTAGTTGTCACATGTGGAAATTGTTCAAAGGCTGAACTGTGTTTTCTGGACAGTGGTGTTTGTGGTGAGCAGGACGAGGCCAAGGGCTGTAAGAGATACGAAACTGGTGCGTCGCACAGGTGTCGCTTTTTTTTTTCTCCCAGGGCACAGTGGCATTGACTCTAGAGATGCTAAATAACAACTGCCTCATGAATTTACAATGATATTACGTCCTTGTCCGCATCCCTGTCTGCATACTCAACAGCAGTGGATCACAGTTGTGCAAAACTGACTATTTCCTCCAGGTTTAATGCTAACTCTGTCTACTCTGTCCAATTTACTGGGTTTCTATGAATTATAACAAGAGACTGTCCTCTAATATGGGATTTGAGAAAAAGATAGAACAGTATCAGGCTTTGAATTTTCTTGAGTTTTCTCTTGGCAGGTAAATACAGCAAAATCCTATTGTTTAGGTCGCAGATCTTTCTGCAACAAGAGTGTTAGGTAATCTCTTGGATGTTTGTGTCATTGCTAATTGCACAAATCTCAACATAGTTGAGATTAACCTGATTTTTGATGTTGTTGAGAAGTTGGCCTTGGGTAAAGATTTGACCTAAGGCAACTGGGCTGGATCTCAAAGCAGAATTTCTCTGAATTAGTTGTTAATGTGATATTCTTGCTGTTGCTGCTCAGCCATCACAACCATGAATCTTTCATCTGCGCCTGCAGGAATCTTTGCCCACATCCTCCACAGAGGAAAGTGTGTTTATGTGCATGAGGGATTTTGCTGCAAGTTTAACAGAAGGCCCTTGTAAAAAAAGTACAGTGACTGCATCAGGTGGTCATACCATGGTTCTTTTACATATAACATGGTATCATAACCAGTTACTTACGCAGTACTCCACAGTACAGCACTTCATGGAATATCATGATACACAATACAAGATAAAATGTGATCGCTATGGTAATGTTATCTATTATAGTACTAAATGAATACCATACTCATGTAACATATTATGAAATTCTTACTTTTAAGATTGTATTAGAATGACACTTTGATATGTTATATGAAACATGTCCAGAAATATGTTATTACCATGACATGTCCAAAGTCATGGTATTAGCATGGTACATGTACAAAAAATTGGTATGACCATGATACATGTCCAAAAACTTGATACTTTGAGATATATATATACTGAATGTACTGAATTATTACTAAACGTGTACAACGATACAATGATTATGGTATTCCAAGTATGTCAAAGAAATACATGCTTCATACATCCTTCTTAGGCTGGTTTGGCTTTTTTTTTTTTTTGTAGGGATGTCCAAAAAAGCATTATATTTCTAAAATAAACATGGTATTACCATATATATTATGTTCCTGAATGATTATCATATGCAGATTTACATGATATTTAAAGTTACTTTGAAGAAAATCATGGTTCTGTCATGCCCAAACAACATGGCATTACTATGGAATGATATCCCAAATAAATAGTAATACTATGATGTTGTTAACAGAGTTTTTGTAGAGGTGTGTTATGTTGATGTTATATAGCAGGCTTTTGATAAGAATCTCAGATCAAAGATTCAGGGTTTGGATTGGGATGTGAACTATTTCCAAAGACTGTTTTGAATTTTGATATTTTGATTTCAAAAGTGCTAAAAAAGAAGGCTAAACATAGCTGAATAGATACTTTGCATAGTCCTCCAGTAGTGGCTGGTCATTGGTAGATCATCTGTAGACGCAGTCTACTTTCCATGCCGTGATATGCAAATTTTGATCTTTTACAACACCAGCAGTTGAGGAACGTAAACACTGACGTGTGTACAAACAAATCTAAAGTGGCATCTGTCACGTCAAGCCTCAACATCACTTGACAACAAGCCTTTTCGGCGACACGGCGATTTGATGGAGCTTGTTTTTGCCAGTTGAGAGACCAAATGTAGATACAAGGATAGGGAAATTGAATTTGTTGCCTAGTTTCTCTGTCTGTCTCCAAGAACTCCTGTCTTTGGCAACATCAGATGCGATTTATGAATTGTTCAGATACCCAAAAATCACTCTGAGGTAGGGAGATATTTATAGTTGCCGTGGACTTATATAACACCTATCACTTATGTTGGCAGCATGGAAAAATAAAGGGAATGTGAATTTTTAGCTCACCAGATATAGACCTGTCACACACAAAAGCTCATGCATGCAAATGTCATACTCTGCCGTCACCCTGTGCGGCATCATATCCCTTCCTTTCGTACCAGGATACACACACACACACACACACACACACACACACACGTGCCCACACAAACACACATTGTCTCGGGATGTTCCAGGATGTTCTCTGACCTTACCCTTCCTTTATCCCTCCACCTTCTCTCCATCCATCCCTCCTTTTTTGCCATTCTTATCAGAGAGCTCTTTGTCCCTGTCAGAAAGAGAGGAGACAGGCCATCTCTCAGTCGCTCTCTCTCTCTCTCTCTCTCTCTCTCTCTCTCTCTCTCTCTCTCTCTCTCTCTCTCTCTCTCTCTCTCTGTTTCTCCTGCCTTCTTCCTTTCCGTTTGACTAGTGCCAAGGTAAGGGCACCGTCAGCCACTTTCTGTCTGAGTGCTGTGTGCCATTTCAGGACACGCTTGTAATTTTTTTGTCAAACTCCAAGCCAGAAATGGGCCTTTCTCTGCAGGGTGCAAATGTATTTCAGATTGTATTGGACAAGCGCTCTCTCTCTCTCTCTCTCTCTCTCTCTCTCTCTCTCTCTCTCTCTCTCTCTCTCTCTCTCTCTTCCTTCTATCTTGATCTGGAAACATGCTTGCTCTCTGATTGAACCGGATCTTTGATTAATCCTGTTCCAAAGATGAGATCACTTCAGCTGTGTGGTCAGTTCACAGAGTTAGGAACCATATGCACTGATGAATGAAGATGGTGGGTCACTACCCCACCAGACGGCCTCATTCCTTCCATATCGCTCACCTCTGCAAGACTTCACTGTAGTCAAGATCAATTACAATTGACAGACCTCTTCTATATAATCATTAACTGCCTGTTAGTTCCCGTAATGCCTATTTTGAGGTATTGATGATTGTTTAACATAGATGTATAGAAATGTATAGAATGTATACCATAAAACCTGTCATGAATGTCTGGGTCATATTTATTTCAAAAATTAAATAAAAGAAAATATATATATATTGCATAAAGAAAGTTTAGCCTATTTTTAGGGACATTTACATTTGCATTTTGACATTGTTCATGACATTTAAGCACATTAAATGTTTTGCATTACACTAATTTTTGCAGAAGCGTAGGCCTAGAGTGCAAATATCGATGGATTCTATTTACACAGTGAAAATAGTGGAATTTTCTTTGCACTATGTCAAAATAGGTGTTAGTTGCTCTTTATATTTAGTGCAAAAATGCCGCCTACATTGTAAAATGCAATGATAACAACATGTTCAGTGTATATGATTATATCTATTAAAATCATAAAAGGTGGATTTGAACTGTAGTCAGTTGCAACAAAAGGTAAATCCACTATCCTTCTGTAAACACTCCTGCTACTGAATGGGTTTCTTTTGAAATTTTGGCTGGCTCAACCAGACTGTGGTTGGTGCAATTAGACACATTTTTTTGCCTTAACATGGTAATACTGATGTGTTTTTTTCTCATGTTGCAATGTTAATGTATTTGGCCTTGGCGGAATAGTTCTGCTATGCTGCTGCTGCTGCTGCAGAGCATGTACCGAGACTTGCTAATGCTAATACATTCACAGACATTGCTGTGAGCATGTAAGACATGCTGCTGCTGCTGCACATGTAACACACATTAAATAACCCCATAGCAGATCTACACAGGTGGAGCTGGGGAAGGTGGAGGGTTTCTGAAATCATGTTGCATACTGCTAACAGCAACACTCCCGGTGTTTGAATGTAGAGCTGCAGCTTATTGGCTTATCGCTGATGCAACAGCAACCAATGAGCTGTGCTAGATGACGATGCGATCGCTACCAAATGAGTTAAAGACCTTAAAGGGACACTCCACCCATTAGCATTAAGCTTTGCATTGTTAGAAACCCAGTCATACTGTTGAACGGTCGTGCAACACTCTCTCATTTTCCCCTGAGACGGGAGAAATCCGTTATTTACCTCTTACACTTCCTCCTACAATGACGCAAAAATCGTCATTTTGCGTCATTGTAGGAGGAAGTGTAAGAGGGGGGGATTTCTGTTGAGACTACAACACTCGTTCCTCATCTTTCCCAGGGGGCGGGAACCGCTCACGCTACAGACCTATTACAGATCAGTGGGTGGGACTTTACTCTCTGAAACTGAAAGCAATACCGCATATGTTCTGACTGAACATCCAGGTACCATGCAATAATTCACCATTTCGAAAGAAATACAAACGAGGAGTAATGCACTAATGAGTTCGCCAACTAACTAGACATTTTGTGTGAAATGAATTTCAAGCTCTGGTGGTAGCTAGCCTTGTAGACGGAAGAGTGATTTCTCTTATAGGCAGATATGCGCTGTTCTGGATTAGTGGGAGTGGCTTGCGGAGCTGTGCAATGTGGTGCATTGTGGGAGTTGTTGTCTTTCATACAAATGCGTCCTGAAGTTATTTTTTGTCTTTCCTCGGTCACGAAGGCACCAAATTCAAAATTTATTTTACATTTCGACTACATATATGACCCACTTTAAATAAAAAACAATGTTCAAATGGGTGGAATGCCCCTTTAAGGAAATGAGTTAAGGAAATGAGTTTCATGCCAGAACTTGGTATTAATACTGTAAAAATACAGGGTTTTTTATTTTTATTTTTTTATTATGGTTATGAAAATAAGATATTTTGCATTACAGTAATCCTAATTATATGTTTTGCTTTACAATAATAAAATGTTATTTTATTATCTATTATCTTTTATTATTTATGTAATAATACGTAAAAAAAAATTGCATGCATGACTAATGATGATGTTTTATTGCATTATGGTAATGCAAATGAGATGTGCCATTATGCTTAATTGTCATGAAAATAATGTCCCAATGCAAAAATCGTAATGATCATACAAATATTCAAAATATAATTTCCTTTTTTGTTTGTTTGTTTTGGGGGTGAAATGTTGGCTGGATGTTTTTTTGTTTGTTTGTTTTTTGTGAGATTTACCTTTATACATAAATTAAATGAGTTATTACGTGAATATGTGTTAGTTTTCAAGATCACAACATACCAAATTTCCCATCATGTCATGATGCCAGCTTATTCACAATCATTTTTATTGGTATTGTCCGTCCTGTGCTTGTAGTCCTACTTTCTCTTTGGTTGCTGCTGAACTGCCCAGCAGACCTCATCTAGTCAATATAATCGTTGTGTGTGTGTGTGTGTGTGCGCATGCGCATGCGTGCGTGCGTGCTGAGACTAGAATTAACCCAGGCCATTCAATCAGACTCCAATCCCGCTCAGCTCTTGTCTGTGAGGCAGAAGTGTGCCATTGACCTGTAAAGCACTGGTCAGTGTGTGCGAGTGTTTCTGGGTGACAGAAGGATTAGAAGGGTCTTTTTGCCTCATCCATTCCCTGAGGACAGTGTGAAGTAGATAGAGATGCAACATGACCAGTGATGTCTGTCCCTAAAACTGACAAAAAGGCAATCGACCAGACAGTATGATATGGCCTAAAAAAAAAAAGAGCCAGTTCAGAGGTGATGTTGCTAAAATATCAATATTTCAGCATTTCTTTACAATGTTTCAGTCAATATTTTATCATTTTTGTCAATTCTTTGTCATTTTTTTATATTTATTAACCTTGCAAGGTTAAAAAACCTGTAAGGAACCTTATCCCACAAACTTTCATTGAATGGACAAAGAAAGTGAAAAATATCTTGTTTTGAGTTTCACAGGAGTAAGTCATACAGATGTGGCACAACATGAGGGTAAGTAAATGATGACATAATCTTAATTTTTGGTTGAACTATTGTTTCCTGAGCCATCTGAAATTTACTTTGATCTAATGTAATAGATCATCACTTTGTGTTTCTCTATTCTTCTGCTGAGTTTGTGACCTGTAGCTTTGATGGCTCAGTTGGGTGGTGATGGGCTTTGACAGGCATGTTTATAATATAATCAAGACATGGGATTTTTAAGAGAAATTGATTTGGTCAGCCATGCCTGCAAGAAAGGTGGCTGAATAAACTGCCAGGATGCCATAGGCTGTGCTGTAAAATTGAATTTGCATGACCTGCTGAGAATGTGAGGAGTTTTCATGATAAATGCAGAGTGTTACGCAAAGTATCCAGGGCTCTTGAATAAGACTCACTTAACCTAGAGCACACCAAACACTAACCCAGCTATCATAGATCCAATTACTGAACTAGAGAGACTACAGCACAGTCATTGTCTCTCTGATACTTCAATTTTGCACATTTCTGTGCGTTTCTGTGGGCATTCAGATGAATGTATGTATGTACACATTTGATGGATTGTAACAGCATAGAAATCACATTACTATTGCCTTCGGTCTCTTTTACCACTTTACCCAAACATCATATAGCAAACACTTCTGGGAAAGCCAAGGCTTTTCTCTGGCCTTATGTCACATGTCTGTTTAAAGAATAAATGAATGATCATGTGCTATATCTGTCACTTCAGATGTCTGAAGGTGTTTCATATGGAGCCTTTTGTGACATTTTATTAAAGATATTGCTATGGCACGTTGTGATCATAAAACATATCCACTAATTTCATTCCATCCACTGGAGCTGTTATGTAAGCCTTGCATGAAAATAAAGTTTTGCAATTTGTGAAGAAAATGTGTCTGCAACAGAAAGCTTTTTTTTATTCAGTGATGCCACAGAAGAACCATTCTGGGTTCCCTAAAGTACCTTTCATTTAAATTTAATTTAAATGTTCATATATAAATAACTTTTTGTGCAGTGGAAAGGTTCTTCATGGATCATAGATGCCAATAAAGTACCTTAATATTTAAGAAATGTGGTGCTTTTAATGATGCTGCCACAATTCCACCAATAGGAGGAACTGTACTGTTACTACAGTCTTAAAAATGAAGATTCTTTATTGGCATCTATGGTTCCATTAAAAACCTTACACATCCATGTAAACTTTTCATTGTACAAAAGGTTTTTTTATACTGGAAAGGGTTCTTTAGATTATTAAGATTTTCTTCTCACTAAGAAAAAAAGTTGTTCTTTTAAGAACTGTTCACTGAAAGGATCTTTGGGAAACCAAAAATGTTGCTAGGGTGTTCTAAGTGATTGCTAGTTGGTTTCTTACTGGCCCACATGTCAGTATGATTTTCTGGTGCCTAGATATGATTTGACTGCCTCCTCCTTTAATGTGGGTTATATGTTATAAAACAGATGTCTCTGACTATAAATTTTGATTGATTGGATGAACTGTTTGAAAAAAAGAAAAAAAAAAGAAAAGAAAAAAACCTTTAATAATAATAATAGTGATATTGTCTTAGCAAACACCAGTCAAGTGGTGAGAGTATATAAAATACTGTGGTTACCATGGTTTAAGTGGTCTTGTGAGCTTTCTCTATTTGTTTATGAAAGTATGGGGAAGTTTAATTGATGTATTCCGGTCATCAGGGCTCCACACTGTACTGTTTTATGAGAACACATTGTTTTCCTTCAAAGAGAGATCTGGCAGGCTGACAGCTCATCTAACTCTAATGAATGAGGTCAGCAAAGCATGTTGACTTATTACTGATTTAGAGCCTTGATTTGCAAAAGGGAAAAAGAACTGAACCATTTATTAGCTTGAATTTGAGGGCTGATTATAGGCCGTACCACAGTCCTCACTTAAAGCTACTTTGAAACTGTAGAATCATAAGCTACAAGCTATGCTCGAAATTTAAAGGCATAGTTCATCAGAAAAAAAAATGGATCCCACTGACTTTGTGTTTTACACAGTGAAAATAACATTTATTTGAACAAAATTCCATAATCTTCAGTAACCTATCTATCTGAATATAATATCGTGGGGGTAATGTTTATATTGTTGCCAATGAATAGGATGCCACATTGTATTCAAAATCAGTTCGGTATGGAGTAAATATCAGTTTTTGAGCAATAAAATGTAAAAGTAGCTTGTTAAGAGCTGGTTTAGCTACACTTTTCTGAAAACAGCTGAGATACTGTCATGTTACTGAAAAATAGTAACTTCCTTATTGACTAGTGCTGGCTACTTGAAAATTAAAGGTGCAGTAGCGGCTGAAATGGGTACTGCATTCCAAATTCAAAAATATTAGAGAGAGTTGTTTTTCAGAGAAACAAGTATGTGAACTTAGCATGTTTCCTAAATATCTGAAAACATATGATGGTATTTTTTATGCTTTAGTAAAATCATACAGTAACAAAGTAGAAATAGTTGGTTATTGTCCACCACTGCCTAAAACCAAGTCTTAACCCTCAAACAGCCCTTTATAGGGGTGTCAGAAAGTGAGAACCCCGGCCAAAAGGTCCTCGCTCTGATGGTCTAAAGCTCAAGATAATTCCTCACAAAGATAACTGTACCAGAACACATACAGACACACAATATGTCCTTTTGAGAAGGTTGGCGATGAGCTGTAAATTCAAAGGAAATGAAGAGTAATGGCTTAATTTGAGTTTGGTCTTCAAGGTGTTCCTCTGTCCTTCAGACAGTTGAGGCTCATTATCCCAGACCAGGTCTGGTTCAAGACCATCTGTCTAGTTTTAATGTATCTCAAGATTAACTACATATAGTCAGTCCTACACCTAATTGGTATTGCAAATACTGAAGAGTGTCTAATAAATGGTTATATTTTATCAAGGCACATTGCAATGGGGAGCTCTTTTGACATCATGTCAGCGAGTTTTGTGCAGGTAATCCACTTACTTTACTTTAGATGAGATAAAATTCTAGTTATTTGTGCTTTTTTTCTCAAATTAAAATGAGGATAATCTTCTGAGATTCTTTTGACAGAGTTTTTTTTGTTGTTGTTTAGAGGAGACGCCCGGCTCTCTGTGAGCTCGACTGGAATTCTGATGTCTACAACCAAAGTCAGAAAACAACTCCACAAAACCCTGGCTTTCCTTTCCGAGCCCTCTCCAGTACACAAAAGATGTTTTTGTTTTTCCAGCAAATTCCAAAGAATGTCAATCTCATAACCCAAAACAAACAGTTGTTGGATCTAGCGCATTGCACAAGCACTAGAGCCTCCCAAACCTATATATTAAGCACCTTCCACATCCGGAAGAAAGCTAGTGAGGTAGATGCTGTTTGTGTTTGTGTGTGTTTGTGTGCCCGGATTTGCATAAAGAGATTACAAACGCCAGGAGACGGAGAGATATGGCTTAGATAAGATCAGGATCAAGTCTGTTAGGTGAAATGAGATGTTATTAATGAAGTCAGGGATTTTAGAATCAACATGTGTGAAATGAAAACAACAGAAACAGACCATCCCTGTGGATTTCTTATGAAATTCAAGGGTCACGGCAATTACTGTAAATGCTAAAATGTTCCCATAGCCGTAACTCTGCAAAATACTGTTTGTTTACTGTAAAATAAGCTGTCTATATTTCTTTGGCCATAATGCTTATTTGTATTGTGTGTGCTCAAAGTTTTCATGGTCATATCCCACACATGTAATTCTCAAAGATGTAGAAGGCTTCGTCTTTAAAGCATCGCATGCTAACGATTGTGTTTGAACGTCTTATAGGCTAAACACTAGAAGCTAGATAAGAGCAGATTTACATGCTTGATTAGCTGCAAGGGTGTTTCTATATGGTTGCCATGGTGCTCTTAGTGTTTTAGTGCATTGCCTTTTGGTTGTTAGAATGTTGCTAATCAACCAGATACTATGGTAGGACATTTTAGCATGTTGCTATGGGTGGTTGCCAGGATGTTGTTATGTGAATGCTGTGGTATTGTAAGCTGGTTTTGGCATGTTGCTATAAAGTTATTTAAGTGTTGTGGGTGGTTGCTATTAGGGGTGTAAATATTAATCGATTCGTATCGATGCATCGATTATACAGCCGACGATTCGATGCATCGATTCAATGACAATGAAGTGTTACACACTCCAGTCGGCGTCAAGTCATGGGTGTGGTCGTGTGGATGTATTTTGGCTTCAGGAAAACAGATGGAGCAGTGGTAAGAGTTGCCGTTTGTCTGATTGCGCCCGTTTCACTCATACTCCGTTTGCGGTGCGTATTTTTTTCAGTACCCATGTTAACAGGTCAGAGCTTTCACACTGCACGCGGTTGCGGTCCGTTTATCCGTTCCAGTTGCGGTGCATAGGCTATACAGCAGTGCAGAGATCATTTCTGCACCGAGTCTATTTCTGCTGTGCTGCACGCGCTGAATTAAAGTGACAGCGCATGTTTCGTGGTCAAAATGAACACAGATTGACATGAAAATGTAGTAATTTCACCATAAATGCGTTTAATTAAATAAATTGTAGTAATCTCACCATAAATGTATTTAATTTAATTGTACTATTTTTCACAGTCATCTTTTTTTACTTTAAGACCGGGGTAAAGCAAGGAAAACTACAATTTACCTCAACAAGGCAACATAATGAACAACACTTGTCTCATTCGTGGAGGTGGAAAAACAATTTCTTTGTGACATGCAATTGTATTCTCAATAAAAGGCAAATTATTTATTATTTTTGTTGATTTATTTGAAACTTAATAGATATCATGTAAAAATCTAGTATTGAATCGTATCGAATCGAATCGTATCGCGGGGACTTCTGAAGTATCGAAAAATAATCGAATCGTTGGCTTAAGAAATCGGTATCGTATCGAATCGTCATGTAGGCTCCGATTTACACCCCTAGTTGCTATGGAGTTCTAGGGTGGTTTTAATAGGTTACTAGGATATGCTAGTGGTTGTTAGGGTATTGTGGGTGGTTGCCAGGGTGCTGCTCTGTGAATGTTATAGTATTGTGAGGCGGTTTCAGCATGTAGCTATGCAGTTACTTTGGTGTTGTGGGTGGTCGCTAGAGTGTTGCTATGAGCATACTATGGTGTTCTAAGGTAACTGTAGTATGTTGCTATGTTGTGAGTGGTTGCCAGGGTGCTGCTATGTGAATGTTATAGTTTTGTGAGGCAGTTATAGCATGTTGCTATGCAGTTACTTGGGCGTTGTGGGTGGTTGCTAGAGTGTTGCTATGAAAATACTGTGTTGTTCTAAAGTAATTGTAGTATGTTGCTTTGTTGTAGGTGGTTGCCAGGGCACTGCTATGTGAATGCAGAGATATTCTGAGTTGTTTTTTTCACATTGCTGTGCAATTACTAAGGTGTTGTTTAGTGGTTGCTAGGGTCTTGCTTCTGGATCAAGTCAAAAGCTCTCACTCCCAAGTCTATATGATATTCTGGGCTTGTGTTCCTCCTTCAAAGTAAGTTTACAGAATTTTTTGTCATGGTTTATCATGTAGCAGGTGAAAATCATATCACTTTGATCGCTTAGAAAAACTTTCCTACACAAGCCAAACAATTTGACATATCATTCATGTCAGTAGCAGTATGAGTTAAAAAAGTAAAAGCAACAGCGTTGCTTTCTTATAGCAAACACCGGTGATAATCATCTCTGTAATATAGCATTCCTGTGTAGTGCACACTTTCATGGTTTTGCATTAGTGTTAGCGCCTTTAGCAGAGTATTTATTTCCAAATTAAAGTCCACATGAAATCAAAACTGACCATATTTACTTTGTTTGCCTAAATTGATCGTTTTGTGGTGAACAATTCATCCATGCAAGTCAATCCACACAAAAAATTTTTTTGGCTTCGTAATCTTTAATCAAAATCTGAAAATGCCCCTCCCCTCTGCATTGGAGGACCTTCCCTGATGACGTAGGTTTGAGGACTTGGGTTGGGAAACGCTTAACCACTCCCCTCAAACCGTTAGTCTGTTATGAGCGAGAGATGAAGAGGAGGAGCGCTAGAGTAAAACCCTGCCCTCTGTTCAATATTCCTTTTCACTGGGAAATACGTCACAACACTGGAGAAAAGTCGTTTGCAACTTCCGGTTCACGCGGACTTTAACTATGGGTAACATAACTATTAACATTTAATGGAACAAGACCAGCAGACTGTCACATGCTTTTCCACTTGATACCTCAGCATGCAGTGAATGTTACCCATGTTTTCTGTGCTTTATGTAGCATTACGTGTGTCAGGGCCTAGAATGCAATCCCACCCAAAGCCTCCGATCCTTCTATCCTGTGCCTCCCTCCTTCCTCTTCTCCCCCCGCTGCCATTTCTGTCTGTTTTTCTCTTGTCTTTCCAAACGTAAACAGTTTGGAGGGTTATCGCGGTGCGGAGCGGATTCCTGAAATTTTTCCCAGCCCTGTCAGGGAAGCAGCACTGTCCCTGTGGTCATACAACAAAACCCACCAGAGATGAGCAGGAGACAAGGGGAGAACGAGAGATATCTTAGCCGGCATGCACCTCGCCCACATGCCTCATTAGTTCACCTCCCCGATATGCTTGAGGTCTGATATTTCTGGATGTTCCTAAATTCACCGTAAACATGCTTTTCCCTATACTCTCAAAACATACTAAGAATGTTTGACCTGGGTGTTTAGAGGTGAAGTCTCATGAGTCAGGAAGGAGGTGTTGTGTGTGACCACTAGCACTCGTGGAATGGTTGCTGTATTGTTTGGGTTGTGTCTGTGTGCAGTTGTAGGGTTTGACTCTGCTTTCTGTGGTCAGTGTTCCTCATGGTCATTCAGTTCAGCTCTGGTCCTCTCAACTGAACCATATATTTACCAAAGAACAACTTTAAAGAAATAGTTCACCCAAATATGACAAATCTGTCATATTTTACTCACTTTACTCAAGTAAAAAAAAGGTCCATATGACTTGTGTACAGTTGGGATACTGGGGGCTAGTTGTGTAGTTATACTACCCTGGATACTACTGGATTTGTATTGTTTGTTTTTGTTTAAAGTCTCTTATGCTCACCAAGGCTGCATTTATTTGATCACAAATACAGTAAAAACAGTAATATTATGAAATATTAATGATTAAAAATGTATTTATTTCTGTGATATCAAAGCTGAATTATCAGCATCATTACTCCAGTCTTTAGTGTCACATGATCCTTCAGAAATCATTTTAATATGCTGACTTGGTGCTCAAGAAACATTATTACTCTGATGAAAATAATAATAATAATAATAATAATAAATGTTGAAAACACTTGTGCTGCTTAATTTGTGGAAGCCATTTTTTCAGGATTCTTTGATAAATAGAATGTTCAGAAGAACAGAATTTATTTGAAATAAAAATCTTTATAAATGTCTTTATTGTCACTTTTGACAATTGAATGCATCCTTGTCTGTACTGTCACACTATATCACTATAAGCCAACAACAGTTATAACAGTTATTGCTACAAAATAATTTTTCAGACCATATATTATCATTAATATATTGTTTAAATGTATCAAATTTAAATAATGTGATAGCTTGTTCCAATCAAAATGTGACGACCTGACCAAAAACTAACATGGAAAACCATCAAAACCCTCCTCCTCCTCCTCCATCATTTACTGTCATCTCAACTTCCTCTTTCAATAAAATTTCAAAATATCCTAGGAGTGCATCTCAGTCAGCTTCCAAGCTCCCTAGGTCTTGAATCAGTATCGTGTATGTCACGTTTTGAGTTTGTTTTCATTTATGTTTGTATTTCTGGTCTAGTGTTCTGCTGTCAGTGTGTTAATTGGTTCTGTCCTCCTCTTGTTTCCCTGCCTGTCACCATAGTTACAGATTGATTTGAGTTTTAGTTCAGGTGTGTCTCGTTAATTAGTCTCATTAGTTCCTCTGTTTGCTGTGTATTTAAGTCCTCTGTTTAGTCCTGTCTAGTTGTCTACTATTGTTATTTCTGAGTTGGTTAATTTGTTCTATCTTCTGAGATTCCTGTATGTTTGTGAAGATTTGAGTTTATTTCTAAGTAGCTGCTGCATTTAGTTCCTGACAACTTTCTTTTTTGCTGCAAACAGTGACTGTGACAGAATAGAAGACCATAACATGGATCTAGAAGCAGCTAAAATAATCCTCCTCTTCTCGCAGGGGAACGAACCAGTCCGAGGCACACACAGGCACACACAGGTATTTCTGGACCTTTGCCATCTCGTCCCTTATGTTGACAACTGTATGTGTGCTTTTCCGGACAAGCCTCAATGTGGAAACAAGAGTGCGCTTGCCCAAAAATTAGCCTTTAGGAGAACGTGGAGTGGGTACACCTCAACAACGGTTCTCCATTCACCATCTGTGAGAGCAAGGCAGAAAGCAGCATGTCAGCCACTAGCCAAGGGATTCCCAAGTCCATTCCAATGGGAGAAGTTCCCGAGTCCGTTCCAGTGAGAGAAGTTCCCGAGTCCATTCCAGTGGGAGAAGTTCCCGAGTACGTTCCAGAGTCCATTCCAGTGAGAGAAGTTTCAGAGTCCATTCCAGTGGGAGAAGTTCCCGAGTACGTTCCAGAGTCCATTCCAGTGAGAACCGTTAAAGTGAAAGAAGTTCCCGAGTCTGTTCCAGTGAGAGAAGTTCCCGAGTCCATTCCAGTGAGAGAAGTTCCCGAGTCCATTCCAGTGAGAGAAGTTCCCGAGTCCGTTCCAGTGTGAGAAGTTCCCGAGTACGTTCCAGTGAGAGAAGTTCCCGAGTCCGTTCCAGAGTATGTTCCAGTGAGAGAAGTTCCCGAGTCCATTCCAGTGGGAGAAGTTCCCGAGTCCGTTCCAGAGTATGTTCCAGTGAGAGAAGTTCCCGAGTCCATTCCAGTGGGAGAAGTTCCCGAGTACGTTCCAGAGTCTATTCCAGTGAGAACCGTTCCAGTGAGAGAAGTTCCCGAGTCTGTTCCAGTGAGAGAAGTTCCCGAGTCCATTCCAGGGGGAGAAGTTCCCGAGTACGTTCCAGAGTCCATTCCAGTGAGAACTGTTCCAGTGAGAGAAGTTCCCGAGTCTGTTCCAATGAAAGAAGTTCCCGAGTCTGTTCCAGTGAGAGAAGTTCCCGAGTACGTTCCAGTGAGAGAAGTTCCCGAGTACGTTCCAGAGTCCGTTCCAGTGAGAGAAGTTTCCGAGTCCGTTCCAGTGGGAGAAGTTCCCGTGTACGTTCCAGAGTCTGTTCCAGTGAGAGCCGTTCCAGTGAGAGAAGTTCCCGAGTCCGACCAGAGTCTGTTCCAGTGAGAGAAGTTCCCGAGTACGTTCCAGAGTCCGTTCCAGTGAGAGAAGTTTGGAGTCCGTTCCAGTGAGAGAAGTTTCTGAGTCTGTTCCAGTGAAAGCCGTTCCAGTGAGAGAAGTTCCTGAGTCCGTTCCAGTAAGAGAAGTTCCCGAGTACGTTCCAGAACCCGTTCCAGTCAGAGAAGTTTCCAAGTCCGTTCCAGAGTCTGTTCCAGTGAGAGAATTTTCCGAGTCCGTTCCAGTGAAAGCCGTTCCAGTGAGAGAAGTTCCCAAGTCCGTTCCAGTGAGAGAAGTTCCCGAGTCTGTTCCAGTGAGAGAAGTTCCCGAGTCTGTTCCAGTGAGAGAAGTTCCCGAGTCCGTTCCAGTGAGAGAAGTTTCCGAGTCCGTTCCAGTGAAAGCCATTCCAGTGAGAGAAGTTCCAGAGTCCGTTCCAGTGAGAGATGTTCCAGAGTCCGTTCCAGTGAGAGAGGTCCCGAGTCCGTTCCAGTGAGAGAAGTTCTCGAGTCCGTTCCAGTGAGAGAAGTTCCCGAGCCCGTTCCAGTGAGAGAAGTTCCCGAGCCCGTTCCAGTGAGAGAAGTTCCCGCGTTCCCGAGTCCGTTCCAGTGAGAGAAATTCCCGAGCCCGTTCCAGTGAGAGAAGTTTCCGAGTCCATTCCAGTGAAAGCCGTTCCAGTGAGAGAAGTTCCCGAGTCCATTCCAGTGAGAGAAGTTCCCGAGTACGTTCCAGAGTCCGTTCCATTTAGAGCCGTTCCAGTGAGAGAAGTTCCAGAGTCCATTCCAGTGAGAGAAGTTCTTGAGTCTTTTCCAGTGAGAGAAGTTCCCGAGTCCGTTCCAGTGAGAGAAGTTCCCGAGTCTTTTCCTTCCCGAGTCTGTTCCAGTGAGAGAAGTTCCCGAGTCCGTTCCAGAGTCTGTTCCAGTAAGAGAAGTTTCCGAGTCCGTTCCAGTGAGAGAAGTTCTCGAGTCCGTTCCAGTGAGAGAAGTTCCCGAGCCCGTTCCAGTGAGAGAAGTTCCCGAGCCCGTTCCAGTGAGAGAAGTTCCCGCGTTTCCGAGTCCGTTCCAGTGAGAGAAATTCCCGAGCCCGTTCCAGTGAGAGAAGTTTCCGAGTCCATTCCAGTGAAAGCCGTTCCAGTGAGAGAAGTTCCCGAGTCCATTCCAGTGAGAGAAGTTCCCGAGTACGTTCCAGAGTCCGTTCCATTTAGAGCCGTTCCAGTGAGAGAAGTTCCAGAGTCCGTTCCAGTGAGAGAAGTTCTTGAGTCTTTTCCAGTGAGAGAAGTTCCCGAGTCCGTTCCAGTGAGAGAAGTTCCCGAGTCTTTTCCAGTGAGAGAAGTTCCCGAGTCCGTTCCAGTGAGAGAAGTTCCCGAGCCCGTTCCAGTGAGAGAAGTTCCCGAGCCCGTTCCAGTGAGAGAAGTTCCCGAGCCCGTTCCAGTGAGAGAAGTTCCCGAGCCCGTTCCAGTGAGAGAAGTTCCCGAGTCTGTTCCAGTGAGAGAAGTTCCCGAGTCCGTTCCAGAGTCTGTTCCAGTAAGAGAAGTTTCCGAGTCCGTTCCAGTGAGAGAAGTTCCCGAGTCCGTTCCAGTGAGAGAAGTTCCCGAGTCCGTTCCAGTGAGAGAAGTTCCCGAGTTGTACGTCCCCGGGCAGAGTGGCCAAGCCAAGCTACCGACACCTCCCTGGCCCCCTGAACTGCCGGTGCCACCCTGGAGGATGCCTGTTCTGTCAAGCCAGCACTGGTCAGCCTCCAGGGCGCCCACCCTCCCAATCCTGTGGATGTATTATGGCACAAGGACGCACCTTCCAGGAGGGCGGAGTACTATAATGTTTTGAGTTTGTTTTCATTCATGTTTGTATTTTTGGTCTAGTGTTTTGTCAGTGTGTTAATTGTTTCTGTCCTCCTCGTGTTTCCCTGCCTGTCACCATAGATCAGGGTTCACCAATCTCGGTCCTGGAGGGCCGCTGTCCTGCAGAGTTTAGCTCCAACCCCAATTAAACACACCTGAACCAGCTAATCAAGGTCTCACTAGGCATACTAGAAACTTTCAAACAGGTGTGTTGGAGCTGGTTGGAGCTAAACTCTGCAGGGACAGCGGCCCTCCAGGACCGAGATTGGTGAACCCTGCCATAGATTAGATTAATAGATTAGATTAAGAGGTATAGATTAATTTGAGTTTTAGTTCAAGTATGTCATTAATTAGTCTAATTAGTTCCTCTGCTGTGTATTTAAGCCCTCTGTTTAGTCCTAGCTAGTTGTCTGCTATTGTCGTTGCTAAGTTGGTTGGTCTGTTCTATTTCCTGAGATTCCTGTATGTTTTGTGAAGATTTGAGTTTGTTTCCAAATAAAGTAGATGGTGCATTTAGATCCTGACAACATTCTTTTTTTTTTGCTGCAGACACAATTTTGGGCTCTAGTAAGGACCCTGGCTCACATTGGGACACTGATGGTGGCATGACAATGTCCTCCTTGTACAACGTTACTGCTGTGATTTATGACCTGATATTTTTCTGACTTTATTTTTTTATCTGAAGTACATTATGATAAATGCTTATTACATATACCTGTTACATTTCAGCCATACATTAATTATAAATTCTAGCTAGATTATGTTCAAATTATATTGGGTTGGTTTGCACAATTTATATTTCACGCTTTAGAATTTATGTTAAAAGAACATAGTGAGCATTGATGCTCCTTAAAATTCCCACAATGCACCGTAAAAAACCAAGGTGCGAACACTTAAGTGCACTGGAAGGATTTTGTGATTGAG